>NC_141368.1:17434940-17693660 GCF_963921425.1 Dryas octopetala
ATTTTTTTGTTGGTATCATTGACGACAAATCTTTGCTGTTTACCAAAATACATAAAATAAATATGAAAGCTTATAGAAAGTGTAAATTAATGGAATTAGTTTTATGTAATCTAAAATCTTATAAAAAGAGTAAAATTAAGGAAATTAGAAATACCTTAATGAGTGTCCAAAGATCATCTTTCTGTTCTGATGTAACATCCTTCCATTTTTTTATGCAAACAGGAACATGCTCTCGTACTGCAACTCCAATATAAGAAGCAATTTTATCAGAATGTCCAGACTCACATTGACCAAAAGTGTTAAATCCAACCTCCAAGCGTTTGGCATTGTTTTTCATCATTCCCATTCTAGTAGGACCTCACTTCTTCTGTGTTTCTCTAGAAGTAGTAGCTGAAGTCTGTGAGTTTTGTTGTACAATTGGAATAGTTGTCCCAACTGAATCGTCCCTATGATCATTTCAAGCAGCTGGAGCATCTTGATTCACTGGAGTAGTTGCTGCAGCAGTCTCTGAAATTTTCATTCGTTTTTTCTTTTGATGATTAAATGCAGCCAATAATGCTCGACCTTGCTTAGTTGTTCTTTTCAAACCCTTTTTAGAAGTCTTACATCACATGCACATATAAATAAATATCATAGTTAGTATAATAAGACAAATGATTAAATGAGTTTGTAAATCAAAACCAAAGGAGTAAAGGAACTTACATAGCTCATCTTCAATTGTTAAATTGTTCCAATAGGTAAAAGCTGTTAAAAATTAAATCTAACTATATCAGTAACACCAAGAAACTCAAACAAAAGATCAATTTGACAAGTAACTTCATTACCAAACTACATTAATTTACAGTAAGTTAAATACCGTTTGGGTTTTTTTATCACTCAAAGATCCACATGTTGCCCCAAATTCCTTCTACGCGTGCAGCCAAAACCAAGTTGATTGTGCCCTGAAAAAAATTGATAAATCAACAATGAGAATCTTATAAGTAGATCGACGTATCAATTAACAAAAACAAACATGTTTCTGTACAAACAAACATAGCAACAAAAACTGCCAGAATGAGAATCTTCTAGGATTTCATTACAAAGCCTGTGTTCCACCAGATTTAGGATGTAGAGCCTATGTTCTACCAATAATATCAATGAAGATAAACCTATATATAGTTCGTTGATAGGAAATATAGAAGTATATATTCCCATATTTTGCTCACCAAAAAGATAGACCTATATATCAATGAACTTGCACACAAGGTATCTTGCAGATATATATATATATAAACTATATGAATCCAATGATGGGGCGCATATTTGAAGTTAATAGGAGTCAGTTTCACTGTACATTCTCAATTAAGGTCAACTTTTGAATTTAATACCTTTGCCAAAAAGGTATCATCAATAATTATCTATTGATCTTTAAAGTCTGTGGACCAAATGTTCAAAAGGTGTTATGCACACTCAATAACCATGCATGATGCATGTACATGAAAAAGACATTTTCATGAATTTTTTTTTTCAAGAATGACTACAATTTTAGAAGAAATTTTATGCCATCCAAGGAGCAAAATTTTATGTTCTTGTGATCTTTGGTGAAGCATGCCTGGAAAAACATATTAATATTAAAAATGGTAGTAGAAAGACATGGTGATAAGCAATTAATGTTTATGGAAAGAGCAATTTTTTTGCTTTGCACTCTGTGTGCTTGAAATGTTGAATATGAAAAGAACCTCACAATTAACTTTCTGCTACTTTTGAGCAGGAGCATCAGACCGTCCAAAAGTAAAACCAACAGCAGACAGTCCAAAAGGAGCAGATTAATGCAACCAAACATAGAAAATGCATATAAGAGCTAAGCTGCCCATGCACACATATTTTTGAAGTGTCATCACATACAGACCCAAGTAAAGACAAAGTAAGATATTCAAATGTTGTTATTTCTTGCAAAAGTAGATGTCAACCTGAATAGATATTTGGGTTCATTATTGTCTAATACATACCAGAAAAATCAGTGACAAAATCAGTAGGAATCGCACTAAAAAATAAAGATTATTTCACTCACTTCTAATGAACTGAATCAGCAAGTGTGGAAGTGAAGCTAACAGAAGCTACTGCTAATGAACTGTCCACCTGCAGAAAAAATGGATATGATTTCAAAAAAAGGAAGAAAAGATGACAAAAGTTACCATACTAGCTACAACATTGTTAAATTAAATAATTAAAATCCCCACAAACTGAATCCAAGCCCTAAACTAATCCAAATATATCATTTAACTAAATAAAAAAGGAAAACAATTGACCAAAAACTAACACTTAGAGATACTAAAAATGGACCCATTCTTGTTTTCTCAATGGACCCATTAATGAAGGTTCTGCGCTGACCTGTAGTTCTTAAAGAATTGAGCTTTGCAATTAAGATACAGACAGTGTGTTGCGTATGCAAGAATTGACCTATTAATGTTGTTGCTTAAGGGTTTGCTGCTTCTAATTTTCAGGGATATATCAATGCAGGCCTTCCTCAGGGTGCGATAACCATGCACGATGGAATATTACGCCTAGGGTTAAAGCCTGATAGGCTCACCTATAATACTCTAATATCAGCATGTGTAAAAACTGGGAAGTTGGAGGTGGCGATGCAATTTTTTGAGGAAATGAAGGTCCCAAGCTAAAAAGAAAGGCCAGTTTAGAGCTTGTATATGTTATTTTAGTAGTATTAGATTGTTTCCCAGATTAAGGAAGTTACTAAATATTTTTCCGTCCTTTTAGGATGAAGCACAGAAATTTAACCATGGCAGAATTTAAACATATTTGTGTTCTTTTTATCTCAATTAAACAAAAAAACTAAAACTTAAAGATCCTAAAAATGGACCCATTCTTGTTTTCTCAATCAAAACCAGAATCTAAAACCCAATATTTAAACTCAGAGACTAAAAATCTAGAGAAAATGAAGTATAAAAGAAAGATCCTAAATTAACCCAATCTTTTTATCTCAATCAAAGTCAGAAACTAAAACTGAGAAGAAAATGAAGTAAAATAGAAGACCCTCACCTTGCCAGAGTAGACGCGCAGGGAAGAGAAAGGAATGGATGGTCTGAAGAGTGAGGGAGAGTGAGATTACTCAGAGAAAATGATTTGAAGAGTGAGGGAGAGTGAGATTAGTCTGAGACGTTTGGCCTCTTTTTTCCCCAAACGTTAAATTTTTTTAATAAAAAAAAATTCTGAAGTTTGGTTTATTGGGCTTTGAGCTGAAATATTGTAGGCGCCAATATATATTACCTTCCGCGCCAATAATTTTTAGATATAACAATGATTTATGCACGTTGTCATTACTAGATAATCCACCACAACAAACAAACGTTGTTTTTTCCTGAACAAATGACAACGAGTGATTACATGTGGTTATATGTGGAAAAAATTTGCAACATGCACTCCGTGTTGCCGTATAAGCTTTTAAGAACGAATTACCTGCACGTTGTGATACCAAGATTAATAATAGTATACCACAACGAGCATTTAATTGCACCTTGTTAATCGGTGCCTTCAACAATAAACATTACGCACGTTGTCTTATTAACGTTGTTATATCCTATTTTTGTTGTAGTGTTACTTGTCTCATAAGTAGATATATGGAAAAACCAATGGAGATTCATCTACAGGCAGCTAAGAGAGCACTTCGATACTTAAAAGGGACTGTGAACTATGGAATTCATTATAAGAAAGGAGGAGATGGTGAGTTGTTGGCGTTTACGGATATCGACTGTGCCGGAGATATGGAAGACAGGAATAGTACATCTGGTTATAACGTGTTCTTAATGAGTTCAAGTGTTGTTTCATGGTGTTCAAAAAAGCAGCTTATTGTGACTTTATCAACCACGGAAGCTGAGTTTGTGCAGCTGCAGTTTGTGCTTGTCAAGGAGTCTAGATGAAGAGAATTTTAAAGGAGCTGGGACATTCTGATGAAGGCTGTACTACTGTGATGTGTGACAACAGTTCAACCATCAAGCTGTCTAAAAATCTAGTTATGCATGGTCGCAGCAGGCATATTGATGTGAGGTTTCATTTCTTAAGGAATCTTACTAAGGAATGTACAATTGAATTAGTTCATTGTGGGAGTCAGGATCAGGTGGCGGACATAATGACCAACCCATTGAAGCTTGAAGTTTTTAAGAAGCTTCGAAAGCTGCTAGGAGTATGTGAAATTTCTGGTATAAACTAATTGCTTCACAGCATTTAGTTTAAGGGAAGGAATGAAGGAGTTTACTGCAATTTTTTGTTAGAATAATGTTCCGGTTTACAAGGAGAGTCCTAGTCTTTAGGGACATCTACTTGTATTTGAATTGTTCCAAGTTTCTGTTATCGATCACTTGGCTTTATTTCCGCTAAGTGGGCTGCTTTCTCGTTTCTGTTAAGATCGTGTATTGAATGGCTATTTAAGCCAAAGTTATTGTTAATAAAACTAAGTCATTCAATCCAGCTTGTTGTGTTCTTGTTCTTAGTTTCATTTTAGATCAAAGTTCCCAACAAGCCCAACCGTCGAAACCTTCTCCCTCATCTTTCTGCCTCTCTTTTCCTCTCTCTCTCAAGGAATAGAAGATCCGGTAACTCTACAACCCAAAATTGCAACAACCAAAAACCCAATGCCATCCTATGTCCTTTCAATCAAACCAAAAGGGTATCCAAAAAATCCAACACTAAATAATATATCTATGTGGAAAAAAAAACCCCCCAAATCTTTTTACAAAGAGAATGAAATGGGTCAAAAGCACATAGGTATAGATCAAGTTGGCATGGCAAAAGGAATGAAAATAGTGACAGTCTCCGGCATTTGGGATCACTGGCGCCGGTAATGGGTGTTGCTGGTGTTGGACTCCGACAATCACGATGGGAGGGGGTGGGCTGTTGGGTTCAATGGGTGGGGGTCGGTGATGGTGGAGCTCCTGGGTTGAATAGTAGAAGTGTTTGGCTACATGTTTAATCAATTTTAAAAGTAACCACGTGCCTTTATTTTACTGGCACACATCATTACTAAGGACATGAGGGTCCTCGGTTTTTAGGACCCAAGTATTTCCCTTAAATACTATGCCACATCTTTGGAATTCAAATTTAAGATCCCTAATTATACTCTATTTGTATGTTGATATATATGTACATTTTGTCAAAGAACTAAAATTAGAATTCAAAATGTCCAGCAAATTCAAATTAAAAATTGATCTTATCAAACCATCTTAATTTAAAACTCCATGATTAAATAATAATAAAAGTTTCCTTGTATTTTTTCTTTAATCTCTCCCTTTGGCCGACTATGAGAATGATGAATACAAAAGAAGAAAATCTCTATTAATTTCAGACTAGTTCCTGTGTTCTTTGTTCCAGATGGCTTCCTCAACTCCAGGTTAGTCATGTTTACTAGTTTATGATTCTATGTGTTCTTATACGTGTATATATATATGTCTATGGAATATTATATTCACTGCGATATATATATGTTGTTTACATTAACTTGCACATGATAGAGAGAAGACAAAAGGCATGGTGATTTTGGTTTCTTGGGAAGCAAAAACGGACGGTAAAGGAAAGAGAGAGTTGCTCTCTCTCTCTGTGAAATTTTTCCAATTTTGGTCAGAGAGAAGTTGTGATGTCTCTCTTCTTTTCTTGGTGGGAAACCAGCAAATTAATGGTTTCTCCCTCTCTTTTGATGGAAAGTACAAAGAAGAAGCAAAGCTATATGCGTGTCCTCTCTTGGGAACCCGCGAATAATGTCAGGTGAAGGTGATAAAAATACTGAGAACTGAGAAGAAAAGAACAGCTAGCTAATCTTGATTTGCTCACTCTCTATATACGAAGGCTGAAAGGGAATTATTACAGACAGTTGTTTCGATTTTCTTTTGGGAAACTGGAGTTTAAAATGGAGATGCCAGCCAATAAAAGTTGTGAATTTTGGTATCACATGGTATTTTTCTATAGACGTGCCACAATGTTTTGTGTTTAAAATAATGAAATATGTAACAAACATCCGTCTGTTTTGGATTGGTTATATTGGTCGGTGACGTACGATCAAGGTCAAGTTGACAAGTTGCTTGATTATTTCTTAATTTCTTGGATTTCTGAGACTACCTTCATTCAAGGAGGATATCAATCACGTACTGGCCATGCAGTTTTATCATCAATTTCTAAGTTTCATTTTTTATATCCACTCAATTTTGTTGGTGTCGATGGAGAACAAAAAGGAGAAGAGTATACAAGATTAGCTTTGGCCTAGAATAAAGAGAAAGAGAAAGAAAGAGAGAGAAGGAGAGATCCAGCATCCGCTGGCTGGTGAGAGGGTCACTGGCAGTGGGGATCGGGTCGGTGGCTGGGTTTTTTTTTATAAATATTTTTCTAATTCTTTTAGTTTCTTTTTGATTAAGAGTATAATGAAATTTTAACCAAAAAAGGAGTCATAAAAGCACATTAGGATGGTCAGAAAAGATGCACTCATATTTAACTTATGTGGTAGGTAGGTATACATTGCGGCCACGTTAGATAAAGTGAAGCTTCGGTTTTACCAAAAAAAAAAAGTGAAGCTTCGGACTGATGGGTTGTAAGCGGGTGAGAGACTAAATATGCCTTGCAGCTAATTAACGAAGGTTCACCTGAATTTATGCATGCATTGATACCTTTTGGCCAAATATGTAGCCCTGGCCCCTAGCTAGGCCATCGGTATTTGTTGCGGAAAAGATAGCATTTGCCATGCATTTAATTCGTGGGGTTGAAAACTAGTGGGGCAGTCATAAAGGGAAAAGATAATGGAAGCTATTATTTTGTGCCCTAATCATGTGGACTAAATGAATTGTACACCTCATTTGTAAATTAGGGAATGCTAACTGCCTTCTCTACCTGCCTTCTTCATCTACCTTCTCCCTTCTCCATGTGACATGTGGCTTCAACTTACACTAAAAAGTAAAACTTTAAATTTTTGAAAGCATGCACAAATTATATCTTACCACAATTTCCCTTAATTAATTATATGTACCTAGCTACAACATCAATTAATTATTGTGGTAAGCTATATCTTAATTATTCATAGCTTTTAATCAAGATTTTTTTTAGTCTTTTAATCTTCCCCAGTTCCCCCTGTCTTTTGCACTCTCTCTTGTTTGCCCTTATATGAGGGATCACACATTAGAAACTCCCAATATTCATATATTATGCAATATGAAGTTGCTAAACATTCCGACCAAAAAAAGCGAGTTTCTGAATAAAATTTATAAAATATATATTACATTATTATATATGGAATTCCTAAATATAATGTAATATGGAGGTTTACAATAAAAAAATAAAAAAAGACGAAAGAAAAAGGATAGTTGGACCTACCGAAAAGTATTTGAAGCATGCATATATGGTACGACGTCGCTAATATAGATTTTGTCTCTAATAATCACATAATACTTGTGTAGTTGTCACTTCTAGTATCCCGTAAACACACATGTAAGAAGGAGCTAGAGAAAAGAAAGCAGATGAAGAAACATGCAGGAAGCTCCCATTTTTGGGTGTATCTTTTATATGTAGCTACTTACGTTGGTCTTGAAACCTGCAACAAAACGTTTTGGTAATTTAATTAATAAGTCTTTTAATGGACTCCATGAACTACTAAGTCTCATCATGCGAACAACAATTCATTTTATCATATAGAAGATTCTCCCAAAATATAATGAAAAATTAATAGAAATTTAGATTATCTATCTTAATTTCAGATAAAGAAAACAGATAATATTTAATTTTCAGTATGATCTTGAATTTTTATTCGAGTCTTTTGATGTTATATATAGAGGATATATATATATATATATATAACGGTTAGTATGAAAGACTAATTATGAGGAATTATGGCCGGGGAACGAAGAGCTCTTGAATTAATTCAATGACACAAATTTAACCTCATCCGTACACATTTTATTACCCAATAAATCGTTTTAAATAATTACTAACCCTTAAAAACAAATAATAATAAAAAAAAAAAACTCACTCAAACTCACTAATTGTTTTCCTTGTCTCGTTTTTTACCTCATGGTTGATTGGTTCACTTCGTACCATCCTAAGGTGTAGAATAGAGATTGAAGAATTTGCATATTAGGTTTTAACTCTAAGATTTGGTCGGGGCAAAAAATCCTAGAGTTAAAACCTAACATAAAGCAGTCAAATCAGGTGCCATGCATTTGATTAATCTAAGTGTTCTTATAAAATTGTCCCTCACAATCCCTTATATTAGTCGAACTCATATATATTTTGATTCAGGAAAAGCGATTCAAACTTGATACTTCTTTAACATTGTGAAGAAAAATAATATTAAACCAATAGCTAATTAATATATATATAGGTAAATTTGATGTACCTACATGCATAGTCATAATTTAGTAATAATATACCAAAAATTAATAAGTACATACGAATATTCATTTAAAGTCAAATGACTATAATCAAAATCTAATCAAATATCCGAATTAATTGAAAAAATCAATATCCAAAGATTATTTAAAATCTAACTACCAATGAAAAAAAGTAATTAAGGAAACATATATATATTAATGAGATTAGAACATTAGATAATTAATTCACTACAAGAAAAACATATTTGGGCGACCAAACTTTGGGCGACGAATATATATTCGTCGCCCAAAGAAATTTAGGGCGACGAACAAGAAAATTTGTCGCTCAAAGTCATAAAAGTTTGGGCGACGAACATGTTCGTCGCCCAAAAGAGGTTTAGGCGACGAATCACAAGTTCCTCGCCCAAAGTTACTTTGGGCGACGAACACATTTCGTCGCCTAAACATTAACAACAAACAATTAATTGAGAAATACATTGGGCGAGGAATATACATATTCGTCGCCCAAAGACAATTTGGGCGACGAACATATATTTTCCTCGCCCAAACTTACTTTGGGTGACAAAATATTTCGTCGCCCAAACTAATTTTGGGCGAGGAATATACATTTCGTCGCCCAAAGACACTTTGGGTGACGAAATTATGTTCGTCGCCCAAAATGAGTTTGGGCGACGAAATATGTTCGTCGCCCAAAGGATCATCCTCTTCTGTAATAATGGTTTGGGCGAGGAACGTCACAATTCGTCGCCCAAAGACACTTTGGGTGACGAAATTATGTTCGTCGCCCAAAATGAGTTTGGGCGACGAAATCTGTTCGTCGCCCAAAGGATCATCCTGTTTTGTAATAATGGTTTGGGCGACGACATTTGTAGTTCCTCGCCCAAAGTAAGAATATTTTTTTGTTTACAATTTTATATATGTAATAGCATACTATACGATTGTATTTCCAAAGATCATAACCATTCATTTTTTAATTCCCCACTTAAGGATCATCCATGCAAAAAATTAGCTCAATCGGAGATGTAGAAGTTAGGTAACGGTGGTTGAACTTATGAACGATTGTAAATTTTGTAATACGAATCGAAGTATGAGATGAATTCCGATTTAGCCGATTTTTTGCAGGGATGATCTTCCAGTATAAACGAATAGAATGAACGGTTCCGATCGTTAAAATCACATGGTAGTCTTCACAAATTGTTGAGTCACCAAAATTTCTACCCAAAAGTTAATATAATTATACTCTTCAAGTGTATTTGTATGTAGAAGATAACTTTTGTATTGTGTTTTTAACGATCCGAACCGATCATTCCTTAGTGCCTCACTCAAAGATCATCCATGCAAAAAATTAACTCAACTAGAGATGTAGAAGTTAGGTTTAGCATTTAGGATGTATGAACGATCTTGATTCTTATAATAATAATCGAACGGGTAGATGAACTCCGATTGAGCCGATTTTTTCCAGGGTTGATCTTTGAGTATGAACATATATGAAGAATGGCTCTGATTGTGATAATCACGTTGTGGTCTTCACAATTATTGAAGCTACAAGGTTTTAACGAAAGAGTTGATATAATTTTATTCTTCAAATGCAAAAATCACTGATTTATATGTATAACCTTATATGTCGATTGTGTTTTTAACGATCTGAACCGTTCATTTATTAGTTTGTCACTCAAAGATCATTCCTCTAAAATATTAGGTCAATTGGAGATCTAGAAGTTTGGTATTGGAGCTCGACCGTATGAACGATCATGGTTCATAAAAAAATTCAACTTTGGGCGACGAAATGTAGCTTTAGGCGACGAATTGTGCGTCGCCCAAAGTCTGAAATTATGGCGGGATAAAACGGTGCCCTAAAATCAACAACTTTGGGCGAGGAACTACAAATTTCGTCGCCCAAAGTGACTTTAGGCGACGAATTAACACATTCGTCGCCCAAAGTGACTTTGGGCGACGAAATTTGTAGTTTATCGCCCAAAGTAAGAATACTTTTTTGTTTACAATTTTATATATGTAATAACATACTATACGATTGTATTTCCAAAGATCATAACCATTCATTTTTTAATTCCCCACTTAAGGATCATCCATGCAAAAAATTAGCTCAATCGAAGATGTAGAAGTTAGGTAACGGTGGTTGAACTTATGAACGATTGTAAATTTTGTAATACGAATCGAAGTATGAGATGAATTCCGATTTAGCCGATTTTTTGCAGGGATGATCTTCCAGTATAAACGAATAGAATGAACGGTTTCGATCGTTGAAATCACATTGTAGTCTTCACAAATTGTTGAATCACCAAAATTTCTACCCAAAAGTTAATATAATTATACTCTTCAAGTGTATTTGTATGTAGAAGATAACTTTTGTATTGTGTTTTTAACGATCCGAACCGATCATTCCTTAGTGCCTCACTCAAAGATCATCCATGCAAAAAATTAGCTCAATCGGAGATGTAAAAGTTAGGTAACGGTGGTTGAACTTATGAACGATTGTAAATTTTGTAATACGAATCGAAGTATGAGATGAATTCCGATTTAGCCGATTTTTTGCAGGGATGATCTTCCAGTATAAACGAATAGAATGAACGGTTCCGATCGTTGAAATCACATTCTAGTCTTCACAAATTGTTGAATCACCAAAATTTCTACCCAAAAGTTAATATAATTATACTCTTCAAGTGTATTTGTATGTAGAAGATCACTTTTGTATTGTGTTTTTAACGATCCGAACCGATCATTCCTTAGTGGCTCACTTAAGGATCATCCATGCAAAAAATTAGCTCAATGGGAGATGTAAAAGTTAGGTAACGGTGGTTGAACTTATGAACGATTGTAAATTTTGTAATACGAATCGAAGTATGAGATGAATTCCGATTTAGCCGATTTTTTGCAGGGATGATCTTACAGTATAAATGAATAGAATGAACGGTTCCGATCGTTGAAATCACATTGTAGTCTTCAAAAATTGTTGAATCACCAAAATTTCTACTCAAAAGTTAATATAATTATACTCTTCAAGTGTATTTGTATGTAGAAGATCACTTTTGTATTGTGTTTTTAACGATCCGAACCGATCATTCCTTAGTGCCTCACTCAAAGATCATCCATGCAAAAAATTAACTCAATTGGAGATGTAGAAGTTAGGTTTAGCATTTAGGATGTATGAACGATCTTGATTCTTATAATAATAATCGAACGGGTAGATGAACTCCGATTGAGCCGATTTTTTCCAGGGTTGATCTTTGAGTATGAACATATATGAAGAATGGCTCTGATTGTGATAATCACGTTGTGGTCTTCACAATTATTGAAGCTACAAGGTTTTAACGAAAGAGTTGATATAATTTTATTCTTCAAATGCAAAAACCACTGATTTATATGTAGAACCTTATATGTCGATTGTGTTTTTAACGATCTGAACCGTTCATTTATTAGTTTGTCACTCAAAGATCATTCCTCTAAAATATTAGGTCAATTGGAGATCTAGAAGTTTGGTATTGGAGCTCGAACTTATGAACGATCATGGTTCATAAAAAAATTCAACTTTGGGCGACGAAATGTAGCTTTAGGCGACGAACAGTGCGTCACCCAAAGTCTGAAATTATGGCGGGATAAATCGGTGCCCTAAAGTCAACAACTTTGGGCGACGAACATGAATTCGTCGCCCAAAGTCACTTTAGGCGATGAATTAACACGTTCGTCGCCCAAAGTAACTTTGGGCGACGAAGTTATGTTCGTCGCCCAAAGATACTTAAGGCGACGAACATTAATTCGTCGCTTAAAGTCACTTTAGGCGACGAATTAACACGTTCGTCGCCCAAAGTCTTTAAGTTTATACCCATTTCTGGGTTCACTTCAGTCACTCTGGCTCACTCACTCCCTCACCCTCGCAGCGCCGCACCCTCCTCCCTCAGCTCTCACTCCTCCTCCTCCTCCCTCCTCCTCCTCCCTGCCCTCCTCCTCCTCCACCCTCTTCCCCGAAACCCAAAACCCCCCTCCCCCTTCGGCAACCCACCCCCCCATCGGAGACCCACCCCCCTCCCCCGAAAATACCCACCCCCCGCCGAAACACCCACCCCCCCCGAAAACCCCGCCCGAAACCCACCCCGCCGAAACCCACCCCCGAAAATACCCACCCCCGCCGAACCCACCCCCCCCGAAAGAAATCACCCACCCCCACCCGAAACCCCACCCGCCGAACGACCAAACTCACCCTCCACCGAACCCACCCCCACCGAAACCATCCCCCCCCAGCCGAAACACTCACCCAAAACACCCCCCCCCCCTCAAACCATCCCCCCCCCTCGAAGCCGAAACCAGCTCAAGGTATTTGTGTTTTTTTTTTTTTTTTTTTTTGAATTTATGGTATTTTATGGTATTTTCTGTTTTGTTTTTGGTATTTTCTGTTTTTTATGGTATTTTCTGTTTTTATGGTATTTTCTGTTTTATAATATTGTGGATTTTGTACTTGTTGTGGATTTTGCATAAATTGATTGTGAAATTTCTGATTTTAGTGGTAATTAGTTAATGTTGTGGGTTTTTTTAATTTAGTGGTTTGGTTGTGAAATCTGAATTTAGATTGATGTTGGGCTCATATTTGACAATGATTTATTTTTTGGTGAAGGAAGGATAGTATTGCATTTGTTGTGAAGGATAATTGCATTTTTAGTGAGGTATGTGTTTAATCTATTTTTTAGTTAAGTTTTTGTATGATTTAGTATTTAATGTTTCATATATAATTGTATTAAATTTTTGAGTGAATTAGTTTGTATGTTAAAATTAATTATAAAATTGATTAATTAATTTGTATGTTTTTATATGCTAAAATTTAATAGTTTGTTTGTATGTTTATATGTATATTGTTAGATTAATTATAATTTAGTTTGTATGTTACATTTAGTTTAGTTGTAATTGCAAAATTTCCGATGACGTAGTCCAGCACTCCTCGAGTACTGGGTGAAGTCATGTGGCACGAAGCGCTTGTGCGAAGTTATCAATCGATAACTTTGTACATTTAACTAGTCGTGCGAAGTTATCAGTGGATAACTTTGTACACTAAATTTAAATTCACCTTAGACCCGTTCGAGAGTCTATTGGACGCGCGCTGGGCGTGACTGCGCTCCAATATGATTCTTGAATTGTCCAAATTACCCATGGACAGTTTAGGAGTGCACAATTATGTGTTGTGGTTAGCGGTTCATGTGATGTGGATTAGTTAGTTTGTTAGTTTTTAAATATAAAATTTAGTTTAATTACAAAATGTAGATTAATTAGTTTGAGAAATATATATAATTTAGTTATAAGGTGAAAGGCGATGGAGTCAGCTCCCAATGATGTAGTTCAGCCATCCTCGAGTACTGGGAGCCCCTCTATGCCACGGAGGGCCCGTCGATCTCACCGCTCTAGTCAGGTCACCGCTTCCGCTTCCGCTTCATCTACTGCCACGTCATCCACTGCGACGAGGGGACCATGTAGTGGGTTGAAGTCCTCTCGGATCGTGCGCAGTACTGGGGCGCGGATTCCAGTCATGTGTGTGCAAAACGGCCGACGACCGTTAGATCCTAACGTTGACAGTTTGTTCTCGCATGATGTGGGGGCTATTATTCGTGCTGAGTGCGCCATGGTTGCAACCACTTGGAAAAAATTGCCGGCAGAGATTCAACACAAAGTGATCTGCTCCATCTCAGTGAGTATATAGCTCAATAATTAATTCAAAATGATAAATTTGATCATTCATAACAATTTAATATTTTTTTCAGGTTAACTTTGACATTCAGATGGATGATCCCCTCACTGTCACGTACATGACAGATTTACTCATCAAGTCCTACAGGCAGTGGAAGCATGAACTACACGTGTATTTCAAGGGATTTTCGTCGGCAGTTGAGGCTTTGGCGAACCCCCCTATGGAGTTGGTAGAGCGGTCTGACCAGTGGCGTTTTTTGTGCGATCATTTCATGAGTCCGTCGTTTTTGGCACGTTTTATCATCTTAAGACTTTAAAAAATCGATTATTGTTTTGTTATTCTATTATTGTATACATACACTAACATATTTATAATTTGCTTAATATTTAACAGAAGAAGTCGGTCGCCAACGCCAGAAACCGGAAAGGGAAGCCGTTTAACCATCACAGTGGTCCGACGCCCATCTCATATCGAGTGGAGTCGCGACGTCGGGTACGTCATTATTTAATTTAATACATATATATTCTTTAATATTGGTTGGGTCTTTGACAAAATTATTTTCTTTTTCAGCGTGGGTCGCAATTCCCGGAGATAGATACTTTCGGAGA
Source organism: Dryas octopetala (assembly GCF_963921425.1). Classification (NCBI taxonomy): domain Eukaryota; kingdom Viridiplantae; phylum Streptophyta; class Magnoliopsida; order Rosales; family Rosaceae; genus Dryas; species Dryas octopetala. The sequence goes on from NC_141368.1 coordinate 17,449,595, forward strand.
TATCTATGTTCATCCCGGTTGTGATGCGGCCAAGGCAAAACATGTTAGTTTTTTATATTTTAATTTTTTTCACAATTTTTTATATTTATTTTTCTAATTGGTTACTTGTATATATAATATTTTGAAGGATGAGATGGTGGCCAACTCGAGAATATATTTGGAGAGCTTGGCCGAGCAGCACCCTCCGGGTACTCCGTTGGAGTCGATTCCAGTACCCGATCCTGATGTCGGACTTCGTATTATGATAGACTCACTGGGTGTTAGGCCCGGTAAGGAAATACGCGGCATGGGATATGGGCGGATTCGTGATGTTCGATCCTCGTATTCGTCTTCATCTTCGTCTCAGCCATCTGCAGTCGTCGCAGGGTTGTCCGCTCAAGTGAAGAAGTTGCAGGAGGACTTACGAGCTGAGAGAGCGGAGAAGGAGGCGTTGTATGCTGCATTGACCAAGGCGATACCTGGGTTTGTCCCGCCACCATCTTCTCATCAACCTCCGTCAGATATGAATGATGATGATGCTACTAGTTTAGAATAGATTGACTATATATATTAGGGTTAATTACTATTTTGTATGGATATTTTGATATATAAATTTATGAATTTTGTTTTATATAGTTTTTGAATAAAGAATTTTTTTTTTAAATATTAAATTTAAATAAAAAAAATAATTTTTTTTTTTAAAAAAAATGTTTGGGCGACGGAATTGTTCGTCGCCCAAAGGGTGTTTGGGCGACGAATAAATCTATTCCTCGCCCGAAGCATGTTTGGGCGACGGACAAATTTCGTCGCCCAAAGAGGGTTTGGGCGACGCACACCCTTATTCGTCGCCCAAAGCATGTTTGGGCGACGAAATTTGTCCGTCGCCTAAACATTCTTTGGGCGACGAATAAGGGTATTCGTCGCCCAAACCCTCTTTGGGCGACGAAATTTGTTCGTCGCCCAAAGCACGTTCCAGCGAGGAAATTAGTTATTCCTCTCCCAAATCTTGTTTAGGCGACGGATAATTTCGTCGCCGAAACATGCTTTGGGCGACGAATAAGGGTGTTCGTCGCCCAAACCCTCTTTGGGCGACGAAATTTGTCCGTCGCCCAAACATTCTTTGGGCGACGAATTTTATGTGTTGGGAGACAAAAAAATTTCGTCGCCCCCAGGTGTCTTTGGGCGACGAAATTTATGGATTCGTCGCCCAAACTCTTGGGCGAAGCATCTTGGGCGTCCAATTGCTCGACGAACCAATTTCGTCGCCCAAACGTTTGGGCGACGAAACTCTACTTTGGGCGACGAATTCCGTTCCTCTCCCAAACCCTTTTTTCTTGTAGTGATTATAGGTAGCTAGCCTTTTTTTTTTCATCAATATAAATAGCCTTAAAAAAGTCAGTGGAATGCCTAGAAGTTACCATTCATGTTATATAGAAAGGTGAAAACATAGTAAAAAATCTAAGTAATCAAAATATATCCTTACTGAATGTTACCAATGCATATATATCAATATATATATATATAAACAAAACAAAAATGTTACCAATGCATGCATGCTATATATTCTCCAATTCGAATCTCGAAGTGATTAAACTAGAAGTCGACGCGCATACGTGGATCTTACAAAATATTCCAGATGACATATGAACTCCAAAATTAGAGAAAGAGTCAGTTCCTTGGACTCCCAAAATTCTCTAATCCCTATTAAACAAAACAAGGTTAAGGCAGTACTGTTTTGTTGCAACTTATCAAGTACTACCATATTAACTAGATATAACACACATATAAATCGATCTCTATTCTATCAACTAGAGAGTGGTCTAATTAATGATATATTTTTCAACAAATAAAAGTTCGATATTTCTTTCAACAGTATTAGAGATGTTACAAGTTTAAATCCCTCCTCTCTTAAATAAAAGAAAAATAAATTTCTATTGTAGTTAATCATAGATGCGAATACACATATATTACTAAACATTTCAACGTCAGCGTTTCAATATTTTATTTATAAAATTTTGTATGTGACAGTTTCATATGATCTCTTTCATATATAAATAGATTCACTTTCATAAAAAAAGCCGGTCATATGTGACTATCATATACAACAATTTTCCTCAAAGAAAAGGGAAAGTGGAGGGAGAGCATAACACTTTGCACACTGGTCGATCCATTAATATTTCTAGTGGCATTTCAATAATATTATATATATATATATATATATATATATAATTTCTAGTGGTGTGTGTGCTTATATTCCAGGAAGTAGCTTTCACCAGGCTGCAAGCTCTGTGTTAAGAAACCGAATTCATTGGTTGAAAGTAGCAGTCCAGAGGAATGGACTAACAGCACATCATGACCAAACATTGCTTTCAAATCAAGGGGTCCTTTTGGAACTTCTGTTGGAATCCCATTAATAAACACTGTGATGAGACCTGGAAATAAATTAATCAACCTTTATGAATTCATTACTTTTAATTTCGAGTAATTAGCTGTTATATAGTTCGAATAAATACATAATCGGAAATTAATTAAAGCAGACTTGGTTAATTACAAAATTCAATGATTATCTATCATTTCATAAAGCAATTAAGCAAAAAAAAAAAAATTAATCTAGCAATTAATTTTTGGGATTAGAATAGATATTATATTATCAAATTGTGCCGAGTGATCGAAAAGGAGAAAAATGATCAATGCAAAAAATATGTTTCCCTCAAATATATGATAAGTTGTAAGGATTTTCATTACCTATAAGTTTTGCTGGGAAAATTTTCTTAGAAAAAAAAAGAAAAAGAGAGGAATATTTAAAAGAATTTTACATGTTATTCGAGGAAAGCTGCAACTTTTATACAAGTCCTTCATTCAAACACAAGAACTGTCGCATCGTCAAAAGGTTATTACTACTTTATACACTTCCATCATTCTCATACTTGTCAATAGTCATGAATCCAAGGAATCTTAATTAATTAACAATGTAATATTATAATTTTTTTTTTTTGAAATATTCCTACAACAGACACTTAAATTAGAAAAATAATTTACTCTTACAGAAAAGAATATATATACATACTAATTATATATATTTTTTGTAGAAAATTAAAAAGAAAAAACAGGACTAATAAGTAATAGGTAAGCTCAAGTACCCCACTTTGAGGAAACTGATAAGAATTAAAACCTACTGATCAAGAAATGGAAAACTGTTTCCAACTTAGATGAGATCGAGGAAGTAAGAATATAATATTATATGTGTGTGTGTGAAACTGAAATGCTTGTCAGACCAAAAAACCGAAAAAAGAAAAGAAAAAAAGAAGTGAAACGGAAGCAGCAGTTACCTGGAGATTGGAAGTCCAAATTTGAGTTATGTGAAGGGCCTAAAACAGACGTTACAGCTGATGAGGTTTGGTCAATTTCCTGATCAAAACCCATTTGACCAGAAACCGAAAAGAAATGATCATCAACAGCAGAAGCAGCAGTATGATCATCTGCCATGAGAACACCACAAGACGAAGAACCCACAAGATCATAAGCACTTGGAGGAAAAGCCGCCATAGCTGCAGCAGAAGGAGCACTGCTACTCATCATGTTTTCATGGTACTGATGAGTAAATTGTTGATGATCAGTATTGTTTTGTTGCTCGAGGCTGGCCTGCAGCTGGCGCTGTCGGCGGCGAGATCTTGACCGCCGGTTTTGGAACCAGTAGAAGACGTTGGCGTCGCCGACAGCGCCAAACTTCTCTAGTAGTTTTCTTATACTCACAGTTTCTTCTTTGGGAGGGTTTACCATTCCGCTGTTGAAAATGGACTCCAGAATTAGGATTTGCTCTGGCTTCGGTATCCATCTTGACCTGACTGGTTCACTACTTCTCTCGAAGGAGCCATTGTTATTGTTATTGCTTGGACTGTTTGGCTTTTGGCCTTGATCATCTTCCATTGCTGTGGAATCTAAGCTAGAGGAAGTGCTCTTGAAGCTGATGAACAACCTAGCTAGGTTGAAAAGCGAAAAAATAAAAGGGAAATTATATATAATAAAGTACATCAATATACATATATGTGTATATATATAGCAAACCGCTTCATGGAATTGAGGCGGCTATATAAAGGGCTTTATTAGGGAATATATGATCATCGCTAAAGTTACAAAAATGCCCTTTACATTTTCTATTACCTTGCCTTCTGGTAAGAATTTTTCAACTTCAGCTAGAAAGTCTTCGATATGTCTCTTTTAAAACCCAACCGCCTCTCTTTAGGGTTTGTACTTTCTGTTGTAATCGAATACACACTTATGAACTTGTTGCAATCGTGCATTTTGGTTGTCCTATTATTCCAATGTAGAAATATATATAGGACCAAGGTAGGATGGGCAAATAGCTAAAAGGAAAGGTCAAAGTGGTAAATACAAAAAACAAGGTGATTGTTGTCAAAAGTGTGAATCGTGAAATAATTAAGGTGGACAAAGAAACTAGGGTATCGGCGAGCAAAAGTATGTGAAATTAATATAAAAGAAATTCATGAAAAGCAGGATCGTTGTTGAGGAAGAAGCGATTAAAAATTTGGTATATCAATCGGAAGAATCCAAATAGATGCTCAATATCTCATGCATTAATTTATTGTACATTTACCAAACATGAGAACAAATCTGCTCACCACCTTAACTTTCAAATATAACTAGCTAGATGACACTTCGTGTCTTTCGATCCATCCTCTTCCAATTTTTTAACTTCCATGTCTACATGCTTATCTTCTATGCATTCTATAACATCTTGAATATCTTTCTAGATTAAAATATTGATAATCTTTCTTTGTCATAGTGTAAAGTTATTTATATATGTTGACTAACTAGATCTCAGCCTCTTTCACACCCCTAGCTCGTGTTTTTCCTAATTCTTGTATATGTTATCTCAAACCCTTAACCAGGCCCTAATACCACTTTTTTGTAGTAAATCACCACATGTAACTAATAACCCCTTCATGATCTTTTTTTATCATTGTCCACGATTGACACACAAAGAAAACATAAAACGAAGAACTACAAGATAACAAAAAATATCAGAGACTATCGAGGTTCGACAATGCATGTGTATGTGTCCTCATAGACTATCTTGAAAGATTTCACTAGCTAGTATGAGAAGAAATTAGAGTCATTTAGATATTAACCCATTAAATTAAATATTTTAAGAGTCTAACACTATTACTTTTTTGTTAACAGCTAAAGCCCATATTTAAAATCATGCTCCACCACCTAGGATAACAATATTTCATTAATTCCCTACTATTTACAAATTACGCCATTATGTAATTAATGTTTGTTTAAATTGTGTAATTAAGACACCTTTTAAGATGTGATATATATCCCTTCTTCAAACCATGATTAAGTAACTCAAATAAAGAACCTACAATTGAGAATGGTTGGTAGGTTCATTATATTGATTTGTTAGTGTAGGTGATTTGTTTCATGTAGGTTTTTTAATTGTTGTAAGTTACTTATTTGATTATAAGAATGTATGTAGGTTCATTATATATATATATATTTTTTTTTTTGGTGTAGGTAATATAATTATTATGTAGGTTCATTAATTAGTACACATATTAATTCTTATAACGACAATGTATAGAAATTAATGGATATATGAGTAGTATAATTTTGGGAAAAATTTACAAATTAACATGACACATACTTTGATGATTATTTCATTTTAGGACATTAATTTCGATTCGTGTTAATGAAGGATATATACTTTTATTTTGTGTCAATTAAGGACCCTGTTTTATCTCAGCTTTGGCCCGACATTGAACCCATTAAAACTCCACCAAATTTAGCAAACTTATACTTGGTTTCAAGCTATGCATCTCCTCTTTACAACCATATAAAGATCACTCAAATCGAACATCTACAAATCTAGATAATTGGCCCAAAAGTAGGGTACCCCAAACTGTCCAATCGGACCTCTTAGAAAAAATTTGGAAAATCAGACAGTTTCGGATACCCTACTTTGGGGCCGATTATCTGGAGTTGTAGAGATCCGATTTAGGTGATCTTTATATAGTTGTAAAGAGGAGATGCATATCTTTAAACCCAATATAATTTTTCTGAATTTGGTGGAGTTCTGATGGGTCCAACGTCGGGCCAAAGTTGAGATAAAAACTGAAAAAAAAACATGGTCCTTAATTAACAAAAAATAAAAGTATGTGTCCTTCATTAACACAAAGTAAAATTAATGTCCTGAAATGGAACAATCATCAAAAAATGTGTCATGTTTGTAAATTTTTCCTTATAATGTTTTGGTGTTTGTGTGTTGATGTATAGATGTAGTAAAATTTTATGTGCAGGTTGTTTAGTAGCTTATGAAAAGTAAAAAATAAAAAACATAAAAAAAAAAAATGAAATATGAATCATGAGCATTAAAAGCACCATTATTTAAGTACCATCAATAGCAGTTACTAAAAAAAAGTCAAATAATGAAAAAATGTCTAACATGATGTTGAGAGCATAAAAGAGATTTAAATATCTAAATTTTAAAAAATGCTGACTATGAAATTAATATATGGAAAGTTAGTCATTTGTCAACTAGTCAAAGGGCTTAACTTGTGAAAAATGAAAGACATAGATTTTAATTGGAGAAATAATATTTTGAAGAGGATTTCTTAAATTTACTAAAGAAATTAAAACTTGTAATAACTCTCTCACCCTCTCTCTCTCTCTCTCTCTTAAAAAAATTGATAATTCTCCAATCAAAATATTTTCTATCCGGATTTTTCTCCATATCTCTAATATTATCTTCTACTAGATAATTATTAAGAGGGATAATAGGAATACCTTTTAGTATATTACATGATTTTCGTTTATGTGTGTTGTAATTATAAAAAACTTCTTGGTTATTTTTTACCTGTAATGGTGATCCATAAATATAAGAGTACTTCTTATCTTCATAATTAATAGATTTATATGCTAAAAGATCTCTCTTCCCCCTATCAATATGGGAGTAAGAACCTAAAATCTCAAAAACAGGAAATAAGAAGCCGAAAATGCACTTCCATATATGCTCGAGCATCCCTTCTTAGCACTCAAGCTTCCACAAAACTGAATATCTTTCACTCAAGCGCTAGGTAGGGTCGATTGAGCGCCTGATCGATGTCGGAGTTGAATTCTTTGAGTACTCTTCAGCTCCCATCATACCATGGACTTAAAACCTATAAAAGCTAGCCAAAAACACAATATTTGTTGGCTCACTCTCCATTGTAGCTAAATAATATGGAAGGTATGTATTTTAGTGTTTCCTTTACATAGTGTTTGGCTGAGGTAATTGCAATTTTCATAAAAAAAATTTTAAATAACAGAATTTAAAACTCCATCATTTAAATTACCATCAATTACAAATTTTCTTGTTCGAGTATTACGTATCTAGAATCTAGAAACTAACAGGAATTGCAAAAGAAATATACAATTTAATCTCAATCTAATTTTAAAAAAATGTATATATAATCAAGAGATCTAAGGACCCATTTGGTTCAAATTTTGGAGGCTTGAAAATAGAGAATCAATTTCATTCTCACGTTTGGTAAGTGCAAGAATGAAAAATGATTTCCTGATCCATGAAAATCTGATGCACCCAAAGGGGGGAAAATAAATGCTTCCTTCCAGCTTTTTTTTCCCCTCTTGAGAAAACATTTATTGCACTTTTTTTTTTTTTTGCAAATATGCCCCTGCTAATATTTGAAAATGCCAAATTTTATTCAAAACAACTCTTCACATCTTTTTTATTCTTTGTTCAATAGATGAGGGTATAATTGAAAAACTGTACAATTTTTATTTCATATTCCTGTTCAAACCAAATATGGGAATACAAATAAAAAGTTAATTCTTAGTTGACTTTCCCAATATTACCAAATACAGTAATGAGAATCTTACATTCTCATCCCCATGAAAAAGACATAAAAATTGATTTCTTGCGTGAACCAAACGAGCCCTAAATTTTAAAACCCCATCGGCCTAACTCAACCTTAAAACCGGATTGTAAGGGGAGTATTGCCCAAAGCTTATTCATTACACCAATTTGTCCAAAATGCCCATGAATACACACCATGGGCTCTGATATCATGTTTTTTTTTGCCATGAGGGCTTTGATACCATGTTAACCGGCTTGTAAGGGGGGGATTGTCCAAAGTTTATACATTATACAACCCAACAGTATCATTACAATGTGGGATATTTAACAATAAATCAACAACCAAACACGAAAAACAAGAAAGAAAGAAACAAAAGATTTTGATTGGGGTCATGAAACCCAAATTAAAAAAGACAAAAAACAAGAAAAAGGAAAGAAAAAGAAGAAGTTTGGTGAAGTTTGGTGTGTCTCATCGAATTGTCAAAGTCCAAGAGAAGAATACACAAAAGTGGACAACATCATCAGTACTAAATGCGGCAACTCACTTTCATATACCCATCAGGTGTTTCATGATGGTGATAGCACGGCATCTAGCGACTACGAAGTTGGAGGCTGTACTGGTGGGAGTAAGTTGGGGTGGTGCATACGGTGGAGCGGCAGCGAAGGTGGTGGCAACAATAGTACGTGGACGCTGGTAGTGGTCACGATGGTTGTGGTGGATATAATTTCTTTTTTAATATTAAAATCTTATTGTCTTAGAATTTTGAAAATGACATCTATTTTGGTGAAATTTAAACCTGAAATTTATGACTTTCAATTTTTACATGTTCTTCCATAACATGATTCCATTGTCGGTGCTACCAAACGAGAAAATTGGAGATTAGCATTTTCCAAATTCTGACTTTAAGTGAAATTCCAACTTTTTTTTCCTGCTTCCAAATGCACCTTAAAGACCTTTTAGTCCGACTATCTTCACTGGAGATATTATTTAATTTCATGTATTTATCTGATCACAATGTGAGACCCACAATACCTGTTGGAAGAATATAGAAAAAATGAAGGCAATAACAAAAGAAAAATGAGAACCTTGAGTCAAAGCACGAAATAAATTCGCTTTCTTTAAGACTAATTTGTCGCTCTTCCTTTGTGCAAAAAGAGTTTTAAAAACAAATTGTCTCCAGGATACTATAGACTCAAACTCACTTGATATTATTCTTGAGATTTGCACTACACAAGAATAACCTGAATTTTTAGAGACAATAAAGAAAAGAAGAATATTTTGTTATCTATCAATGACTGCAGTAGGTATGCTATTTATAGATTTATAAGACACCTCTTGACTTGAGAGGTGATTTTTCATGTAGGTGTCTTCACCATTTGGTGAAGCACCCTTTCATCTGAAACTCATAGCAAAAGATGCAATGGTTCAAAATTTCTATGAAAGGTTGGTACTGTTTCAAAACATAACCCATATGTGAAGGGTTGCATGTGTTCACAAAATATAACCTACTCATGAAAGGGTATGTCCCATTCCTTCATGTCATTTAATTTGTTTGAAATTTCCAACAATACCTCCCTTAATTATGATCTCTTTCTACAAACTCCCCTTATATAATTGTTAAAAAATAAGAAAATATTACATATGCACAAAAGTAGAGAAAGATTAATTGCTAAAGTTGTTCTATTTCATTTACGCTTGCCGCTGGTGTAAAGAAGATGGTTAAGTTTTTCTTTTTTTTCTTAAATTTCTCTTGAACCTCTCTCTTTTGCCGACTATGAGAACGAAGAATCCAAAAGAATAGAATCTCGATCTATTTTTGAAACAAGAACAAGCCGAATTGTTGAGAGGGTCGAAAGTTCTCTTTTGTTATTTGAATATGGGGTTGCACTTACACCTGATAGAGAGAAGACAAAAGGCATGCATGGTGATTTTTATGGAGTCTTGGGAAGCCAAAAGAGAGAGAGAGAGAGAGAGAGAGAGAGAGAGAGAGAGAGAGAGAGAGAGAGAGAGAGAGAGAGAGAGAGAGAGAGAGAGAGAGGTTCTCTCTCTTCTTTTCCTGGTGGGAACTGGGAAGCCGGCAAAGAAGCAGAAATACATATATAAGCGTGTCCTCTCTTGGGAACCCGCGAATATTGAGAAATTATTATCTCTCACGTTGAAAAAAAAAAAAAAAAAGGAAATAATTGGATACAGTTGTTTCAATTTTTTTTGTTCGAAGCTGCAATTTAAAAAAGGAAAATGCCAGTCAACAAAAGTTGTGAATTTTGATACCACATGGTATTTCTCTATAGACGTGCCACAATGTTTTGTTCATTAAAATAACAGTAGTGCTAGATATACCACATTTTTATACCATAATTTCATACCACCTTATGTGGCAACTTACATGGCATTCATACATTGGATACTAAAAAATAAAAATAAAAACCCAAAAAGAAAAATAAATAAAGAATTTATATGTGTAACAAACATCCGTCTGTTTTGGATTGGTTCTATTGATCGGTGAGGATCGAGGCCAAGTTAATTGCTAATTTCTTTCTTTCTTTGATCCTGATCGATGCTTCATTGAAGGAGGATATCACGTACTGGCCATGCAGTTTCATCAACTTCTAAGTTTCAGTTTTGCTCGACTTACTTTTGTTTGTGTCGACCAAGAAGAAAAAAGAGAATGAATATATAAAGTTATGAGTAAAATTTTATGGAACGGGAGTATATATATATATATCTACTGTTATCTCTCTCATTACTTCATTTAGCATTGTGTATATAATAGAGAGATATAAATTATATAAAACTTATCACTCATAAGTAATTGTCACACATATGGAGTTTCTAATTGTGATGTAATACGTGAGGGGGTTAATACAGAAGAAAGGAAAAAAAAACAAAATAGATAGTTGGAGCTATGGAAATGAAAGTATTTGAAACATGTGTGGTACCGCATGGCCAAACAAAAGAAACATGTATATATGGTACCGCGTTGTGAGCTTATATATGGCACCATCAACTCATAGTTTCTTAATTATTTAGAGTTTTTTCATTTTTTTGGAAAGGGGAATCTTGGGTGCAGAGTGGGCAATTCCACGATCCTTCTAATTAAATTACCCAACGACTGTAAAATGTAAAGTTGGGACCGTGGAAAGCTATTTAGAATTCTCTAATCAGCCCAAAATTTTTTTTCTCTCCCTAGCCTTGTTTATTATTTTTTTTTTGCGTTTTTCTACCTGTACCATTTTTCTCACTTCTTTTTTCGTCTTCTAATTACAGTGATAAGATAGTTATAGTTATATATAGAAATTATGACACATTTTAACTTATAATTAATATTTTCATAATATATGTCCTTTATTGCTTATAGCTTAATTTATCAAGTTTTGAACAAATTAAACTTAAAATTTGAGAGTTAAACCCTACTCAAAACTTGATAGGTAAAACCTAAGTATATATATGATTTTCTACACCCTAAAGTAATTAACATTAAATAATAAGTTCTAAATGTGAGAATGTGGAGTGTTGTCCCACATTAGAAAAGTATAATCTTGCCTAGCTAGTGGCTTATAAGGGTTTGTGTTATTCCTTCCATTGCTAATTAATTTTGGGATGAATGCCTAGATTTCTTCATGGTATCAAAGCCAGGTTCACCCATGTGTGTTAGGCTAAGTGGCCACACGTGCTCTACGTCACCCAATATGAGTTATATATCCACGTCTTTGGCTCTTAAAGTGACGCCACAAGTGCGGGGGCCGTGTAAGAATGTGGAGTGTTATCTCACATTAGAAAAGTATAACCTTGCCTAGTGGCTTATAAGGGTTTGTGCTATTCTTGTCATAGTCAATTGATTTTGAGATAGATGCCTAAATTTCTTCACTAAACCCCTTAAACTATATCAAATTGGTAAATCCTACAGTAATAAGCTTTAATGACGTACGTTTGATCGAAAAAAGATTTTAATGATCCTTGATAAACTTTATAAAAATTTAAAAATAAATTGTAGTTATCTGTCGCCAGGCTGGAAGATAAATGACAAAATAGGTTAGATCGAGAGGTACTATATGAAAGAGTTTCACTTCCACTTAGGCATAAATTTCTATATATTTTGTCTCTAATAATCACATAATACTTGTGTAGTTTCCACTCTTCTAGTATATATCCCGTAAAAACAAATGGAGAAAGCCAGAAACAAAGGTAAGCAGGAGAAAAGAAAAATATTAAGGAACGTAATTATCTGTAGGAAGCTCCCACTTTTGGGTGCATCTTGTATAGCTAGCTACTTACGTTGGTCTTGAAACCTGCAACAAAAAATTTGGTGACTTAATAAGCCCTTTACTGGAACTACAACAACAACATTAACTTCATAATAAATAAGATTAAAAATGAAATTTAAATTTACATCCTTAAATAAGATTAAGGATATGGTGTTGAAATAAACAACATTAATCCTTTAATACATATCCGGATATCCCTAGCTATTAAACAAAAAAGGTTAGGGCAGTGTGCTTTTTTGCTTGTATATATCGTATATGCACTTGCAGTAATTAACTTATATAAAGAGTTCAATTAATTTGTATAGACCAAAATGGCTACAGCTGGTAAGAACTCAAGATATAGCATATCTCAAATTCTCAATCAATTTTCCAGTTTGTATTCCACAGTACTCATGTGCATGCAAACACTTACCGATGAGTTTTGTATGTAAAAATCACATATAATATCTTTCACAACAGAATCTCACATATATATTGTGAGAGAGTTAGAGAGATCACATGTAATCCTTATCTACAATTATTTTTCCCCCAAACGATGGAGAGAGAAAGCACATTAGTTCACAGCGGTAAATAATTAATATTTCTATGGTATTGTAATAAAAAAGATAGATTAAATAATTTCTGATTTGATTGATTTTTTGTAAAGTTGATCTTTGAATAGAGACCTAAAATATGAATAGTTTGGATTATAAAATTATATTAATTGGTTAATACTGTATTATCTTTCTAACTGTTAGCTCTAAAGCATTTATATATATATATATATGCATAATATTATAATATTAATTTTTAGCTTTGTATGTGCTTATATACCAGAAAATAGCTTTCAGCAGGCTGCAAGCTCTGTATTAAGAAGCCAAATTCGTTGATTGGAGGCGGCAGTCCAGAGGAATGAACCAACAACACATCTTCACCAAACATCGCTTTCATGTCAAGTGGCCCTTTCGGAACTTCTGTTGGAACTCCATTAATAAACACTGTGATGAGACCTGGAAATAAACCAACCTTCATATTAAACCCAGAATCTCAGCCGAAAAAAGGTAGCATAATCTAATTCTGGAAAATGAAACCAGAATATATATATATATATATATATATATATATATATACAACATTCCTTAGCTACAAATTTAATGATTGTCCTTTTATTGCAAAAAAAAATTATAAAGTTTTTTGGGTTGATAAAACAATAGATATTAACTATTATCAAATTATACCGACCGAAAGGGGAGAAAGTCATGATTCATTAGTAAAAATATGTTTCAGTTTACTGGTATAAGAATGAATTGTACGGATTTTCATTACCTACAAGTTTTCTTGGGAAAATTTTCCTAAAAAAAAAAGGAGGGGAATAATTAAAAGACTGCCACTGAAAAGAAAGTGAAAATTTTTACATGTTATTCAGGAAAGCTGCAGCTTTCAATAACAATTCCAACACGGGAACTGTCACATCGTCAGAAAATTATTACTACCACTTTATACATTTCCATCACTTCCATACTAATCATGAATCAAAGGAATATTTTAGATTATATATAATCTTAAGTATTCCTACATCAGAAAATTAAATTAGAGAATAATTACTCTAAATGAAAAATAATGTATATATATATATCTTATATAACTCTTTGTAGAAAAAGTAAAAAGAGATCGAATGAAAAAAAGACCAATTTTATGTACCAAAAAAAAAAAAAAGACTAATAAATACTAATTAAGTAGAAAACTGATAAGAAATAAAACTTACTCAAGAAATGGAAAGCAATTCGATCTTTACCCCCAAAAAAAAAAAAGCAAAGCAAAAAACAGCAATTTTTTTTTTTGGCCATGAAATAAAGCAATTTTGAACTTAGATGAAATCGTTTAAAAGATACTATCTAGTATAAAAATACAGAATATATATATATGTAACTGAAATGAAACTGAATATATACAAAATATTTTTTTATATGTGTGTGAAACTGAAATGGTTTGCAGTTACCTGGGGACTGGAAGTGAAAATTTGAGGTACTTGAAGGGCCTAAAACAGACGTTACAGCTGATGAGGTGTGCTCGATTTCCAGATCGAAACCCATTTGACCAGAAACTGAGAAGAAATGATCATCAACAGCAGTATGGTTATCTGTCATGAGAACACCACAAGACGAAGAAGAAGAACAAGAAGAAGAAGAACCCACGAGACCAAAAGAATTAGGAGAAAAAGCCGCCATAGCTGCAGCAGCAGGAGTAGGAGCACTGCTACTCATCATGTTTTCATGGTACTGATGAGTAAATTGTTGATGATCAGTATTGTTTCGTTGCTCGAGGCTGGCCTGCAGCTGGCGCTGTCGGCGGCGAGATCTTGACCGCCGGTTTTGGAACCAGTAGAAGACGTTGGCGTCGCCGACAGCGCCAAACTTCTCTAGCAGTTTTCTTATTCTCACGGTTTCTTCTTTGGGAGGGTTTACCATTCCACTGTTGAAAATGGACTCCAGAATTAGGATTTGCTCTGGCTTCGGTATCCATCTTGACCTTACTGGTTCACTACTTCTCTCGGAGGAGCCATTGTTGTTATTATTGCTTGGACTGTTTGGCTCTTGGCCTTGATGATCTTCCATAGCTGTGGATTATAAGCTAGAGGCTAGGAGAAAAGAAGTGTTCTTGAAGCTGATCAAACCTAGGTTGAAAAGGGAAAAAAGAATGAAGTACATGAGTACATAGCAAACCGCTTCAAAGATGTGAGGCTATATAAAAGGCTTATTTAGGGACTGTTGATTACTAAATTTACAAAAGTGCCCTTCACATTGTTTTATGGCCTTTAATTCCCTTATGGTAAGAATTTCCTTGGTTCCAACTAGAAACATTATAGAATATCTCTCTTATTTAGTCCAACCGCCTTGATCTCTATAGAAAGAAGGCTAAATGACAGTTTTTAGTCTCTGTATTTTTATGAAATTTCAACTTTGGTCTTTTTTTTTTTTTTTTTAATTTTGGCAATTTCAGTCATGTACTTTCAATACGATAGAAGTTAAATTCTATTTTTTTTTTTTTTTTTACATCTATACCCTCATTTTATTAGGTTATTTTTATTTGAATTTTTTAATTAATAAATGGTATTTCAGGCATTCTCATTTTTAGTAAAGTCTGTAACACCAAATATGTGTGCCGGCTTTATAATAGTAGATATATATATCATTAAAAATCCTCAAAACTATTTTCTTTATTCAAGAATTTCCAGCTAATTAATTGAATCACCACAAGATCAATGAAAATTGTACAAAACAATCTAGATCATACAAATATGAATACAACAATTCAATTAAATAAGAAGGAAAATGCTTATTGCCCCAAACACTTTTTTCAAACTTTTGTTTCTTAACTTATGTGGCATCAATTCATTCGACATGGTTATCTTTTTGTTTCTTAATATTTTATTTTTTTCTTGTTGAGTCTAATGTATAAATATCATGTAAATTGGGAAAAAATAGTTAAAAAAAAGTGTTGGGACAAATAGCATCTTCCAAGTAATTAAGGAGAAAAATAAAAGCTAAAGAGGGTGAGAATTAAAAAGAAAATGAGAGAAGTTTCTGAATGAATTAAGACATTTAGGAATTTCAGTATATTTTATTGAAAATATATGTAAAATTGTTTAATTAAACTGTGAGTGGGGACACGCAGTTCCCCTACAATGTTGTGGCTCTGTCTCTACCGGTGGGTGCCACACAATTAAATCTCATCTCTTTTTTTTTTTTTTTTTTGAGAATGATCTCATCTCTTTTAAAAGGATGGTATACTATGATCAAGTGAGATAGCTAGCCGAAAAAAAAAAAGCTAGTTTTATTAATTCTTAGGAGCTTTTTCCCAATAGCTAGCTGGTTATTGATGAGCATAATCAATTATATACAATCATATACTTACTGCAATGTTGCATTTTGGTTGCATAGGGACAGGAAAAATGGTAAATACAAAACAAGATGTGATTGTCGCCAAAGGTGTGAAGTATGAAATTAAGGTGGATAAGAAAACTAGGGTATCAGCAAGCAAGTGCATGTGAACTATGAAAGAAATGCATGGAAAGCTGGGTCACTGTAGGGGGAGATGACATTAGAAAATTGATATATAAGTAGGAAGAATCCAAATGAATGGTCAAGAAACCATGCACTAATTTATTATCTATGACGTTTACCAAACATGGCTTACAGTAGCAATGTGAACTTCTTATATTAAACGAGAGGAGGGTAAGAGGCCATGAAGCTTGGCATAAACATTGAGCACTTTTGCCTTTCATTCTTGCATTATAATAATATTATCTATGAGTACAAAACAAGAACTAACTTTGCTTTTTCAGACGCAGTTTTCTACTTTTCTGTCTTTGCTGCCTTTTTCTGTGTTTCCTTATTTTTTTCTTTAATTATTAGGGGATTGAAACCTGTAGCCTTGTAGGTTATACGGTGTTTGCTTCATGACCAAGTTGAAAAACTTGCAATGTATGATATCAACCAAAGAAAAGTATGGAATGTTATGCGCTTTATAGATTCTTGGCCGATCTAGCTATCATGCTTATATTCAAAATAATATGGAGAAATAAATTACAAACAACGACTCAAATTTAAAAACAACTTTTATTTTTTATTTTTAAATTATTTATTTTCATTTTAAAAAATAATTAACACTGAAAATCTGCACACAAAATTCACCGAAATTATTTAAACCCTACCTCCAAATCAAAATCAAACATTGTCCTTAGTGTTTACAAATTAGATAGGGAGACTTTCATTTAGGTCCTTTAATTTTATATTTGACTAACTAAAGCCTTATGACTTTTAGAATTCTAAATAAACTCCACATTACATAATATTGGTCCATTATATAGTTTATATTTTTTTTCCATGTATACCAAGCGCCGAGCGTTTGGCGGCCATCGTTGAGTGTTAGGCAGTGCATTTTTGCTTCTTCTTCGAACCCTCGATATTGGTTTGTCAGCTTAATGTTAGGTTAATTTTAACTTTAGGATTTTGGGTTTCAGAGTTAAAACCTAATATGCAGCCTTTACAAATCTCATTCTACACTCTAGAAGAGTATAAGGTGAATTCGTATCCTATACCCTCAAAAAATAAAAAAATGATGACATATTTTTTTGACTTGGCAGTTGTCAAAGAGCTTTATTTAGAAAAAACAAGAACTTTATTTTGAAAAAAAAAAAAAAAAAAACCCATAAGGTTTCAGTCCAAAGAAGAAATTATATAATAAGGACTAAACTCTATGACCTCGTTTAGTGCATAGGATATAGTTGGATAAGATAAATTACTAAATTCATGTGTATTCAAGGAATAAGCTCTTGCCTTATTGGAAAATGGAGTCGACTAAATTTCCAATCTTGGCTAAGATTGCAAATAACATCTTTGCAATGCCGGTTTCTAGTGTGGCTTCCGAATGCACATGCAGGTCATGGTCAAGGGTTGTGGATCATTTTAGAAGTTCTTTGACTTCTAAGATGGTGGAGGCATTGATTTGCATAAACGATTGGCTCAAGGCGGATGAGTTTAGCTACTACAAGGAGCCAACTCAAGATGAATTGGAGCTCTATTCAACCTTGGAGGAAGTTGAAAAAGGTAATCCCTTTACTACATTTTGGTTTCTGGCCGGTTTATCTATGTAGCTTTATTTTATTTATTCATTTTTTCCCAGGAATCTAATATATGTAATGTAGCTTGCAGACTTAAGTGTTAATTGATTATGCTTGGCCGCTTGCAGTTAATTTGCAGTTTCTTTGTCCATATGGAATCATGGTTTGTTAATTGTTATGCTTAGTTTGTTTGATGCATGTGATTTTGCAGAGGTACTAGCATGCCAAAACCTCCAAGAAAATCCTCCTCCGGCACCAACTACAACTACAAGTGAAGTTACCCATTCTTTAGTCCAAGCTTCCACCACCACCTAATCTGCAGCCGAACCTTCCCTTCCAAATTTCCAATTACAAGCACTTTTGTGTAACTTGTGTTGACTGTTAGTAATTAATATTGCACTCAAACATTTTAATGAATGCTTGAATAGTTGAATACTTGAATCAGTCAAGTTGATGAATTAAGTATTGCTCTCAAACATTTTGGTGAATTCTTGAATAATTGAAACAGTTGAATACTTGAATAGTTGAATAGTTGAATCATTCAAGTTGATGAGTTGATCATTGATGGGTCTTGTTTTTATTTTGTTCAAGTTCAAGTTGAAGTTGAATGATTGTAAATTTTTATTATGCATATTGATATACATTGTCAGAATGTGAGAAAAAAAAAATTATGTCGGGTCAACCATCCAACCGCACGACATCAATCGACAAAGTCGGTTGCCACCCAACAATCGACCCACCAAAGTCGAGATTCCATCAATCTCGGTTGGTCGGGTGGGTCGGTTGTTTGGCGGATAATGACTCGACCCGACCCATTCTCACCCCTAGTAATAATCACATATAATGATGAAAAATTCATACCCTAATAGGAAAAAGCATAAATTCATCAACATGAAAGGGTCAAAAAGAGATTATATGTCATATAATGACCATAATAATCACATGTAACTATAAAAAATTTATACCTAATAGAAGAAAGATAAATCCACCAACATCAAAGGGTTAAAAAGTAATTGTATGTCATACAATAACCGGATGACATACAATCACAGATAAGTCAACACATGGTCATGATTCCAGTTAGGGGTGGGCATTTTACTCGTGCACCGCCAAAACTGGCCAAACCACACCGCAAAAAACCGTAAAAAACCACTTTGACTAAAAAAAGTCAACACCGCCAAAAAAACCGAACCGCACCGTTTCTCTCCGGTTTCAGTTTCGGTTCCACACCTCATTTAACCGCACCGCACCGAACCACACCGCATAATTGCAAAAAATATATTTTTATATTTTCATACCATTTTATATATACCATTTTATATATTTTTTATACATATTTATACCATTTTTATATACTTTTTATACACTTTTTGTACACATTTTTATACACTTTAGACCCTAAACCCTAAACCCTAATAAAATATTAAAATTAATATTAACCTTGCTATATTTTAGGGTTTAGACCCTAAAATATATTTTATATAACCCTATGACCTATTTTCTAGATATATAATATATTAATAATGTTTTAGTATATAATTTTAGTTATACCCATTATCCTATATAATAAAATTAGTATATTCTTTATATTCTATATAAAAACAATTAGTATATTAGTTATAGTTTATACTCTATATACTAAATTTTTTAATTGTTTATAGTTCTAGGGTATAATATATAGTTACACTACAAGAAAAAGATATTTGAGCGACGAACTCAAATTTGTCGCTCAAAGAGATTTTGGGCGACGAATTGTAAAATTAGTCGCCTAAACTAATAAAGGTTTGGACGACGAATATTTTCATCGCCCAAAGTCACTTTGGGCGAAGAATATAGTGTTCATCGCCTAAAGCCATTTTGGGCGACGAATATGGTGTTCGTCGCCTAAAAGTACGCGCCAAAATGCTCTTGGACCATACTTTGGGCGAGGAATCCATATATATCTCGCCCAAAGCTACTTTAGGCGAAGATCTATATATTCGTCTCCCAAAGTAGCTTTGAGCGACAAAATTATTCCTCGCCTAAACAGGACATTGGGCGAGGAATATATGGATTCCTCGCCCAAAGCGATTTTGGGCGAGGAATCTATAGATGCGTCACCCAAAGTCCAGTTCATTTTTTATGTGCATTTATATTTAGGTATAAGAATACGATGCGATCGTGTTTTCAACGATCTGAACCGTTCATTTTTTCCTTCCATACTCAAAAATCATCCCTGCAAAAATTTAACTCAATCGAAGATGTAGAAGTTAGGTAACGGTGGTCGAATTGATGAACGATCGTGAGTTTTCTAATGATAATTCAATGGCTAGCTGAATTCCGATTTAGCTGATTTTTTGCAGAGATGATCTTTGAGTATGAACATAGAAAATGAACAGCTCCGATTGTTGAAATCACGTTGTGGTCTTCACAATTATTGAAACGATAAGGTTTCAACGAAAGAGTTAATAGAATTATGTTCTTCAAGTGTTGAAACCGTTCATTTATATGTAGATTGGCATATATTGATCGTGTTTCCAACGATCCGAACCGTTCATTTTTTAGTTCATTTTGGGAGACGAATGTATAGATTCGTCGCCCAAGGTCACTTTGGGAGACGAATCTATATATTTCTCGCCCAAAGTCTAGTTCATTTTTTATGTGCATTTATATTTAGGTATAAGAATACGATGAGATCATATTTTTAACGATCTGAACCGTTCATTTTTTAGTTCCCTACTCAATGATCATCCTTATAAAAATTTAGCTCAATTGAAGTTGTAGAAGTTAGGTAACGGTGCTCAAATTAATGAACGATCGTGGGTTTAATAATGAGAATTTAACAACTAGCTGAATTCCGATTTGACTGATTTTTTGCAGGGATGATCTTTGAGTATGAACATAGAAAATGAACGGCTCTGATCGTTGAAATCACATTGTGGTATTCACAATTATTGAAACGACAAGGTTTCAACAAAAGAATTAATAGAATTATACTCATCAAGTGTTGAAACAGTTCATTTATATGTATATGAGCATATTTTGATCGTGTTTATAACGATCGTAACCGTTCATTTTTTAGTTCCCTACTCAAATATCATCCCTGCAAAATTTTAGCTCAATTGAAAATGTAGAAATTAGGTAACGGTGGTCAAATTAAAGAACGATCGTGAGTTTATAATGATAATTCAACGACTAGCTGAATTCCGATTTGGCTGATTTTTTGCAGGGATGATCTTTGAGTATGAAGATAGAAAATGAACGGCTCTGATCGTTGAAATCACATTTTGGTCTTCACAATTATTGAAACGACAAGGTTTCAACGAAAGAATTAATAGAATTATACTCATCAAGTGTTGAAACTGTTCATTTATATGTAGATGGGCATATCTTGATCGTGTTTACAACGATCGTAACCGTTTATTTTTTAGTTCCCTACTCAAAGATTATCCATGCAAAAATTTAGCTCAATTGAAGATGTAGAAATTAGGTAACGGTGGTCAAATTAAAGAACGATCGTGAGTTTTATAATGATAAATCAACGACTAGCTGAATTCCGATTTGGCTGATTTTTTACAGGAATAATCTTTGAGTATGAACATAGAAAATGAACAGCTCTGATCTTTTTTCACAATTATTGAAATGACAAGGTTTCAATGAAAGAATTGATAAAATCGTGATTATATAACATCGTTAAGTTATTTTATATTTGTATATATTTAAAATTATAAATATAATTTAGTAATTAAGTTAAAATTTAGAATCTTATCATATATTATTAAGTATACAATCTTATTATAATGATTTATTGTATATATATTTTTGTAATACTAAATATAAATTATAAATTTGCAAAAAATGAAATTAGGGCCATAAAAAATAAATTGGACTTTGGGTGAGGAATTTATAAATTCGTCACCCAAAGCTACTTTAGGCGACAAACTTATTCCTCGCCTAAAGTCACTTTAGGCGACGAAAATGTATATTCCTCGCCCAAAGTCTAATTTCCTTTTTATGTGCGAATTTCACTCAAAAAATTGGCGAGGCATTTCGCGCAAAAATTTAACGCACTTAGGCGACGAGTCGGATTTCGTCGCCCAAATGGACTTGAGGCGACGAACAAATTATATTCGTCGCCTAAAGACTTTCGATTATACCTCCCAGATCTGCTTTTTTTCTTCTTCTTCTTCTTTTTTTCTTTTCTTCCTTCTCTCCCCTGCCATCTCTTCTTCCTCTCCCCTGGTTCAACCCATCTCCCTCCCCGACCACCCATCTCCCTCCCTGACCGTCGCCCTCCCCACCGAAACCCACCCTACCCACCGAAACCCAACCCCACCCGCTCCCCGAAACCTATCCGCTGCTTCAACCCAGACCCAACCACCCGCTCCCTCCCTGACTACCGATCCTCGCCTAGCCCCAGGCCCACCCATCCCAGCCCACAGAAACCCCCATCCCCGCCGATCCCCGCCCAGCCCCGCCGATCCCCGCCCCAGCCCCACCGATTGTGGGTTTTTGGTGGGTTTTTTTTTTTTGGGTGTTTTTTGTTTTTCTATTTTCTGTTTTTTCTGCTCATTAGCTTTGGCCTTTTTTTTTTCAAGGGATCAAGTGCAAGTGGCCAGGGGAATAGTAATACCCAGGGAAATTTTTCAGGTCAGACTTATGACTCAATCGCTGCTTTAATGTTATTTGGCTGGTGGTTTTAAGTTTTTGTTCTTAAATTTGTTTATTAGTGTAAATAAATTAGTTTAATCCTGATTATTGTTCTTAGAGAAATTAGTTTGCTGATATTTTCTTATGCTAGATAACAAATTAGTTTTCATATAAAATTAGTTAGTTTTATATGTTTTTTAATTATAAAATTTATTAGATAGTTTGTATGTAGATTAGTTAGTTTGTTAGTTTTTAAATATAAAAACTAGTTTAATTACAAAATGTAGATTAATTAGTTTGAGAAATATAATTTAGTTCTAAGGTGGAAGGCGATGGAGTCAGCTCCCAATGATGTAGTTCAACCATCCTCGAGTACTGGGAGCCCCTCTATGTCACGGAAGGCCCATCGATCTCACCGCTCTAGTCTGATCACCGCTTCCGCTTCATCTACTGCGACGTCATCCATTGCGACGAGGGGACCATGTAGTGGGTTGAAGTCCTCTCGGATCGTGCGCAGTACTGGGGCGCGGATTCCAGTCATGTGTGTGCAAAACGGCCGACGACCGTTAGATCCTAACGTTGACAGTTTGTTCTCGCATGATGTGGGGGCTATTATCCGTGCCGAGTGCGCCATGGTTGCAACCACTTGGAAAAAATTGTCGGTAGAGATTCAACACAAAGTGATCCGCTCCATCTCAGTGAGTATATAGCTCAATAATTAATTCAAAACGATAAATTTGATCATTCATAACAATCTAATATTTTTTTCAGGTTAACTTTGACATTCAAATGGATGATCCCCTCACTGTCACGTACATGACAGATTTACTCATCAAGTCCTACAGGCAGTGGAAGCACGAACTACACGTGTATTTCAAGGGATTTTCGTCGGCAGTTGAGGCATTGGCGAACCCCCCTATGGAGTTGGTAGAGCGGTCTGACCAGTGGAGTTTTTTGTTCGATCATTTCATGAGTCCGTCGTTTTGGGTACGTTTTATCATTTTAAGACTTTAAAAAATCGATTATTGTTTTGTTATTCTATTATTGTATACATACACTAACACATTTACAATTTGCTTAATATTTAACAGAAGAAGTCGGTCGCCAACGCCAGAAACCGGAAAGGGAAGCCGTTTAACCATCATAGTGGTCCGACGCCCATCTCATATCGAGTGGAGTTGCGACGTCGGGTACGTCATTATTTAATTTAATACATATATATTCTTTAATATTGGTTGGGTCTTTGACAAAATTATTTTCTTTTTTAGCGTGGGTCGCAATTCCCGAAGATAGACACTTTCGGGGATATCTATGTTCATCCCGGTTGTAATGCGGCCAAGGCAAAACATGTTAGTTTTTTATATTTTAATTTTTTTCACAATTTTTTATATTTATTTTTCTAATTGGTTACTTGTATATATAACATTTTGAAGGATGAGATGGTGGCCAACTCGAGAATATATTTGGAGAGCTTGGCCGAGCAGCACCCTCCGGGTACTCCGTTGGAGTCGATTCCAGTACCCGATCCCGATGTCGGACTTCGTATTATGATAGACTCATTGAATGTTAGGCCTGGTAAGGAAATACGCGGCATGGGATATGGGCGGATTCGTGATGTTTGATCCTCGTCTTCGTCTTCTTCTTCTTCTCAGCCATCTGCAGTCGTCGCAGGGTTGTCCGCTCAAGTGAAGAAGTTGCAGGATGACTTACGAGCTGAGAGAGCGGAGAAGGAGGCGTTTTATGCTGCATTGACCAAGGCGATACCTTGGTTTGTTCCGCCACCATCTTCTCATCAACCTCTGTCAGATATGAATGATGATGATACTACTGGTTTAGAATAGATTGACCATTAGGGTTATTACTACTTTGTATGGATATTTTGATATATAAATTTATTAATTTTGTTTTATATAATTTTTGAATAAAGATTTTTTTTAAAATATTAAATTCAAATATATAATCTAATAAAAAAACAATTTTTTTTTTAAATATGTTTAGGCGACGAAATTGTTCGTCGCCCAAACATGCTTTGGGCGACGAACTTAATTATTCCTCACCCAAAACATGTTTAGGCGACGAATATGAATGTTTAAGCAACAAAATTTTCCGTCGCCCAAAGTATATTCTGGCGAGGAAATTAATTATTCCTCCCTCAAAGCATGTTTAGGCGACGGCTAATTTTGTCGCTTCAACATGCTATGGGCGACGAACCATCTTATTCCTCGCCTAAAACATGCTTTGGGCTATTCGTCGCCCAAACAAGCTTTGGGCGACGAATCATATGTTTTAGGAGACGAAAAACCTCCGTTGCCCTAGGTGTCTTTGGGCGTCATGAATTGGGCGGCCAAACTCTCGATGAACTCAGTTCGTCGCTCAAACTTTTGGGCGACGAAATCCGACTTTGGGAGAGGAACTAGGTTCGTCGCCCAAACCTTTTTTTCTTGTAGTGTTATATACTATATAAGTGTGTAGGGTATATGCCATATAAGGAATAGGATTTAAAATTTATGGTATAAGGTTTAGGATATGGTTAGGTCCTATAGGATATTAGGGTTTATGATATAAGGATTTAAAACTTATGGCATAGGGTTTGGTTGCAACTCATCTCTCATTCTCTAAACCCTAAACCCTAAGGTTTAAAATTTTATATATTCTATATACTCTATATAGTCTAGTACATAAACTAGTTTGCCCAACCAAACCCCAAACCCTAAACCAAACCCAATTGCTCAAACTCCAAAACATATGTTTTATATAAATTATAAAACATTAAAATATATGTAAATGTAATAAAAAGGCGAAACTCCAACATGGCCAAACCCTAAAACATTAAAAAATTTAAAACATATGTAAATCAGTAAATGTAATAAAAAGACCAGAACTGCAGTGGAGAACCGCACCGCACCGCATATTGAATGGTCTGGTTTGGTTTGGTTTTTTTTACTCCATTCATGATTTTAAGCACCGAACCGCACCGCGTATGAATGTCCGGCGTGGCGCTCCGTTCCGAGGGAGAATGAGACCGAACCGCACCACGCTCACCCCTAAATGCCACAAATATTTGTTTTTAGCTTCTAGGGTAACAAAAGGGTTCCAAGTCTGTCACTGAGTACTTGCAGGCTGCCAAGTCACTGTCCGATGCTCTCTCTGCCATTGGTTAGCCCATTTCCAATGATGACTTGGTCTCCGCTGTTCTCTGTGATTTGGGTTCAGAATATGCCATGTTTGTCACTGCTGTCCTCAATTTTCCCCCTCTTCCAAAGTTTTCGGATCTTCGTGCTTGTTTCTTGTCTATGGAAGCTCAGAACACTTGTCTCCATTCTGAACAGGCTGGTCAGGCTTTTGTTGCTGCTCAACCGCCACGCTCCTACACTGGCGGCAGCACTGGTGGTGGCAGCTCTAACCAGCACCATCACAATCCCTGGCTTTCCTGGAATACCAGCCTTTTACTAGTGGTCCTCCTGCCGCACTGCCCCCTCCTTCTGCTGCTGATGGTTTGCTCATGTTGCTCCAGCTATATATTGGTGCTCTTTCTGCCAAGCTCTGGGTCACCATGCCACTATGTGGCCTCAACATCTTGTTCCCACTGACTTTCATTTTGTTGGTTTTCATGGTGGCCTTCCAGTGGCTTATTCGGCTGGTCCCGTGGACCCCACTTGGTATTCTGACACCGGTGCTGCTCATCACATGACTAGCAACACTGGTGCTCTACATGATCCCGCTCCATACTCTAGTCCTTCTGGTGTTATGGTTGGTAATGGTGAAACTCTTCCTGTTCATCAAACTGGTACTGTTCCTTTTTCTCTTGGGTCTCGTCCCGCGGCCTGTTCCCTCCATCATGTCTTTGATGTTCCTTCTCTCACTAAAAATCTTTTGTCTGTTGCTCGGTTTACTCGTGATAATTCAGTTTGTTTTTGTTTTGATCCTCATGGTTTTACTATTTCTGACTTGGCATCTGGCAAACACTTCTTTTAGGGCCCATGCAGAGATGGACTTTACCCTATTTCCATTTTCATCCCTCGAGCTTTAGTTGCGTCTTCATCAGAGTTATGGCACAACCGTCTTGGTCACCCTTCGGCTAATGTGATTGCTCGCTTAGGTTCTCGATTGTCTTTAGGTTCTAGTCTTAGGAATAATTCCTCTTTTTGTAAGCCATGTGCTCTTGGGAAGTCTCATAAATTACCATTTATTTCCAATAAAGTTTTTGCACCTTTTCCTTTTTATCTTATTCATTATGATGTATGGATGACCTCTACACCTAGTAGTTATGGTTTCGCTATTATCTTCTATTTACTGATGACTATTTTCGTTTCACTTGGATTTATCCCATGCGCCGCAAGTCTGAAGTCTTTCATCTTTTTACTACTTTTTGTGCTATGATTAAAAATCTTTTTAATGCAACAATTAAGTTTTTCCAAAGTGATGGTGGCATTGAATACACTAACCATGCTTTTTCTTCTTTCTGCCTGCTGCATGGCATTACTCATCAGTTCTCTTGCCCTCACATGCCCTAGCAAAATGGGCTTTCTGAGCGTAAGCATCGCCATATAGCCACTATCACTCACATTTTACTTAACACAGCCAAGGCTCCTCTTTCTCTTTGGGTTGAGGCGGCCTTGACTGCCGTTGTATTAATTAATATATTGCCATCTTCAGTCATCTCTTGGTCTACCCCGCATGCTCGGCTCTATGGTCGTGTCCCCTCTTATTCGTTGTTGCATACCTTTGGTTGTGCATGTTTTCCTCATTTAAGTGCTTATGTTTCTAATAAACTCCAACTTCGATCTCTAGAGTGTCTTTTTGGGATATAGTTTGCAACACGGGATACCGGTGCTTGGATCTGGTGACTAACCGTGTTTACATCTCTTGGCATGTTACTTTTGACGAGACTTCTTTTCCTTTTGCTAGATAAGTCTCTGTTTCAGATTCGGAGTACGTGGAGATTGTGTTACAACCGGCTAATCTGCCCCATTTGCCGCAGCTGCCACCGCCACTGCCATTGGTGCAGCCCTCTCCACTGGCGTCCTCGCCACCTTCCCCCCGCTTCTGCTACTTCTCCGTCTCCTGAGGTTCCCCAACCACCTCAGCACTCCATGACTACTAGTCTGTAGGCTAGTGTTGTCAAGCCCAAGGTTTGCAAGGATGGTAATGTTCGTTACCCTCTTCATGTTGCTCTTGCCTCGGCTCTTTTCTCCTCTGATGTGGAGCCCACCTGTTTCACACAAGCTTCTAAATTCCCCGAGTAGCGTCAGGCTAAATGCCAACTATAGAATCAAGATGGTACGCTGTTGTCCAATCCCTTTGAATTTTGGCATTTGGTTGGCTCTTTCCAGTATCTCACTTTTACGTGTAGGCCAGGATAAATCCACTGAGGGATAAGGGTGGTCGCCTGACCACCCGCCTGCCGGAAAAGCCTTGTCAAGCACGCCCATAACTTGTTCGACGAAATGTCTGAATGGTTGTGAGACGTTCTTCACTTCTCTTTTTTTTAAAAAAGCCTGGAGCCTAATGGGTGTGCAGCATTTATCCCAAATTCACATTTTTTCAAACCCTAACCCCTTACCCAGCCCCATTTTCCACTGCCCCACCTGCCTGCAAGTCGCTGCCGGCTAGCCCTCACCCACCTACGACCTGCCGCCTCCCGTACGTTTTACATTATGACCCTCGGGATAAAATTTGTTCGTGAACGTGTTAAACTTGGTACTCACCATGTGCAGTTTCTGCCTTTCATTGATCAACTTGCTGACATTCTCACCAAAGGTCTTCATAAGGCTCGTTTTCTCTTTTTGCTGTCCAAACTTGTCTTTCCTAGGCCCCCAAGTTTGAGGGGGCTGGGGCTGTTAGACACGAAGCCTTAGCCCACAAGAATTCCTCTTCCTTGTAGGATTATTATTAATTCCACGTGTATGTTAGAATGTCTTGTGCACCAAGTATTGGTTTTCCTAGTTATCCTAGGGTTGTATCCATATATAATTGGGTTAATCCCTCTTAATGAAGTATCAAGTTCTAAGCTTCTACAAGCTTTAATCTCAAATGTGGTGTTTTTTTAATAGTATGAAATGAAATATTAATTTCCTCCAGTGAGGGGGCGAGGTAATACAATCATGTTTTGTCTACTTTCAATGCACGACTCTATGTGAATAATTAATCATGACCTTGTCTATATTCGTGGGCAATGATATATCAAAGTACTTTTCCTTTTTGTACCAAAAAAAAAAAAAGTTCTTTTCCTTTCGTTTGTTACCCTTTACTCTATTTGATGAAATGGTGGTGGCTTTACATGACCATTCTTTTGTATGAGTTGCAGCTGATGCTTTGGCCATCATTGATGCCAATTTTTGTCCTAATAAGATGGTGAAAACTATTTAATTTGTTTGTGTGTTGAATCTTTGTTATGGCACTTGGTATTTGTTTTCTATTTGCCTCATATTTGATGGGTTTTGATATTCTTTTCATCAAATTCATGGTATATTTAATCTGCGTGTTATCTCATTAAGGACCTGTTTGACACTACTTTAGAACTGTTAAAAGCGCTTTCAAATTAGTAAAAGCGCTTTTGGTAACGTTGGACAAAAATAAATAGAAGTGTTTTGGATTATAAAAGCATTTTTAAGAAGTTTTTTGAGAAGCACCTAACATATATTTCCTCATTAAGTACTTCCAAGTGCTTTTACATGAAACACTTAAATTTTTTATAAATATTTGTATGTGGTTCTTAGTAGAAGTTCTTTCAATAAAAGTGCTACTAAGTAAAAGCACTTTTTAAGAAGCAGTGCTAATAAACGAGTCCTAAGTAGTCTGGAAAAAGCAACTTTTTTGGCAAGAAAGTTGTATGAGGTCTACATTTTGTTTCCGGTTTCATTTTGTTTGCCTAGTACTCTTCTGAAATAAGACTATGTAAAATGCATTCTGAAAGGCAAACACAAAGTACAAACT
The DNA here is from genome assembly GCF_963921425.1 of Dryas octopetala. Taxonomy (NCBI): domain Eukaryota; kingdom Viridiplantae; phylum Streptophyta; class Magnoliopsida; order Rosales; family Rosaceae; genus Dryas; species Dryas octopetala. The sequence continues at coordinate 17,478,886 of NC_141368.1, forward strand.
GCAAAGAAAGGTGACAAGAATTCTTCCATCTCAAAAGACGAAAACAAAACCGAAAGAGTAAAATGTAAGAGCTCTTCTTTTTGTTTTTGCTATGAAAAATAGAATAAAAGTACATTGGAAAAATAAAAGAAGTTTCTAAAGCTAATATCTGCCTCCAAATGCACAGTGCTAACCCTAAAAGCACAAAACTTGTGATGATTTAACTTGTTATTCACTTCATTTTGCCCTGGTTAGTAGTTTACGTACATCATGCTTTAGTATAGCTTTTTTTTTTTTTTTTTTTTTTTGAGACCATTTATATAGCTTTAATTACTTTCATTTGTTGTAAAATGTCATGTAATACAACTTTTGTCCAAGCTATAAGATAAGCACATTCACAAGCCCCATAATCGAAATGTCACATATATAAAAACAAAGTAGTTTTGTGATACGAGCAATTGTCAAATTTAAGCCTCCACATCCAGTTTTTAGTAGGGGGTATTAAATTCCATTAATCCCGGAATAACGAACCCAAACCGGTTCCCTCCCGTACCATACTGAATCCATACCATAATAATAGTCCTAATTAATTAGAGAGAGCATTAAGCTTTAATTATCCAGAAAAGTTAAGGGTAGGTTCATTGATGATCCCATAAACCAAACGATGAAACCATTATTAAAGAAACTGCCCAGATGCATGGGATTCTCAATTTTTCACATTTGGTTTACCACCAAAACCGAAAATCCAAAATCCAAAATTCAATGATGCCCCATTTGTACAATATAGAAGTTTTGTGGCTTGTATTCCATTTTAATTATTGGGAAATTAACATGGGCTTAACATGATTGGAGTCCTAAATTTTTTGTCTTTTACTGCAGAATGACGGGGCAATCTGGATAGATGGATGGATGGATGGATGGAATGAGATAGCAAGTAGTTTGCATTTGAATGGTGTAATACATAATTTGATCTATTGTATTTACTCTTTGATAGAACTGAAAGAAAAGAATGTGAACTCTTCCACAAGGAGAGCCTTGTTGTAAATTTGGGTACTTTGATAAAAATCCATAAAATACAATAATAGAACCATCCTAGCTAATTGTGGTTTCATTTTGTGGAATTTTCTTTAATAAAATCCATAAAGGGGAGCGTTGTTGTAAAGTTGAAGCTGCTGCCACTGTTCTATTTCTTTAGCCAATGATGAATCGATGACCTAGAAAAACCAATGCTACTAGCAACAAATTAACCAATTTGTTTAAACTTCTCCAACCAAAAATCGAAAGAAATAACTATCAAAAGGGGCCTTCTTAAAATTGATGTATCTGGGTGTATCTTTGAAGATAAAGCTGGCCTTTTTAAGTACGTAGTTCAAACAATCAAATGTAATTGGTGGCGTGTACCCATATCAACCATTGAAGGCGACACAAGGCAGCAACATTAAGGACATTTTAGTGCAGCTGCTGTAAGATCTCATTTGGAAATGTGGCTCAAATAACCCCCATTGACATTCAAATATACCAAAATGCAAATCTCCAATGCAGGATCAAGCAATTCAAATATTTTGACAAACAAAAAAGAAAAAAGCTCCAATACCATAAAATGCATATAAAGCAGCTGATCTTGAACTCCGTCTCGTTATATGCAGATTTGATAACTTCCACATTACACATTGATTCACATCTGAGGGAAGTAGATCTTCATCAAGCAGTAGAATGGAGCTGCATATCTTCAATCCCAAATTATTTAATCAAACTCTTCTTCATCCATCCCTATTTTATCAAACATTTCTTCATCCATCCCTACAATCTGCGAACAAAAATGAAAATACAAAGAAAATAAATTAAGTACGGAATTTATAACATTAATTGGATCCATTATAAAGCCGAAACTTGGATATGCATCTTTGTCCACAGAGGTAGGTCTACATAAAACATATAATCAAATTACATATTGCAATCGCACAAACAATAAAAACAGAATCAACAACTTAAACCCCCCAAAACCCAATTGCATTGCCCAGGTTAATTTCCCCAACAAACAAAACTAGTTATAAATCAAACATCCACAACTTGAAAAAAAATTAAATTAAATTAAGAAGACAGAAACCTCACACTGTAAGAAGTATGCACGTCACACAAGGATTTGCATATTAATTAAAGAAAGGAATGTCATGAATTTATTAAAGCAATCAGCATATGATTAAAATTTACTTTTCCATGCTATAGTATCATGAGTGAGCCAATGGGCTTCTACACAATTGGTGCATGGTCCACCAGAAACTCGTTGAAAGAAAGAAGCATATATATTAATTGATTAGTTGATAATCTAACACTTGAACAAATGCCCACGGGAACCACCAGTTTCCCGTTTCTGCTTCAGGAAGTTTTAGTAGCAGCTGCTTCATTTGTTGTAGATAAAAAGAATAATGAAAAGAATGACATGATCAACAGCCAGAGAATATATATATATACATACGATTGAGTTGTAATTAGATTATATTTTTGTCAGTTAACCTTTACAATTAAGAAGGCTAGAATTTGTTCCCATTTGATGGCTAATGATCATATTTCGATTCTGCAAGATGATCGAGCAAGTTAGCTAGGATGGATGTGATGTTGTTTAGCACTTGACATGAAACAATTAATAACGGAGGACAGAAATCAATTACATATTTATGGATATTACTCAATGCATCAATACTCTCTCTGAGGCAGGCACAGTCGACCACGCATGCATATATAATATAATTAATCAGCAACCAAGGAGCAAGAGAAAGATTAACTTACTGCGGCAGAAAGCAACCAAGAAGCACCACCTCTGAGGTAGCATCTTCTTTATCTTCAGGCCGTGGCTTGCTATCAAAGATACGAGTATTAAGGATTGCGACGTCCAGTTCTGATTCTGAATCCGAATGGATGTCCCTGTCTCTTTTATTTGAGAATTCTAAGGTTACCACAAAAAAGCGCATAAACCCAGTCTCAGTCTCAGGCATCCAATCACAACTGTCAGAGTCCATGTAACAGGCCATAAAAAGGCAGACTTTTCGATTTCCTAGATTGACAAAACTATACTGTAATGGGGTGGGCATACCATCAGGCCATTGGTAGTTTGGCAAATCCAGAGCTTTAATAATGTGCATATCACCATTGAACATTTGGTAGACTACTATAGGCGGTGAATAACGATTTACGCGATAGGTAAACATTAGGCAATCATCATCATCTACCACAGTTAAAGCTTTCCCCAAAAAGGGCAAAGGGCAAGGGAGACCTTTGAAGGTAGGAGAGTCTGTAATCTCCCATTGGGATTGTGGGTTAGAGCAGTCGAATGAGAAAATGTATGGAATATTTGGAGAAGAGAAAAGGATGTTGTTGGTCAAAACTGCATAAGAGTAGAAGGGAGCAAAAGGGTCAAAGTAGGCCAACGAACCTCCGATAAATGGAGGTTTAGGCAGGGTCGACCATTTCCCGACTGACGGGTCGAATACCTCGAAAGATGGATCCTCAGATAAATGATTGAGCGTACTGGGGAGAGCATAGAGTTTCCCATCCACCTCCTGCAGCCATGGTTCAGATTTCCCTGTTTGGAAATTCTCAATTCTTTCCGTCAATGCTTCATCCACGGTGGTTGTTGTTGTTGTTGTTGTATCACTAGTCTCGAACACATAGATTTTTCTAGATGCCTCTAATTCGGATCCCTGACGAGTCATGGGGCCGTCGGTCTGGTAGCTCTTGCGTTTCAAGCCTCCGGCGAAAAGGATTCTGGTTCCCAAAATCCCGCAACCCACATAATCCATAAGATTCTCTCCCGTTTTATAAGCAACTTGGCGGAATGGGAATTCACTATCGGTGGAGGAGCAATCTGATAACAAATCGCTCACTCTGATGGCGTGGACAACGTAAGCAACCTTCTCTCGTTTGTATTCGATGCTACATACGTATATGGTTTCTTGCACAGCAGCCGTGGCTTCTTCCTTTATCGGCGTCCCTCTCTTCCGCTTGCCGCCTTTCGTCTTCTCCATGCTCTCGCTCCGAAACCCTAAGTAGATTAGATAGGTTTTCCAATTTCTCAACTTTCACGATTCCAAGCACTCATGCAGCAACTAGGGGTGGGCGCGGTGCGGTTCGACTCACTTTTCCCTCGGAACCGTACACCGCGCCATACATAAATAGACGGTGCGGTTCGGTGCTTAAAACCGTGAAAAAAATAAAAAAACCGAACCAAACCAAACCGTCTTGAATGCGGTGCGGTGCGGTTCTCACCACGGTTCTTGGCCTGCTTAAAACAAAGTTACTAACTTACTAGTTACTACAAATGCACAATATATAAACAAATCTGAATGATGCACAATATATAAACAAATTTGAATGATGCACAATATATAAACAAATCTGAGAGATGCACAAGTACAACATATAAACAAATCTGAAAGATGCACAACATATAAACAAATCAATTCAGTTCCTTAAAACAAATCAATTCAGTTCCTAAGTCACTTTCTTTTAGCAAATTAGTGTAATCTACAGTGCTAATTGATTAAATTCACTATCTTGTAACAAATCAATTCAGTTCCTAAGTCAATTTCTTTTAGCAATTACACAAAAATCCCTAATTGATTGAATTTCGAAACCAGCAACAATTACACAAAAATCCCCAAATTTGATTCTTTGAATTCGAAACCCTAGTTTCACTGTTTTAGAGTGCGAGACAGAGATGAGAGACGAGACTTCATAGTGAGAGAGATGACATACATACCTGTTCAGATTAGAAGCTGCGAGCCTGCGACCTTGTGACCCTGCAACCTTTGAGTCTTCGACAGAGATGAGAGGCGAGAGGCGAGAGAGTGAGAGAGATGACTGAGAGCTGCAATTACACAAAAATCCCCAAATTAGAATTCGAAACCCTAGTGACAGATGAGAGACAGAGATGAGAGGGTGAAGTATGAGAGACGAGAGAATGAGAGATGATACATTGAGACTTAGAGTGAGAGTGAGAGACAATGAGACATACCTGTTCAGTTGTGATTTGCGAAGCCTGCGACGGTGCGACCTTCTAGTCTTCGACAGAGATGAGAGGCGAGAGGCGAGAGAGTGAAAGAGATGACTGAGAGCTGCAATAATTGCAGTGCAATAACACAAAAATCCCCAAATTAGAATTCGAAACCCTAGTTTGAATTGGAAACCCTAGTGACAGATGAGAGACAGAGATGAGAGGGTAAAGTCTGAGAGACGAGAGAAAGAGAGATGAGACATTGAGACTTGAGAGTGAGAGACAATGAGACATACGCATACCTGTTCAGTTGCGATTTGCGAAGCCTGCGACGGTGTGACATTCTAGTCTTCGACAGAGATGGGGAGAGAATGAGCGAGAGAGAGAGAGAGAGAGGCCAACGCGAGAGAGCTGAGTGAGTCGAGTGAGTCGGTGACTGAGAGCTCAGAGTCGGACTGAGAGAGATGAGTGAGACTGAGACTGAAAGAGAGAGGGCGGCGCGAGATTGGGGTTTGGTTTATCAGTTTATGTTTTACTGTTTTAGCCTTTTAGGTTTGTGTTTTGGTGTTTTACTGTTGTAGACGTGTAGTGAATTAAGTTTTTTATTTTTGGGGTTTAGAACTTTAGATTGGGGTTTCGTTTGGGGTTTAGATTGGGGTTTCGTTTGGGGTTTCGTCTGTTTATTACATTTACATATGTTTTAATGATTTATAAAAATTATAAAACATATATTTTGGGGTTTGGCAAGATTGGGGTTTCGTCTTTTTATTACATTTACATATGTTTTAATGTTTTATAAAAATTATAAAACATATGTTTTGGGGTTTGGCAAGATTGGGGTTTCATCTTTTTATTACATTTACATATGCTTTAATGTTTTGGGGTTTGGTAAGATTGGGGTTTTGTTTGGGGTTTGGTCTTTTTATTATATTTATATATGTTTTATTGTTTTAATGTTTTATAATTTATATAAAACATATTTTTTGGGTTTGGCCATATTGGGGTTTCGTTTGGGGTTTGGTCTTTTTATTACATTTACATATGTTTTAAATTTTTTTATGTTTTATAATTTATATAAAACATATTTTTTTGGGTTTAGCCATATTGGGATTTCGTTTGGGGTTTGGTCTTTTTATTACATTTACATATGTTTAAAATTTTTGAATGTTTTATAGTTTATATAAAATATATGTTTTGGGGTTTGAGCAATTGGATTTGTTTTGGGCTTTGGGACTTTGGGGTTTGGTTGGGCAAACTAGTTTATGTAACTAGACTATATAGAGTATATAGAATATATAAAATTTTAAACTTTATGGTTTAGGGTTTAGAGAATGAGAGATGAGTTGCAACCAAACCCTATATCATAAGTTTTAAATCCTTATACTATAAACCCTAATATTCTAAACCTTATACCATAAATTTTAAATCCTATACCTTATTACCTTATATGGCATATACCCTATATACACTTATATAGTATATAACTATATATTATACCCTAGAACTATAAACAATTAAAAATTTTAGTATATAGAGTATAAACTATAAATAATATACTAATTTTTTTTATATAGAATATAAAGAATATACTAATTTTATTATATAGGGTAATGGGTATAACTAAAATTATATACTAAAACATTATTAATTTATTATTATATTATATATCTAGAAAATAGGTTATAGGGTTATATAAAATATATTTTAGGGTTTAAACCCTTAAAATATAGCTAGGTTAATATTAATTTTAATATTTTATTAGGGTTTAGGGTCTAAAGTGTATAAAAATGTGTACAAAAAGTGTATAAAAAGTATATAAAAATGGTATAAATATATATAAAAAATATATAAAATGGTGTATATGACAATATGTGTATAAAAATATAAAAATATATATTTTTTGCAAATATGCGGTGCGGTTCGGTTCGGTGCGGTTAAATAAGGTGTAGAACCGGAACCGGAGAGAAGCGGTGCGGTTCGGTTTTTTTGGCGGTGTTGACTTTTTTTGGTCAACGCGGTTTTTTGCGGTTTTTTTGCGGTGCGGTTCGGCCGGTTTTGGCGGTCCGCGGTTAATATGCCCACCCCTAGCAGCAACCCCTTTAGCCTTTATTTATATTAGGGATTAATTTATCTTTGGAAAATTCTAGAAAGACCCCCATTGTTTGCTTTTAACACCCCCACAACCACAAGTTTTGTTTTTTTTCCTTCCTAAATTATTCCAATTTTACCCTGTATTGTAAAGGAAAAGAGTTCTTTATTAACAACCCACAAACATACAACATTTTTAAGTCATAAACGCAAACTTTTAATCTATTTATTTTTAAACCACAAAAAATATTTATAAGCCACAATTTAACAAATATCAAGTATGGAGCATTCAATATTTTTCAAAATCAAGGATATCTAAGCATATCCACACTGGTGCCTCTTTACATTTAAGCCTAGTTTGATATTGCTGTGCTATGACAATAATCACTTTCAATTGTGTTGTGAGAACAATAATGTAATGTCCTAAAAATATATATATATATAAAATAAATAATAATAATAAAAAATATAATAATAAATAGATAAATAAACTTTGGGCTACATTTCTAATGTTTGGATTTAGCTCCAATTTTCTACAACATACAAAGCCCAACTTAAAAAAAAAAAAAAATTAAAAAAAAAAAAAGAGGAAGAAGAGATAATAACCAACGCCATCAGCTTTCTCAAAACTAGAACACCTAAGCCTTGATCAAGGGTGATGATTTCTTTAGGAGATAAGTCCTTATCTAAATAATCATTAGATACATCCCTTCTTAACTGAAAATGCATGCCAATTAGACTATAAGGTATGCTTAAGAATAGTCTTGAGCAGCAAAAAAGAAAACTGAACAGAGGAGACCAAAGAAGAAAGCCGAGAGAAAAAGAAAAGAGAAGAAGAAAGAGAAAGAAGAAAAAAAAAAAAAAAAGTCCAGCAGCTAGACTAGATTGCCTAGACATAACCGAAACCCAAAGGAAGAAAATAAGAAAGAAAGAAGAAGAAGAGAAAGAGAGGTTGGAAACTCTAGTAAGGTTAGAAATTGAAATTTCATCTTAGAAGTTTTCTTTAAACTTTCCATAAACTAACCTCTTTTGTCATCTATGGTTTTTCTTTACTGTAGGAACTCACAGCTTTTAGCCTCTATAGAACTCAAGGGGGGTATAAAGAAAGGTGAGTTTAAGGAACGAATAATGCTATATTTACCACATTCTTATACCATATTTTTATATCATCTTACGTGTCATTATTTTATTAGACAAAGTTTTTCTTTTTCTTTTTGAATTTTTGTTTTTATTTTTTAGTGTCCAATGCATGAATGCCATGTAAGTTGTCACATAAGGTGGTATAAAATTATGGTATATAAATGTGGGATGTCTAGCACTACTGTTAAGGAACCCATGGAAACATGGGTGTCCTTAACAAATTTTTTTTCTAAAACTTGTTGTTTTATAATTTTATTTACACACCTTTCTTTTATGTTGTAAAACTAAAAATTAGGTTGTAGATAGCCTTATTATAGCCTTAGAAACATGTTTTGCGGTTTGGAATTGAAGGAAAATAAAAAACAAAGAAATATGAAAAATCTGGAAATTTTTCCAGAAAATTCACATGTTCGTATGGCCTCATTTTGAGCCTTATAACTTGAGTTTTAACCGTCCGTTTTTCATGTTCTTTATATGGTTGTAAAGAGGTGATGCAAAGCTTTAAAACAAGTATAAGTTTGCTCAATTTGGTGAAGGTTTGATAGGTCAAAAGTCGAGTAAAAAATGAGATAAAAAAACTGAAAAAATCTGGAAAACATGGACTGTATAAATAAGACGATGAACAGTGACTGGCCAGCCACCCCACTCGCACCGCCGGCGCGTGATGGCGCGTGCGGCTGTTTCCGACGCCGTTTTCGCCCAATTTTTCACCCTCCTAACTCTATTTTTCGATACGAGTCCAATGGTACAAGTTTCGCGTCAATCCGACACCTCTAAGTTAGAGTGTGAGTTACACTCTCCTTAAAAAGAGAGTGAAATAAATTTAAATTTAATCAAGTTATATCTAAACTATATTTTTAAACTTTTTAAACCCGAACACATAGGAACTAACCAAGAAGGAACTCGTGCTCAAGAAATTAAGGTAGGGTCTCTATTTCCCCAATGATTGGACTATATTACAATTAATCCTTGTGTCATGTTGTATGATTTATTTTCTTGTGATCATTTATCTTTATTACTTGTGATGTTATTTCTTCATTAAATGTATCAAGTGCATTATATTTGTGAATAAGCTTTTATTATTAATCTTGTGTGTGCACTGTGAAATTCTTAAGTCTGTGATACACTCAAATTGCGTAAGGTTAAATTATTATGCAGGTACTATTTAATTTCTCTATACATGCATTAATGTTTATCTTTACATGCATAATCTTAAGTGCATAAGAAAAGTGTGATTGTGAACAAGGTTAAGAAAATGAGTAATTGAGACACCAAGAAGAGAGGGAGATGAACTTGGTGGTCTCGTGATTTATTAGAGATACCATGGAGAAAGGGAGATGTACCTGGTGATCTCATGATTTGTGGAAGAATTATTGAAGAAAAAGTGGAATTAATTATATTCAAAATATTTGGCTTTAAGGGACGGACGGGTGTTGGCTCATACTTGGGACATTCGGGGCCACAGTGGAAGGATGCACGGTATGGGACGTGTAGGCCTGTTTGTCTTGGGTATGTGTCAACGGGAATGGTTAAGGAGTGAGTACACACATTCTCATTGCATATAATTGAAATCATTATCTGTATTTATTTTCTTTTACTGAGACATTGATTAAATGTGATAACTGGCCATGAGAGATCACTATACCCTACTGAGCCTTAAAAGCTCACACCCTAATAAATCATGCAGGTGACGAAAATATGACCAATGATGTGGAATACCCAAGGGAAATTTAGAGAATTGCTGGAGTACTATGTTTTGTTTGTTTATCAATACATTGTAATATATAAGAAGATGAACATCTAGTATGGTACTCTTGGAATAGTAGTTTGCTAAAAAAAGTCTATTTTTCATTTTCACTTTACTTAATCTCTTCAATTATTTTATATTATTTTATTTTATTTTCTTCTCACGTCTTAATTGTAGAAAAATTTTTTATTAATTTGCGATTAGGACGTAAGTCACGCTTCACTCCTAGATATTAGATTTTATTCAGGATTGGGGTGTGACAAATAAGCTATACAATAAAGTGGCCGAACATTTGCTAAACTGTATTCTAAAAAGTACTGTGTTTTAAAAACATTTTCTTAGTGTTTGGTAAATTTTAACGTTAGAGCAATAGACATTATACTAAAAATGTTTTTTTACTCATTTGTTTGACAAAGGACACACCTTTTATTTGTATTTATACATTTTTTTCTAAATATTTTTCTTAAGTTTCATTAAGCTTTAAAAAATCAATTAATTACAAAAAAGTCCACATGCATGTCACAGCTACACCAAATGCATTATGTTTTGCAATGCTGATGCAAGTAAACTACCTAGGCAAAAGCTTGGTTCCAACCAAGGGTTCAAATTTCGATTTTAGGGGGGGTCTAAATCGAAACGTATAATCGCCAATTTTTCGTGATAATTTCGCCGAAATTATCAAAATCCTCGAAATTTCGGCAGGTGAGATCGAGGGAGAAAGAGAGGGCGGCGAAGGAGAAAGAGATGAGGGGCTTGAAGAAATTGGTTTTTGGTGGGTTTCTGCGGCAGGGGGAGATGAGGGAGAAAGAGAAGAGGGTGAGGGTGAGGGTGAAGGTGGGCTGGTGATGGAGATGTAGAGAGAGAGAGAGAGAGAGAGAAAATCACAGGCGGCGAAGAAGGAGAAGAATAAATGAAAAGAAAGGAGAGGAAGGAAAGAAAAGGAGAAAAAGAGAGTCACGGGAAAAGAAAAAAAAAAGAAAACAAAAAAGAAAACAAAAAAGAAAAAACAAATAAAAGGTTTTCTTTTGATTGGGATTTGGGGCTTTTGGGCAATTGGAAAGAAAAAAAAATGATTTGGGTTTCATTTGGCCATTTAACAGTATACTAATTTCATTTATTCATTATACTAATTTTATTTAACAGTATTTACCTTCAGCATATATTATATTCATCTTATATCACATGAATCTTACTATATAATTTAATTTCTTCAATGTTTTTTATCAATGCAGTAGATAATATGTTAAATAAACATATGGTAAAGTTTTCATTCAAAATTTTCGTATTTTGATAGCAATTTCTGGCGTTTTCGTTTAATTTCTGTCGAAATTTAAAAATCTTCGAAACCCGAAATTTTATTCCTTGGTTCCAACACACATATTAAGGGGACAAAGTCATGATTATGCACTAAACCAAGGACACCTCTCATTGCAAAATCATATAATACCTGCAAAAAGCAAGGACTTGAGGAAACAAAAGAACCAATTTTCAATCTATTTTCTTCCTAAATATGGTACATTTATATTTATGAAAGAAAATATTAGAAATTCAATTTTCAGGTTAATAAAGCTATGAATAGAAGGGAAAAAAGAATATAAGATTGCCCATCACTAAACCGCACGGCACATCTTCGTTTTCAATCATTTCACAAACTTCATTCATGACTAAATATGATTTGTGACCACCGATTACCTCAGCTTGTTTCTTGCCATCTTTCCCAACTGTTACAAATCATCCTCATTAGTAGAGCCCAAGGAATTAAAAAGGGGAGGAGGAATAGCCCAAGTTCCTCAGAGATATCTTATCGATATGGAATTTACCTGTATAGTTGGCATCTTCTGCCCTGATATGGAAGCCCACCATGTAAAGATGCATGAAAAGAACATAACTGTTAATCAACATTCTTCAAACATATATGGTCGAAGCAGGCAAAATAATGGAATAGACAAGTTTAAGAATCTCCCATGGTTGTATTGTCACAAGCAAGCAGAATTTCAGATTTTGGAAGCACATCATGTACAAAGACTTAACTTTATAAAGTTGACATAGATAGCATTGGGGTACGTAGTTCACAAAGTTCAAAAGTCATATAGCTTTTCACATCACCCCACCTCTCTCTCTCTCTCTCTCTCTCACGAGCACATGCAAACAAATTAACTCATTTAAATGATGTCCGCAACTACAAACTAAATCAAACCCATAAACTTATGAAGAATATAGATCACTTCACTAATCGGTTACAACGATTTCCATGACTAATGATGAAAAAACCTTGTGCATGACATAGTAGACTTTGACTGTTAGTCATTACTGAATTACTGTGAAGCTGTACACTTGGCAATCGATAATATATACATTCAGTACCCGTAGAAGGTTCAACAATAAAACACTTCAGCTCAAACTTACATGACCCTACTTCCATACAAGTCATGCTGGCATACTCTTCAGTCCTTACTCATTTGACTCCACACTTTCACAACTATTATCTATATGTCAGAATCTGTAATCATCTTCATCCTCTTTTTGGAACTTGTCTCTGCTGAGAGTGATAACTCACTTAATCAGCACTTGGTTTTGTTTAGCACATTTAGGAGGTGGCATACCCAGCCTGCACAGATTATATAGGGCAAAAGGCACTGGTCAGGTTCTTGAACCTAACCACCCTGAAAATTCCCTGCTAAAGATTTGACATTATTTTATAAGTTTTGATATCGTAGGAATTCTTAAGTTAACAGGGATAATGTCAGTTCCATCAATCAAATGATAGACAAAACAATCACCAGACCGTATATGCCAAACCTCACAAAGTAACTCAGTTACATGTTTAGGTTCACAATTCCAAAATACAAACTCAATTTAGATTAGCATATGTTCTATCGAGCCTGTTATTATCTTCTCCACTTTATTGTATAAGAGAATTGATTACACAGTGACTAACATAGGTAAAAGTATTAGTTATACTGATAGCGTTTAGGTAGATAGGAATAATAAGTATATATTACAATATTTTGAGCACGATGAAAAACTTACAGTGACCTCAGCATGAGCGACAAGCTTGTATGGAACAGAACTGACATCAATACAATAGAACGGCAATCTACAGCAAATCAATTTCAATTTAGATTTATTGTCCATTGTAGAGCCAGAAAGATTTATAGCATAGTACTCCTACATTATCACAGTACATACGTATATATTACACACACACGCATGTACATACATTAACTAGTATGCATGCATGTATTTACATATGACACAAGTCTCCCTTTGCTTTCAATGTGACATTGTTCAATAAGTGCCAAACTAACCTCGAAGAGTAATCAGCTCCCAACTTCTCCAAGTTTGGTTTCAAGTATATACACTTCCTGCACCAGCTTGCCATCCTACAAATACATGCACCCCCACCCCAGTCACCCATTTCAATAGAAATTTCACGTCGTAAGAAGCGAAATACTGTTTTAAGCAAATTCAATAGAAACTTCTACCAGTTAATCTATTCTTGGACTTGTTGTAAGCAAATTCAGCGTATGACAAAGTGAAGTCTCAATTGTGCTTTTCCTTCACAACTAAGCTTCTTAAGAGATTTCCAAGAGATCAATTTACTACCTCTGTTTGGCCATTCGTTTGAGGATGATGAGAGCTGCTAAATTGAAGATGAGTTCCCATCTTACGCCATACTGTTCTCCAAAAATGACTAATGAACTTGGGGTCTCGATCAGAGGTAATGGACTTAGGAATGCCATAATGGAGTTTAACAACCTCTTTAAAGTACAAGTCAGCCACATGAGTTGCATAAAATATTTTGTTGCAAGCTAGAAAATGAGCCATTTTAGAAAACCTGTCCACCACCACAAATATGGAATTGACACCATGTTTGGTTTTTGGGAGTCCCAAAACAAAATCCATAAAAATATCCTCCCAAGGCGCTTCAGGGACCGGTAATGGCGTGTACAAACCTGCATTTTGGGACTTACTTTTAGCCACATGACAAACCCGGCATCTCCCCACATGCTTCATCACATCTTTGTACATTTTAGGCCAATGGAAATTAGCTTCAACCAAATCCAATGTCTTATCACGACCAAAATGTCCGCTAAGGCCTCCATCATACAATTCAAATATTATAACTTCGCGCAATGAGCATCTTGGTATGCATAAGCGGCTGCCATAAAATAAATAACCATCATGCAATAAAAATTTGAATGATGTTCCCTCTTGGCAACCAACCCAAGCCTTCTCAAAATCAATATCATCGACATACTGCTCTTTTAATACTTCAAAACAAATCACCATAGCTTGCATAGAAGTCAGCAAAAGAGACATTTGGCTCAATGCATCGGTCACTCTATTTTGGCTGCCAACATTATGTCTTACGATAATAGTAAATTCTTGCAGATAGGCTACCCATTTCGGATGTCGAGCATTCAGCTTATGTCTCCCATTGATGTATTTCAAAGCCTCATGATTAGAAAACACAATGAACTCTCTTTGAATCAAGTAATGTAGCCAATGTCACAAGGCCTGAACAATAGCATAAAATTCCACATCATATGTTGAGTACCGCTTCTTGGCCTCACTTAGTTTCTCACTAAAGAATGTGATTGGCTTTCCTTCTCGGCCAACAAAACACTGATACCTTTGTGGGAGACATCACAATCTAGAGAAAATAGTTTATCAAAATCTGGAAGAGCTAATACTGGGGATTTGATCATCTTTTTTTTCACCAATTGAAAACTTAGCTTCTTCACTCCAATTAAAATTACCACTCTTCAAACAATCAGTAATATTAGATATAATTGAATTGAAATTTCGAATGAATCGCCTAAAAAAAGAGGCCAATCCATTATGGGTGGGAATGGGTCGGTTTTTACCAACAACCGATCAATTACCAACCTATGTTTCCTGCCCGATATGCACCCGACAACCGACCCAACCAAGTCGGGCTGATAATTCCAATCGACCCGTGTAGAGGCGGGTTGGTGTGTATCACACCCTAATTATAGAACTAGCTTCTATAATCAGAATGTGACAATTAAAGGAAAATAATATAAATACAAATAAATTCATTACTTCCAATATACAACAAAACAATATTCAAACTTAATTTACACCATACAATTTGTCTCAGGGTCTTAGATTTTATAGAGCCTCCAAAAGTATGACTAAACGTCAGACTTTGTTCACACTTATTTACAAAGACTATGTCGTGTTACTCCTCTGAAGGGTTTGGATCTTCAATTGCTAGACCTGCAAAGTCTAAGAGGGGTGAGCTCTAACCAACGGCTCAGTAGGGACATTTAACCTTATCATATAAATTTAAAATTAATTATACTGAAGCTCAATGAAACATACAACATGGACATGGAGCAGATAATATATATAATATAATAATCATAATAATGCATGAATGTTATGCTACACTTCCTTAATAATCACTTCAAAAATATAAATTATCACACATCCTAACTTCAGTCTCCGCCGAAGGTCCCAATGCGCCTTGGGAGGTTAGATCATTTTATCCGTCTCAGCTGAAGGGGCTTCACTCCCTACGCACGCTACGAAATGTAAATTTAACTCTCAATCCCTTCTCACCACCAAGACTTCCATTTTTCAATGAATCATACTTCATGTTCAAATAAATGCACAAATAATAATTTATAATAATAACTAATTCCTATCATGCTCAAGCAATTAAAATAATTCATATCTGTCACGTATTAGCACATATATCGCATTTTTCAACAAAGATTCAACAAAATCAAATTTTTGCAGTCAAAGGTTCTCCGGATCCCCCTACCTTGAATAAAGGCTTTCTTCGCTGCTAGAAATAGCCTCGGGTCTCCGGGTCGTTCTCCAAACCTAATCACGTACAAGAAAATAACAAAAAAACCATGATTAAATAATAAATAAAAGTCGCTCACTCTCTAATTCAAATGTGTGTGGTGCACTCGCTAAGCTAAGGGTCTCGAATCGGAAAATGAAGTCCACCATGGGACTCGGAATCGAAAAATACAGTGAAGCGATCGGAGCCGTCGAATGTGCCTCCACGCGCCAGTGGTGCGAGGGGGTGGCTAGTGGCACTGTTCATCATCTTCAACCTTCTTCCCTTGTTTTCTGCAGTTTTCCAACTTTTTCCTAAACTTTGGATCCACGTTTGACCCATCAAATCAGCACCAAATTAAGCAAACTTATTCTCATTTTAAAGCTATGCATCTCCTCTTTACAACCATATAAAGAACATTTAAAACGGAGTTCTAAAACTCAAGATATATGACCTTAAAGTTGGCTAACTGAAAACTACGAATTTTTCCAGAAAATTTCAGATTTTCCCATTTTCAACCAACTTCAAATTCCTTCGATTCTAACTCTCCAAATCAGTTTTTTGGGCTTCTAAAACATGTTTAAAGCCTCTAAATCAAACACCCAACTTCAAACCAAGCTAGAATCAAAACTCCATTAATGAACATAAACTCCAAAATTAGTAAGTACACCCCATCCGAAAGTCTCCTCCATTTACGTACCCTTCATTTCCTATATTAGTATGATCCTATAAACTTCTCTAACTCCAAAATTATACCTCACAAAACAGAAATCAAAACCAAGTTCAAAACTAAGAAATAGAGAGTTGCACAACAAAAGTTTTAAACTCACCTTAACCTCCCTTTCACT
This sequence comes from Dryas octopetala, assembly GCF_963921425.1. Taxonomy (NCBI): domain Eukaryota; kingdom Viridiplantae; phylum Streptophyta; class Magnoliopsida; order Rosales; family Rosaceae; genus Dryas; species Dryas octopetala. Next base: position 17,495,499 of record NC_141368.1, read on the forward strand.
TTCTTTCTCACTGTTCTTCCTCCTTCCCTTCTACTTCTCTCTCTCTCTCTCTCTCTCTCTCTCTCTCTCTCTCTCTCTCTTTCTCACTGTTCTTCCTCCTTCTCTCTCTCTCTCTCTCTTCTCTCCTTCTCTTCTGTTTCGGTCTTGATTTAACAACAAACTAAGGTCTTCCCTTTTATTACACCAAGCTTAGTACACTAAGCTTATACCTCAACCACAAACTAATCAAAATATCTAAGAGTGTGGCTTCCATGTTGACAGAGCACAGCAAAAAAAAAACTGTTTTTTTTTTTTTCTTAAGTAACTATAAATAAATAAATTTTATTAAATTATAAACAAAATATGAAATTAAGTATATTGTAATTAACTTTGACTGATCAAACATGATTTTATTTTAAGGTCCATTGATTTTAACTACTAAATTTCTATAACTTTTTAGTTTAGGTACCAAAATTAAATAACATTTTAAATTAGGTACTAGTTGAAAAATCAAACAAATTAATAAAGTAAAAGGTATTAAAATTTACAAATATTACATCACATGCCACTACAATAAAAAAAATAATATTACATCACAAATATTACATTAATTTATACTATATTGTATTAAAAAAAAATTCAATTCAATCACAACTTAATTATGACTGTCTTGGTAAATTGAAAAAGACAATTCACACCACTATACTATATATTATTTTGAGTAAAAGTATTGTTTTGACATCTATTTATACTATATTGTAGTATAATTTCTCTAAAAAAATTCAATTAAGTCACAACCTAACTGTAATTGTCTCACAATTAACTTAGATGTGACTGTCGTTTAGTCACAACTAAATTTGAAGTTGTGAGTGTCGTACAGTTACAACTAAATGTGAAGTTGAGACTACATTAGCAAATTTTTAAGATAATATAAAAGTCTCAAAGACAATTTTGTCAAAACCTTATAAATTTTAACTAACACTCATCATATGTGGGTCAAAGGAGAAATATCTCAAATGGAAAAGGCTCAAATCAAAAGGGCCAACATATTTGTGACCTAATCTAAAAAACTATATTTAAATTTGACAGTTCAATTGAAATATTATATGGTCTTCATGCTATACCAAAAAATTATTAGAATTTAGTATTTAATCCTAATTTTCTATTTATTTTAACCAACCAAAATTAGGTTATTACAAAAGGAATGAACCAAATGTAATATTACATCACATCAATAAAAATGGATCTAGATTGAAAAAGAGCGAATAAAATATAGCTTAACCCAACATCATGTATAGCTTTTGGATGTAAATCTAATTCCTCAAACTATTATTGACTTGTAAAGAAACTCACTACATATAAGATTCCAAACATTAATTTTCTTTGATATTTATTTGTAGTGAAGCTATAATATATCAAGAAAGATGCTATATGCCCCAACTTTTTCTACTAAATAAGTTGAGAAAAAATAATTGGTACATGCATTACATTTTTTATGTTTCAACAGGAAATTTCAATCCCACTTGAAGAAAGTCATCAACAACAACCAACTATAATAAAGTAGAAGACAACTAATTAACTAATTAAAAGATGCAGTCATGCGGCCTCAAAACACACCGAACAAGGGGCGGAGCCCGATTTTGAAATTTGGGGGAGCCAAAAACAAATCACAAAACATCATTTATGGAGAGTGGGAGGCCAAATGCTTTATTATTGAAACTTTCTCTTCAAATTTATTATTTTGTTGCATATATATTAAATCAAAAATTAAAAGTAAATATCAAATTTCAATTATTTTTTGGTATAAGATGAAGACCATATAATTTTTTAATTGAACTACCAAATTTAAATGTAGTTTTTAGATTAGGTCACAAATATATTGGCCCCTTTGATTTGAGCCTTTTCTATTTGACATTTTTATCCTTAGCCCACATATGATGAGTGTTAGTTAAAATTTATAAGGTTTTGACAAAATTGCCCTTGAGACTTTTATATTATCTTGAAAATTTGCTAATGTAGTTTCAACTTCACATTTAGTTGTGACTATACGACACTCACAACTTTAAATTTAGTTGTGACTGAACGACAGTCACATTTAAGTTATGAGACAGTTACTGTTAAGTTGTGATTTAATTGAATTTTTTTTAAAAAAATTATACTACAATATAGTATAAATAGATGTCAAAATAATACTTTTACTCAAAATAATATATAGTATAGTGGTGTGAGTTGTCTCTTTCAATTTACCAAGACAGTCACAGCTAAGTTGTGACTGGATTGATTTTTTTTTTAATACAATATAGTATAAATTAATGTAATATTTGTGATGTAATATTATTTTTATTTTTTTATTATAGTGGCATATGATGTAATATATGTAAATTTTAATACTTTTTACTTTATTAATTTGTTTAACTTTTCAATTAATACTTAATTTAAAATGATATTTAATTTTAATATTTAAACTAAAAAATTATTAAAATTTAATAGTTAAAATTAATTAACCTTATATTATAATATAAGGGGAAAAATATTGGGGAGGCCATGGACCACTTCTGGTCAATGAATAGCTCCTCCCCTGCACCGAACTATTTAGATCGGAATTTGATTATCTATTTTTCTTGTTTATACTTGTTTTTTATTCTAATCGTATAATACTCACATATTTCCAGTTGCTTATCCTTGAACATAAACCCCCAAATTCAGATACTAATAATCCATTCCAAATTCCAGTTGCTTGCTACTTGATGATATTATAATTGTGCTCTGTCTCTGCCATCACTCTTTCAATTCAATTACTTGTATTCCAATTCCATGAATGCTGCTACTACTGCATTGCTGCCATCGCACATCTCGGTCCCCTTAGACCTCTCATGTCCCCAAACCCGTAAGCTCAACCTTCTCTTCCATGGCCGCCATCGCTCCAACAAACCCCTACCAAGTTTCCGCCACCGGACTCTCGTATTCTCTTGTGCCCAGAATCTCAATCCACATTTGCCGCCGCCGCCAGAGCCGCCCACCTCCACCGCGTCTCAGTCTCTCCTTCGGCTTGCCGCCTCTGCCGCCCTCTTTTTTGGGCTTGGGTTTTGCTGTTGGGGCGCTTCGGCCCAGTGTCCGCCGCCTCTTCTTGTCGGCGAGCCTCGGGCTGCGGTGCTTGAGGAGCACAAAGCTCAAGGTAATTTCCCAAAGCAGCTCATTTTGGGAAATTTGAAAAATTAGTTAAATTTTTTAGAAACTCGTTCGAGTCGCACAGAGCTCGAGAACTAGTGGAGGGTTATATTTTTTAAGACTCTAAAAAAAAGGCTAAAAGTTTTCAATGTAAACAAAAAATGGTTAATTCTCAAAATATCCCCTGATTTTAGTGTTTTGTTCGGTGAGGAAGGCTTGTTTAGCGTGACTGTAATTGTACATTTGATGAACACAGGTGATGGTGAAGTGGGAAACTCTGAGAATTTGGAAAAGTTAGAAGATAACAAGATGGAAGCAGCATTCGGAGCATGGAAGTCTAAGACTTATGCTTTGACTGTCCCTTTGAGAGTTGCTGCTCTACGTGGCTCTGTACCTCCTTCATGGGTCAAGGTCTGCGGCGCATTTTGTTTTCGGTGTTTTATCCTTTGACATGGAATTTGGTCTTTGGTTTGATGGGTAGCTGGTTTTGTAAAGCTTAGATGATTGTGTGGTTCATAACTTAACTTTCTTCCTGACTTGTAGGATTTTATGCAATCTCAAGGAAGGAGATCAAAGCTTCAGTTGAAGTCCCATGCAAGTCTTGAGGGCATCTTTTCTGATCTATCAATGGCCTTTAGCAAAGGTAATGTTGGGCCTTCATCTGTTGTGGCAGCTGACATTGTTAGTGTTGGGGACTCTTGGCTCAGTTATGCCATTAACAAGGCTATAATTGAGCCCATTCAAGGGGTAGAAGACCAGGACTGGTTTAAAGGATTGAGTGACAAATGGAAAGTAAGAATACAACTGTTCTTTTATATCCTCTTGTTTCCTGATTCCTTGAAAGTGTGTTCTGCTGGATCCCTGTTTTACTCATTAAGTAATGCTAGCTATGCTCATTTTCTAGTCATGTCATGTCATGTCATTTCATTTTTTTTTTTTTTTTGTGCTGTGCAAATACAAAAAGTCATGTTGAAATGCAACACATGTTTCTGTGTCTACAAATCAGAGGAATAAATGGATTACTGTATTAGTAATATCCATGTGATAGAATATATCATTAGCTTTCTCATATATATTGAATGAATTACCAAGAGGATAGGCCCTGAGAACTACAGGTATTGGTCTGCATTTCTTCTTTTGCTGATTTTACTTAAGAAGAAGGCTAATATATCCTGTTGCTATTTCCATAACCGACATTATGCTTCCTAAATGAAGTGTCGGGAGACATTATCCCTCCACATATCATGTACTGCAGGGTACTATCAACATGTAGATGATATGTGGAGTGAAAACCTGCTTAGATGTTTCACCTGGCATGCCAGACCTCGGAATCAATATCTGTTAGGTGGTGTGGTTGCTTTCCTATTGCACATCAGTATCTGTTGTGGAGTCAACAGTGTTCCATATATCCATTCTTAGTCAAGATCAGTTAATTCTATGAAATTTTTGAGTTTTGATTTTGTAAGTTTCCATAATTTGTTTAAGCTTTGACTTGCACTGGGTGTTCTGTTTTGAACTGGCAATGCCTTTTTGTTCCATTTGAAATCCCTTTACAGTGTTTTACTTTTACTAAAAAAGTCTCAGGTATATCTACGCAGGAACTCTGAGGGGAGAATTGATTCTGATGGTAAAATATGGGCTGCTCCGTATCGCTGGGGCTGCATGGTGATAGCATACAAAAAAAGTAAATTTCAAAAGCATAACTTGGCTCCTATAGAGGTAACTTGTCTCTGAAGCCATTTTATTATGTTACTTCTTTTAACTGAGAGAGCTTGTAATATGGATATGATAGCTCTTTTCTCTCAAAACATAACAATTCCATTGATACACATGATATGCTATGGAGATGGGGAAAATATTATAAAAGAAATCGGAAAACTGATTTAAGGGCTAATATAGTGGTTTGGCAGGAATACCTGCTGGAACTTGCTTAAAGAAGCTGAAACTTATGTTACTGTGACATACTGGTTTTTGTTTGCATCAGGCGTATTTTGGTTTTTATCTTTTATTTTCTGAAAATTATATCTTATATACAACATTCTAAGAGTTGGTAAACCACTATTGTAGGACTGGGAGGATTTATGGCGACCTGAACTTGCAAGAAGGATTTCAATGGTTGATTCTCCTAGAGAGGTTATTGGTGCGGTTTTGAAGTATATGGGAGCATCATACAACACAAGAGACATCCATTTGCAAGTTGATGGTGGGAGAGATGCTGTCAGGCACAATCTGGCTTTACTTGCAGAACAGGTATTGAGATAAGATCTGAGTTGTAACAGATGCTCACTTGATAAATCAATGGAAAATTTTATTGCTTTGAGAATATAAGTGTTTGGACATGCTGTTACAGGTGGGTGAGGAGAGTAAAATGGTATGGGATCTAACTTGATACCACTCAATTATATCATACAAAATTCTCTAATGCAGTTAACTGCAATGCAGATACGCAAAAACTGCTCTGAGGGTTTGAATGCCTGTGCTTGAGCGTTCAAATGCTTGCATATCCGCACTGCGGTTAACAACATCATAGAAAAAATCCCATTCATCACTTAGATTTTAGGTTTTAATTACTGTTTCCCAAAACGCGAGAGTTAAAATCTAAGCTCTAAACGCAGTTAAGCAACCCTGTTGACTGTAATGAATGGGATCAAAATGGAAAAAATTTAGAAACTGGCTGCCAATCACTGCTGATTGATCGGTAGACAATCCAGAATTTATGAAATTCTGGATGTCCGGACATCAGAATAGTTATATATATTGCCTCTTGGTGAGTTTGGTCATGGCTAGTCTGACTTCTAACTTGATATGGTTTGTTGCTTTGAGTTGATGTTAATTTTGTAGTTTGCGCCTCTTTGAATGGTGGAGTTGCATGATATGCATTCTAACTCAAGTACTGGATATGTTCTACCTTTAGAGCTTTTGAGTTGAGGCATTTGTTAATATTTTGAGTTTAGGATTTTATAATATGCAATAACGTATGGCTTTGCATAAGTATGCTCTGTGTTTCCGATTCAATTAGTTTGAGAGCATGTGATTTAGTTAACTGCTTTAGTTTGTCTTTTTTTGGCCTATTGGATAGCTACAATAAGGGGATAGCTCTCTGCACCCAAGTTAGTTATTTTCATTATTTCAAATTCTTTTGCTTTAGCCTCTCATTTTTTTTGAAGCTTTTTTTCTTTTCTTGAATTTTTACGAAATATGGGAGATAGGCGTTAATCTTCCAAAAATGACCCCACTGATCACTCTGTTTTCTTCTATTTATCCAGTCATAAATGAGTGGACATTTCCAAATAGGAATCAATTTCAAAGTGGATATTTAGTTCAAAATGAGTAGATATACCAAGTATTTTCAATTGGGTTTCAAAGGGCTTTTTACATATATTTTCAAGAAATTTGGGGAATGGACATCAGTTTTAGAAATAGTCCTCAAAATATTCTACTTTAGGGAATGCTATTTGTAGTGGTGACTTGCATAGTTCTGAAAATTCATGTGATCAACATGTCTCAAATATGATCAGAAAGAGAATAGTCATGCAGAAGGTTGATTATTCTGTTCAAATTTATATTATGACATGCTCATTGGCTTATGTAGGTCCGTGTATTTGACAGTGTACACTATTTAAAAGCATTTGGGGTTGGGGATGTGTGGGTGGCTGTAGGGTGGAGCAGTGATGTTCTTCCTGTTGCCAAACGCATGTCTGATGTTGCAGTAATTGTTCCCAAATCGGGAGCTAGTATATGGGCAGATCTATGGGTACGTCCTACATCATGTTATCTCGCTTAGACATTTATGTTGTCTTCTATATGGTATCTTCTCCTAGATATCGACTTATATTTTCTGTTTCTAGGCAATCCCTGCTGTCTCTCGACTTGAAACAAATCGAATTGGGGGGCGAGTTAGAGGGCCGTCTCCGCTCATCCATCAATGGATAGAGTTCTGCCTGCAAACTGCTAGAGCACTCCCTTTTAAGCAAGAGGTAATCCCTGGAGCATCTCCTTCTCTGCTTGATAGTGCTCCAGCTGATGGTTTGAAAGGCCTCACCAAGGGTAAGCCAAGGCTGGACACAAACCTCATTGCAGGAGTACCTCCACCTCAGATTTTGGCAAGGAGTGAATTTTTGGAGCCATTAACTGATGCTACACTATCAGATTATCAATGGTTGATTGCTAGTATGCAGAAATCTAAACTTGGTTTGATAGCTAGTATGCACTGTTATATCTCATCATTGATTCACAATTTTTTGCCGAAGCTGCATCAAAGCTAACACAATTATGAATCATAGGACACGAGTGTTCTATGATGAGAATTAATTCATTTGTTTATATGCAATGCGGTACTCATTGGTATCTTTGCTGGAACGGCAGAATACTAAGAGAATATTATGAAGGAACTACTTGAGTAGTGCAGTGTAAAAAATCAATGTATTAGTAGATAGGTTGTACTTGAGATTCTAATCCAAAATATGAGCATGATTCTAGAATATATGGTATTACTTTCTTGCTAAGCCCGAACATGAGAAATTCTCTTGTAAGTATGACAAAAGTCAGCATACATGAGCATGTGAAATTTGAGCCCTTGGATTGCAAGATGTTAATTTAAATAAAATAGGTGTTTTGCAATCCAATCGCCCAGCCTTCTCATGCTTATGTATATTTATGAGAAACCTTTTTCATGCTTATAAGAAAATTTCTGGCAAATATATTGTATTTCAATATTTGTCTATCTAATAGATGGTGAGATTAAACTATTTGTACACATCAAGACTCATAAGCAGACTTTGGTATATATATGGCAGCTTTCTCTGATAAGCATGTCCAATGCATTATAACATTGCCACTTTCACTGGTGCTGTAATTGGACTTTAGTGATGATTTTTGGGCTTATGTGGATTGTTGCCACGTGGCACGTGCTGTTTATGGTCAAAAAAACCCATTAATCTTGGATGTCATACGACTCATACATGCATGATATAATGATGAGTTGTTAATTCCCAGAAAACAAATAATGGATTGACTTTTAAGGGCGCAACTCTCAGGATTTGGGGTAAAATGAGATTTAGGACCTTGAAAACTGTTCACAAATGATATTTTAAAGAGGTCTGCCTAAATTGAGTTTTTGGGATCATATCAACATTAATGTACTAGATCTCATCAGAATTCCGCAGTTAAGTGGGTGCGAATAGTACTAAGATGAGCAAGGAATAAAATTTCGGATTTCGAGGAAATTTCGATGGAAATTTCAACGAAAATTTCGAAAAATTTTAAATTTCGACATAAATTAGACAGAAATGACGGAAATTACTATCAAACTACGGAAATTTTAAATGAAACTGTACCATATGTTTATTTAACATATTATCTACTATATTGATAAAAAATATTGAAGAAACCAAATTATATAGTAAGTTTCATGTGATATAAGATGAATATAATGTGCGCTGAAGGCAAATACTGTTAAATAGAATTAGTATAATGAATAAATGAAATTAGTATATTCTTTATACTTTATAATCTATACACTAAATCCTAATATTAAACTCTATATACCCTAATTTTATACTCTATAATTTATACACTAAACCCTATATATTTTATAATGTATACTCTATATTGTTTAGAATATAATATATGATATTAGAGTTTAGGCCTTTTAAGATATTTTAAATTATTTTTTTATATAAAAATATATTAGATTTAAAAACAACTAAACAAAACCCCAAAACGGCCAAACGAAACTCCAAATATTTTTTTTTCTTTCCAATTGCCCAAAGGCCCTAAACCCTAATCATTCCTAAATTTTTTTTTTCTCTCCTTTTCTTTTATTTTCTTTTTTCTTTTTTTTTTCTTTTTTCTTTTTTTTTCTTTTTTCTTTTCTTTTTTTCTTTTCTTTTTTTCTTTTCCTTTCTTTTTTCTTTTTTTTCCTTCTTTTCCTTTCTTTTTTCTTTCTTTCCTTCTTTTCCCATCTCCTTCCTTTTCTCCCCGTAAGAAGACTCCAGAGACTCCCCACTTTTTTCTTTTTTCTTTTTTCTTTTTTCTTTCTTTCTTTCTTTCCTCTTCCTTTTCCTTTCCTATTTCCTTCCTTTTCTCCCCGTAAGCCTTCATCCAGTGGCCATTCTCCCTGTAAGTCTTCCTCTAGTGGCCATTCTCCCCGTAAGTCTTCATCCAGTGGCCATCTTCTCTCTCCATTTCCATTATTTCAGTTACCTTTTCTTTCTCTCTCCCTCTAACTCATCTAATCTCTTCTCTCTCCTCCCTCTCTTCTCTCCGCGCCGATCTCCTCTCCCCGGTGACGACAGGCGACAAGGCTGGCTCTCCTTTTTCTCCCGTCTCTTCCACTGGTCGCTGCCTCCTGTCTCAGTCGAAAATTTCGTCGAAATTTCGAGAATTTCGGGAAATTTTTGAAATTTTGGCGAAATTTTTCGAAATATTTGTAATATAGTGTTAAAATTTCCATACCCCTAAAAATCAAAATTTAACACCTTGAAGATGAGTGACCTCTTGGAAAGATCTTGTGTTGCACCTCTATCTTTAATTCGACAAAAAAAAACTCATGCTTGTCGTTCTTTTTAATTAGTTAAACTGATTAGAGGTCCACGAAAAAAACTCAATGTGATTATGTTCATATTAATACTATGTTTTACTTCTACTTTGAATCTGATTCGAAACATTGATTGTGGTTGATTTTTTCTTAAGGTGCAAGCAAGGTCTTAAATTTCGGTATCAACAAAAATTTCGGTGGTCCAAAAATACAAAAATTCGAGAAAATATCAATATATGTAATGGGCCCATTACTACTGTTGAAATGGACCCATTTCAAACCAATCCGACCGATGATGTCGGTGAAACCAACAATGTCGGGTCAGTAGGTCGGTTACCAACATCATTAGTCAGATTAGTACGAAATGGGCCCATTCCGACAGTAGTTGATTGGTAGGCGGTTGGGGCCTATCGGTTCGGTAACCGAACCCATAATTTTTTATTTAGCTGGTTTTCCAGTTAAAAATCTTTAAAAAACTAGACTTTGGAGTAATTTATTATAATTACTATATATGTGGTTTTAATTAAATTGCAGAAACAAGTCACACATATTAACTAAAGGAAAAATGTTGTTTACCCGGTTACCCCAACAATTTTTTTTTTTCTAACTTGTGTATTTTAATTTACATGACATCAATCAATTTATTCGACAATGTTTATCTTTTTATTTTTTTATTTTTTAGAATTCAATATAGGAATGTCATGTAAGTTGAGAAAGAGTAGTTGGGGCAAATAGCATTGTCCGAAACAATGGGTAACCTACATGGAAGCGGAATCCCTAAAAATTAGGGTACTTATTTGATGGTAAATGTAGTAGTTAGGGATGAGGAATGACAAAGTTCCTCATCCCCAAGAAAAATTATAGGGTATAACCGATATACTGTCACGTGGTATAACCAATCCAACGTATAATGATATTATGTGTTTATATTAGTAGGAAATATTATTAATAATATGCACACATATTATAACACATAGATTGGTTATACTACATGAAAGTGTATCGGTTATACAGAATAATTTTTAAAGCACGCTGAGGAGCCACAACATGATAAAGCTGGTATAGTAATACGTACCATTCCCCATCCTACCCCCGCTTCATCTACCTGTTTAAGATTCTGTCTCATTTTGAGTTAATTTCTACTTAAAAGTACCCTATAGTACTTAATCATGTGTATTGATTAAAAACCTCTGCTCTTATCCTAACTCTAGGTTCACTCTATGTCACAAACTAACGGGAAGGACAAAGAAAGAACTCACAACCAACCTTGAAATAATTGAGTTCCTTTTTATTTTCTGACGTGTTCAGTATACAACATCATCAACCTAGACTCTTTACTGCTTTTGAATACAACAGACTGGATTGACTTCTTCCAACTTGGTTACGTGTTGTTAATCAATATTAATTGCATGTCCATGTTTTTTTATACGAGGCTTAATTACACCAAGTCACCAATGCTCTCTACAACTTTTCTCATATCGTACATTGCATATGAAACTTCATTTGTCTCACTACAACCGACTAATTTTAAGATGTATAACGCAGTAAAAGTTACAACTTTTTTCTAAAAACATAAAAACACAGGCTGCATGATTCTTTGGCCAATCATCGGCGTGTCTTGCCGATAGAACGGCACAGCTGCAGCGTCATTAAAAGAATAAAACTTAATGGCTCAATTACAAAATGCACCCACCAATTATGAGGATTATTTCATATTAGTTCATAAATAAAAAAATGTTTCAAATTAGTACACTAACTAATAGAAAGTTACAAAATAGCACATGCGTTACAAATTCCGTCAATAAGGCGTTAAATTCTAATGTAGACAATGCTAATATGAATTTTTTGAATAATGTGAAAATTAAATTTGCACCACATGGATTAATGATAACAAGTTTAAGGGTTTTAAAGTTTTTTTTAAGTTTTTTTTTTATCGATCAATATGACATTATAAATCCATGTATAGCAAATTTGGTGTCTACATTATTAAAAAAATCCACGTCATCGTTGTCCAAAGTGGCATTTAATTGTCTTTCTTGACAGAATTCATAACAAATGTGTTATTTTATAACTTTTTATTAGTTAGTGTACTAATTTGAAATTTTTTTTTGTTCGTGGACCAATTTGAAATACCCCTTATAGTTGGTGGTTGCATTTGTAATTGAGCCAAATTAAATCTATGAATTTTTTTTACTCAAATACATAATTAATTTTTCCGAGGATTTGGTATAACTATAAACTATATATCATTACTAATTTACTACCAAGATGAAGCATAGTTAATTATATGCTAATACAAGGAAACCGCAAGTGATGAAATTTATTTAAGCCTTAGTCACCTCAAACAAAGCATGTATGGTAGAGTACGTACGTAATTAAACAATATATGCATATATATATATATCTTAATTAAAGACTTAATTGTTCGATCCTTTCATGGAAAATTAAGGAATTAAACAATGCAGATTTGAAGAAGCAAATGCTAAAAACTGAGGATCTTTTTCCAACACAGCCATTTGCTTTTCCTCCAAAGTCACCCATGCTTCAATGCCCTTACCCCATTGTGTTTCAACCAACACTGTGAGGTTCTTACACGCAGCTCCAACTTTCCCTATGGCCCCAATCCAAAGCGGCCTCCCCCATCCAAAATCCAATTCTTTAAAAATACCAGTCCAGCTGCTGAATGCATAAATCTCTACTTCTATGGAATGCGCATCCTCTAACAAATTAAGGATGGCAGAAATGCCTTCATATCCCTCTTCCCCTTTCAGTGTGTCCAAGTAATCACTGTTAAATTCCTTGAGAGATTCATTTAACAGATCCACCAAGCCACACAACTCATGAGTATCTGTTGTCCCCTCGGTTGGGTCGGCTATCGCGGGGGCCCACCACATGACATTTCCAATTACATCGGATGACATTTTTGGCTTCATTCGTGGCCTCAAGTTCACTGCATGCAATAGTATGGAAGTCTTTGGTGGACCTGTAATAATAACGCTAGCTAGAGTTATTAAATTTGTTTAAATCACCCATAAGGGACATATATATATCCATTCTAAAAAGGTGGTGAAGACCTGGCCTATTTATACTGAGTAAGAGGCCCTCACCTTTTACAATTACCCTAATATGGGAAAAAACCCGAAAAAAGCTTCAATGGCACGTGGCCAAATATAGCACAAACATGCTAGGGTTGAAAAAATTTAGTTAGTGTTACAATACAATACTCACCTAATAATGCCTTAGAAGCAGCCATTGCATGTTTCCAAATGAAACACGTGAGGGCCTCAACACGTGTTGGTTTTGGCACGTCTTCACTTGTGGCTTTGGCACGTAAGGTTGATATGGCTTCAGCATCAAACAAAAATATCCTTGTAACATAATGATCCTCGTCGTCCTTGAACCACATACTATCCATTAAGGCTAGGCCCTTCTGGGGCAGCGAATCTCTTGGTGGAAAAGTTGACGAGGCTTGGGAGAGATTAGGGAGGATAATCTTTTCATGGAACCCACGAAAAATAGAAACCCAAGACTTGAGGAAACTGTTCGCCGTTTCCCCATCAATTATCTTGTGAGACAAGGAAACGCCAAGTGCTATTCCACCGCAAGCGAAAAGGGTCACTTGAACACCGAATAAGGGTAGCTTCTCAGAATCATCGGTTTCCTTGCGGTGTGGATGGAATGGAATGAGCTTGTTCAGCAACTCGGTTTCTTGAGGCTTAAGAAACTCAAGCATTGGACACTCAACTCGGGCTTCAAGGTATGGAACACCCGAGTCGAAATCATCGATGTAAAGGTTATTTTTAACCCTTCCTGAAAATGGGTAGTAAAGAATGAGGGTCTGTGCGAGGGATTTTTTCAAGTGGGTTAGGGTTTGGGGGACATTGAAGTTGGGATCAGTAATGGGTTAGAAAAACAACATTGGAACATAAGTCCTAGGAGTGAGCTGATCAAAGATGGAAAGTTTGTGTGGTTTTAGGTGGTGAAGTGAAGAGGATGTGGGTTTGATGGTATCTCTGGAAATAATACTCACCTCCATGTTCACCAATTTTCTAATGAACGTACCAAACAAGAAAACGCTATACATATATATATTATCGCAAAGAGGCCTTGTATTTATAAGACAATTGATTTGTTGGATGCTGATGCATTTGGTGGGGCTGATTGCGCGCGAAAGTCTAATCTACAAATTGATACAGTAGAGATTATAAAAATATGTAGCTTGGGTTGTCTATACTTATATATGTGTAGACAGGAACCACAGAGTTATAAAGGAAGATGGATTCTTAACTTTTTTTTTCTCTACTTATTTATGCTTAACTTTTAATCTTAATTAGTTATGTATTTATTATGGAGTAAAAAATAAAATGAATTTATAATACCTTTTAAATGTGAGTGTAGTTAAATAAATCCTAAAATTTATATTATATGATTAAAATCAAAACAGTAAAAGTAAGACAAATAGATAATTCAATTCCGATCTAAATAGTTCGGTGTCTTTTGAGGCCGCATGACTGCATCTTTTAGTTAGCAGCCTTCTACTTATTAGTTGGTTGCATGTTGATGACTTTCTTAATGTACCAATTATGATCAATTAATAAAACTGACCAATTTAGTTAGAGAATTATGATTTCCTGAAGAGGCCTTGTATTTATAAGACAATTAATTTGTTGGATGCTGATGCATTTGGTGGGGCTGATTGCGAAAGTCTAATCTACAAATTGATACAGTACGTAGAGAATATAAAAATATTTAGCTTGGGTTGTCTATACCTATATATGTGTAGACAGGAACCAAAGAGGTATAAACGAAGATCTTTACTTGTTTTTTCTCAATTTATTTATGCTTAATTTTTAATCTTAATTAGTTATGTATTTATTATTTAAGTTTATGGAGCAAAAAATGAAATAAATTTGTAATACTTTTTAAATGTGAGTGTAGTTAAATAAATCTTTAGATTTATATTACATGATGAAGATCAAAACAAGTAAAAAAAAAAGATAAGTAGATAATTCAATTCCGATCTAAATAGTTCGGTGTGTTTTGAGGCCGCATCACTGCATCGATCTTTTAGTTAGCAGCCTTCTAATTTATTAGTTGGTTGTTGCTGATGACTTCTTAATGTACCAATTATGATCAATTAATGGTCAATTAATAAAATTGTCCAAAGTAGTTAGAGAATTATGATTTGCTGAAGAGGCCTTGTAAGACAATTAATTTATTGGATGCTGATGCATTTGGTGGGGCTGATTGCAAAAGTCTAATCTACAAATTGATACAGTACGTAGAGAATATAAAAATATATAGCTTAATTGGGTTGTCTATACCTATATATGTTTTACAGGTACCATAGAGGTATAAGGTTTTTTCACTCAAATATCACCTGGATTATAAGGGGTGTGTTCCCGTACCACTTAAACTTTTTTTTTTTTTTTATCAATTTATCACCTAAAGTTATCAATATGTGCCAATATGACACCTGTTATCCATATTTATGTTAAATTATTAACTTTTTTCTCAAATTTCCTTGTTTGCCCTTAAGTATAATTAAATATTATTTGTTAAATTCGTTAAAAATAGCTTAGGTCTTGAAAAAAATCATCGAAAAATCATACGAACTCATCTCAGTGAGTACTAATTCTCTAAGGGGTCAAAATATTATTTTTGATTTCCAAACTATTTTTGAAAATCACAACTTCTTAAAATAAATTATTAAAATCTCAAATAAAATTTAAAAAATTTACAAGGTCTCACATCGGGGGTGAGTGGATTGGCTGGATTTGTTTTTGCTTTTTTTTTTTTTTTTTTTTTCAGATATTCTATAACATGAATTGACAATAGTACCCTTTAAGTTAACAGAAAAATTGACAGAAATAGATAACAAGTGCCACATTAGCACATATTGATAACTTCAGGTGGTAAATTGGCAAAAAAAAAAAAAAAAAGTTTGGGTGGTACAGGAGCACACTCCCTATAGTCCAGGTGGTATTTGAGTAAAAAAGCCAAGGTATAAACAATCTAGATCTTTCACTTGTTTTTTATCTACTTATTTATGCTAGCTTTGCTTTTAAGCTTAAGTAGTCATGTATTTATTATTTAAGTTTATGGAGCAAAAAATGAAATGAATTTGTAATACTTTTTAGATCGATGTGAGTGTACGTAGTACATAAACTTTTAGATTTATATTATACGATTAGGATCAAAACAAGTAAAAACAAGAAAAATAGAGAATCCAATTCCAATCTAAATAGTTCGGTGCAGGAGGAGGAGCTATTCATAGACCAGAAGTGGCCATAGCCCCCCCCCCCCCCCCAATATTTTTTTAATATATATGACAAAATAATATATTTGAAGAGAAAGTTTCAATAATTAAGCATTTGGCCCCCCACTCTCCATAAATTATGTTTTGTGATTTGTTTTTGTCCCCCCCCCCCCCCTCCCCAAATTTCAAAATCTGGCTTCGCCCCTGGTTTGGTGTGTTTTGAGGTCGCATGACTGCATCTTTTAATTAGTTAATTAGTTGCCTTCTACTTAGGGGTGTGTTTCGAATAGATTTGATCGGAAATAGAGTGTTCCAATTCCAATTCAAAAAATTTCGGAATGAAATTTTGATTCAAAAAAATCGGAATTTCAATATCTCATTCCAATTCGGAATTTTTGGATTTTTTCAGAACTTTTGGATAAAAATTTGAAATTTTCAGATAAAAAATCAGAATCTTCACATTACCTTTTGTTATTAGTAAAAACAAACAAAAAAAATTAGTAATTACACGTATAAAAAATGTGGGTGTTTTTATTAGCATTTATGTTATTATGGTACACATATATTTATAATGTACATATGTTTATATTAATAGTATTAGTTATTTTTAAAAAAATATATATGTATGTGTATGTTTGAAACAAATAACAAATTAATGAAATATATAGTAAAAAACTAAATAATGATATAATATTAATATAAATACGGAATAAATTGAAATAATTTCGGAAATATCGAATTGGAATACCGTTGAAAATTTTAGAATTTTTTTTATCGGAATTTGGATTAGATCGGAATTTACAGATAGAAGAAAATGATGCATGTGCAAATAAATGATCTTGAAATAGAACTACCCCAGCAAGAAATTAGAAGATCTAGTACGTAGAGAAAGAAAACCTACCACACTACCAGATTTCGTGTACTTAAATGAGACAGATTTAGATACTTTTGTTTTTGAGGATCCAGTTAATTTTAAACAAGCAATGGCAAGTGACAATTTTGGTCAGTGGCTTGAGGCCATGCAAAATGAGCTACAATCTATGGAAAGCAACAAAGTGTGGGAGTTAGTAGAACCGAGACAAGGCATAAGGGCTATAGGCTGCAAGTGGGTGTTTAAAACCAAGAGAGACTCTAAGGGCAATGTTGAGAGACACAAGGCAATGATGGTAGCTAAGGCTTTCACACAGTAAGAAGGCATTGACTTTAGTGAAACTTTTTCTCCAATTTCAACTAAGGATGCTTTTAGAATTATCATGGTACTAGTGGCCCATTTTGATTTGTTTTTACATCAAATGGATGTTAAAACAGCTTTCCTTAATGGAGAACTGAGTGAGGAAATTTATATGCAACAGCCTGAGGGGTTTATAGAAGATGATAGTAAGTATTTAGTGTGTAAGTTGAAAAAATCTATCTATAGACTTAAGCAGGCTTCAAGGCAATGGTATTTGAAGTTTGACAAAATTATAACTTCACATGGATTTGTTGAGAATAGGTTAGATGAGTGCATTTACTTAAAATTCAGTGGGAGTAAATTCATTTTTCTTGTTCTTTATGTGGATGACATATTGCTGGCTAGTAGTGATGAAAGTCTTTTGCAAGAAACTAAAGGTTTTCTGTCCAATAATTTTGAGATGAAAGATCTAGGTAAGGCTGCCTATGTATTGGGGATTGAGATACATCTAGATAAAGCTAAAGGACTGTTAGGTTTATCACATAAGGCTTACATTGACAAAGTATTAAAGAAATTCAATATGCAGGGCAGCAATAGTGTTGAGGTTCCTATTTCAAAGGGAGAGAAATTAAGCAAAAATGATAGTCCAAAGAATGACATCGAGAGGGCGGAAATGAAAGACAAACCTTATGCTTCTGAGGTGGGAAGCATCATGTATGCATAGGTCTGCACTTGACTTGATTTGGCATTTCCTATCAGTGTACTAGGCAGATATCAATCTGATCCAGGCCTTGCACATTGGAAGGCTGCCAAAAAGGTTCTAAGGTACATGCAAAGGACCAAAGACCATATGCTAGTTTTTAAGAAATCAGAGAAATTAGAATTAGTTGGCTACTTAGATTCTAATTTTGGAGGGTGTCCAGACACTTCCAAGTCTTCTTCAAGCTTTGTTTTTATGTTGGGAGGAGGTGTTGTAGCTTGGAAAAGTGTAAAGAAATCGACAGTGGCTATTTCCAATGACATCGATCGGATGACATTTGTGGCTTCATTTTGCCTCTCATGTTCACTGCATGCGCTACTATGGAAGTCTTTGGTGAACCTGTAACAATAATCTTACTAAATTTGCTTCTTATATAAATTCCTACTAAATTTACTTCATAGATAATTAATCTTTACGTGCCTATATATTTAATAATTAGAAAATTAAGATTAAATACCAAATTCTAATAATTTTTTGGTATACCATGAACACCATATAATATTTCAATTGAACTACTAAATTTAAATCTAGTTTTTTAGATTAGGTCACAAACATGTTGGTCCTTTTGATTTGAGCTTTTTCTGTTTGACATTTTTGTCCTTTGCTCCACATATGATGGATGTTAGTTAAAATTTATAAGGTTTTGACAAAATTGCCCTTGAGGCATTTATATTATCTTAAAAATTTGCTAATGTAGTCTCAATTTCACATTTAGTTGTGACTGTACTACACTCACAACTTCAAATTTTGTTGTGACTGAATGACAGTCACATCTAAGTTGTGACTTAATTGAATTATTTTTTAGAGAAATTATACAATAATATAATATAATATAGAGGTCAAAACAATACTTTTACTCAAAATAATACATAGTATAGTGATGTGAGTTGTCTCTTTCAATTTACCAAGACAATCACAGTTAAGTTGTGACTGGATTGATTTTTTTTAAAAATACAATATAGTATAAATTAATGTAATATTTGTGATCTAACATTTTTTTATTGCAGTGGCATGTGATATAATATTTGTAAATTCTAATAACTTTTACTTTATTATTTTGTTTGACTTTTCAACTAGTACATAATCTAAAATGCCATTTAATTTTGGTACCTAAACTAAAAAGTTATTGAAATTTAGTAGTTAAAATCAACGGACCTTTTAATAATTTGTCAGTACACATATCAGTATCTTAATTAATTACTAATTATTATATCTAAATAAAGTGAGGAATGGACCGTGTTGATGCTTGAAAATTGCGTAAGTGATCAACAAGGAATAAAATTTCGGGTTTCGAGGAAATTTCGAAGATTTTTAAATTTTGACAAAAATTAGATGGAAATGACGGAAATTTTGAATGAAACTTGACCATATGTTTATTTAACATATTATCTACTAAATTGATAAAAAAAACATTGAATAAATCAAATTATATAGTAGGTTTCATGTGATATAAGGTGAATATAATGCGCGCTGGAACAAATACTGTTAAATAAAATTAGTATAATGAATAAATAAAATTAGTATATTCTTTATACTGTATAATTTAATTATACACTAAATCTAAACCCTAATACTCTATATATTCTATATACCCCAATACTCTTTATACTCTATAATGTATACATTAAACCTTATATACTCTATATTTTTTAGGATATTAGGTTTTAAGCCCTTTAGGATACTTTTATTTATTTTTTTATATAGAAATGTATTAAAGTTTAAGGTTTAAAATAACTAAAAGAAATCTCAAACCTTTTTTTTTTCTTTCCAATTGCCCAAAGGCCCTAAACCCCCCCTCATTTTTTTTCTTTCCTTACTTTTTTTTCCCCGTGCCTCTCTCTTCAGTCTTTTTTTTTTTTTTTTAATCTTTCCTTCTTCTTTTTTTCGTGTCTCTTACCTAGCCAAGCTTTGTCTTCACTAAGTGTAACAATCCAAATTTTGGATTATGGTAATTTTGTTACTTAAATTTTTCAAATTTGTTTTAAGGTTTGTTTAAAGGAATTAGAAATTTCTTTAAATTTATTTTAACTAACTTAGACCTTTGGTTGTGGTTCTAGAGCTTAATTGTGTGGAAATGAATTTTAGAAAATGAAAATTCAAGAATTTGACGATTATTATTTTTTTCATAATTAAATTATAAGAGTAAGATTTTTCATAATTTTTTTGAAAGCAATTTGACTATTTTAAGGTTATAAGAAATTAGTACTCATCAATACGAGTCCGTAGAATTTTTTGGTGAATTATTTGGAGTCTCGAGCTATTTTTGGTGAATTTCCGAAGTTGGAGAAAATAGAAAATATGAAAATTTCGATAATTTCGATAAATTTCGGTAAATTACGCCGAAATTTTGAAAATTTCAGCGAAATCTTCCTGAAAAATTATTAAACATGTGTTTCGATTTCGACACCCTAAAAAAACGAAATTTCGCAGAAAATTTCGAATTTTAATTCCTTAGTACTGATCAATGAAATTAATATGCCAACAATCACACAAAGAAATATGCCAAGGTTCTTGGATTTCAACCCAATAGTGTAGTACGTTGACTTTAGATTTAAACTCATGCTTTTTTTTTTTTCTTTTGATTTAGGCCCATTTTTATTTTGCATACCTATTTTGCCCTTAAGATAAATAATGGAAATAAATTGAAGATTCATAATTTGAGGCATTTATTATTCGTAAGTTTAAATTTTGGATGTTTTATCGCCGAAATTTTAATTATGACACCTGTATCAAATTCAAAAAATTATTAGAAATTATGAAAATCAACATATATATATATACTCAACTGTCATGAAAAATGAAGAAGCAAAATATATCTCTAATCTACTCCTAAGGTTTATAAATATAAATCATAATATAAGAATATTATTGGAAGAAGAAGAGTGTTTATACTTTATACTATCTTCTTCTTCTCTACCTACTATACAAGGACACACAACCAAACATGACGTATAGATAACCTACCTATAGTATAAGGAGAAAACCTCAAATCTAGGAAAATTTCGTATTTATACAACCTCACGTATAGGTAAATTTCATATACATACAACGTACCTTACGTATAGGTACGTAAATTTCGTATTTATACAACCTAATCAATCACATGGTGCATACAAATAGATAAACAAAAAAAACCTAATCAATAGATACAAATACATGAGTGCTTAACCTCACATAGATGAGATGTTTTACCTCAAACGAAGATAAAATAATCTTCAATACCTGTAAACTATATTTGGTTGACGATGATAAACCCATACTCCTTTTCCATCGCAAAATCATAAAAAACAAACATCAAGAATCGCACAGATCTGAATATGATCCACAAAAACAGTTTAAAAACCTAAAAAAAAAAATTAAGAAAAGATAATTAAAGGAACATCACGAAAAAAGGCTTTTTATTAGGTATACTAACAGGCTTTGTAGGCGTAGTGACAAAAACCACCGAAAATTAAAAATTAAAAAAAGTCATAATTTTATTTACCTTTCACCAAAGAGCTTCGTGGTCGACGAAGAACGGCCACAAGAACAAGTGATACAATGATAACCTAACTCGAATGAAACATAATTAATATTCAAAATAATAAATTAATAACCAATTAAATGATATACGAAATCAACTTAAAATGAAAGGTAATTAGTATGAAAATCATAATTAAAAATTTCTTAATATAAGGAATTAATTGACACAACATTAAAACTAGTCATTTGTGAACTCAAGGACAAAATGAGCATTCAAAATAAATAAATAAAATACAGCAAAAATAGTAATCCAACGTGGCAAGATGAAAGAGGACCTAAATTGATAACAAAAAAACAGTGGATTAAATCCAAAATCAACAAGCGTAACAGAGTTTTTATCCAATTAAGTGATAAAATTAATATGCCAACAATCACACAAAGAAATATGCCACATAACGTGGTTCACCTGATGGATATGACAGGACTACGTTCAAGGGGTTGTGTTTGGGTTTTTGCACTATAAACAAATGTAGATTACAACGTACAAGAGACGCAGATCAACCATTAGAGAGAGAGATCCCTTCTAAGAGGGTGAGAACCCTATTTATACTGGATAGGAGGCACTCATCGATCTCTTACCATTATCTAAATGTTGGATATGACACAACAAAGACACAAAGACCTAACATGCACACAAACATGGTTGCCCCAAGTTGAATAAAAAAATGTTGCCACATTACTTGGTGAAAAAATTTTAATATACAAAACTTAGTTAGTGTAACTATATAATCACCTGATTATGCCTGAGAAGCAGCCATTGCATGTTTCCAAAGGAAACCCATGAGGGCCTCAACACGTGTTGGTTTTGGCGCGTGTTCGCCTGTGGCTTTAGCACGTAAGGTTGCTATTGCTTCAGCATCAAACACAAACCTCCTTGTAGCATAATTATCCTTCTTGAACCACAAGCTATCCACTAAATCTAGATACTTCTGGGGCAACGAATCTCTTGGTGGAAAAGTTGACGAGGCTTGGGAGAGATTAAGGAGTATAATTTTCTCACGGGACCCACGAAAAATAGACACCCAAGACTTGAGGAAAGCGTTAGCCGTTTCCCCATTAAATATCTTGTGAGATAAAGAAATGCCAAGTGCTATTCCACCGCAAGCGAAAAGGTTCACTTGAACAGCGAATAAGGCTAGCTTCTCAGTATCATCAGTTTCCTTGCGAAATGGATGGAATGGAATGAACCGGTTTAGCAACTCGGTTTCTTTAAGGTTAAGACACTAAGCATTGGACACTCGACTCGGGCTTCAAGGTATGGAACACCCGAGTCGAAATCATCGATGTAAAGGTTCCTTTTAACCCGTACTAAAAATGGGTAGTACAGATTGAGGGTCTGTGCGAGGAGTTTTTCAAGTGGGTTAAGGTTTGGGGGACATTGAAGTTGGGATCAATAATGGGATAGAAAAACAACATTGGAACACAAGTCATGGGACACTACAACAAATATGGCCTATGCTCACCTTGAAGAGAAACTATTTTAGAGTTAGTGGCTATTAACATTTTTTTTCATCACTAATTAATATTTTGGTTATTTTAAAAATTATGGTAGAGTTAATAGTTGCCTTAAGTCCCACTAATTTGTAATATAGTTGACTAATAAGTAGCAACAAAAAAATTGAAACCAAATTGATAGATTAGTGAAGATAATTATTCCTTCCCCACTCCAAATTCAACCAAAAGGGACAAAGGTGGGATTAATAAAATGTTTATAATTATTATTTCCCACTTAATACTCAACCTATAGAAATAATAATTACAAACCCATCCCACTATTACAGCCCATTCCCACTCCTAAGCCCATTTCCACTAAAAAAAGACTCTAGTGGCTTAAAAAAAAAAAATCTTATGTACTCAAAACCTAACTCCCTTTTCATTTTTTTTTTTCAGATGCGCCTCCCTCATCTCTCTTTCTCTCACAATCTCAACTCTTGCCTCCCTCTATCTCTCCCGACCTCACCTCACCTCACCTCACCTCCCATTCCCTTTCCCTCTCACTCACTCCCTTTCTCTCATGACCTCATCGTTTCATTTATCTTCTTTTTTCTTTCACAAAAGTATATCGTAACATATTTTTCTGTCCTTTCTCCTTCCTAGGGTTTGGATTCGATGGCGAAGAAGAGAAAGTCGAACGCCATAACCGGAGCCCTCATCACCAAGTTCTCTCTTGGGCTCACTGGTAAGCGCTTCAACCCGATGCATTTTTATTTCCCTTTTTCAAATCAAAATGTTTGTAGAGGAAGATGCCAAAAACTCACCCTTTGTTCATTTTTTTTGTTCAGGTTCTTTTCCTAGGTAAATGTCAATGCACTTATGCTGCCTTATGATTAGATTTGTTTTAATTTGATTGGAAAACTTGATGCTTGTATTCCAGTTTCAGCTTATTGTGATTTCTTTTATTTATTTATATTTTTAGCTATGTCCTTGATGCAATGAGGGTTGTCAATGAGTCAAATACAATGTAGTTTTTGGGGTTTTGGATGCCTGTGTACTATTATTTGTGTTACTCTGTTAAAACACTAACAAGCTTATTCATGTATTTGCATTACTGTGTGCTTTCGAGATTGATCTCTTCATCTTATAATATTTTGCAATTTGGAAAAACATGATGTGGCAGTGAGTTCCATTATTTTATTGCTTTGTGGAAAGGATATGGTTTTTTACTGCTTTATTGATTTTTTTAGTTAAATGGAAGAATTCATTTGCTTTTTTTTTCTACTCAATTGTAGGAGGATTTTTATGTGCCTTTGAACAATATGGGAAATGGAAATTGATGAAATAAGGAAGAAGAGAGGACATGGGTTGTGCTGAATGTTCATGTGCAGTTGATCCTAATGATGTTGTCCTCAATATCTTGCAATGCAGGCACAGGTTGTTCATTCTATGCGAAGCAATTAATGAGTAGAAGTTTTAATTTTATCATATATCAGCTTTCCTTCCTTAAGTGTAGGCTGCAATGAGCTGATTTGATTCGGTTTGTTTCAAGCTGCTTAGTGTGAAGGTGATAGAAGGACTACAATGAGCAAAGTAAAAAAAATGAAAGGTTTCTATTTAATGAGGTATGCATCTCATTAAACAACCTCCATTCAGGACTGCAATGAGCAACCTCCATTCAGGTTGCTCATTAACTGACTGAGCAACCTCCATTCAGGTTTCTATTTCAAGCTGCTTAATTCTTTCTTAATTAAACAATTTAAAGATGGAATGTCATGCCTTCACACTCACTTATTGAATTTCTTATCATATCTTGCAATGTTATACTATAAGATTGATAATAACAATTTACTGTTATTGGTAAGGATGAAGACATTTTATATAACTTATTGGGTGAATAAAGTTGTTACAATTTTCATCACTATCTCTATTTTTTTTATTTTTTTTGTGAATTGTAGGATGTAAACTTGGAAGGTTGTGAGGAAAACAGCGGGATCTAGTGCTCTAAACACCAACAAATGCAAATGTCCATGAGTTGGTGATAGCTCTAGTGTACAGTAGATTATTTTTTTCTCTATATACATTGATCTATATGTTTTTGGCAATGTGGGGGTTCTCTATTTATGAGGGTCAGTTTTTCCCTTTCGGTTGTATTCTTTTGTAAATTGGTGTAAAGAAAACTTATGAATTCCTGCATGGAATGAGTTGTAATGTAGGATTTAATTGACATTGTGTTGTGGTCTGACTTTGTGCATAATTCTTGTTGCAATGTAAGTATCAGCAAGCACCATTGGAAAATAATAGGGTGGGAAAAGGGTTTGCAAATAGCCCAGAACTGAAAAACTGCAGTTCAAATAGCTGCAATTTTAATTTGGTGGCAAAATGCATTTTGAATCCTAATTAATTAGTCACCAAAGTCCATGGAGATTGTTTAATAATATAAATGTTCTACAAATTGAGTAACTATCTACAACATTGGTGGAGGCAGAACTTGTCAGCAGAAAAGTACAGTTTTAGTCTATAAACTCCACCATTCCAAAAAAATGGTTTGCTTAGCCACTTTGCCACCCCATTCTGAACAACCATCAACCTAAAGGTGACTGCAGGGTGGCAATTTCTAAATCACAACCAATGATAGTGATTGCTACAGCAATAGCTAACAGAAAAAAATAGTGATGATAAGGGGGAAATGGTGTAGTGGGAGTGAGCTGATCAAAGATGCAAAGTTTGTGAGGTTTTAGTTGGTGAAATGAAGAGGATGTGGGCCGGTTTGATGGTATCTCTGGAAATAATACTCACCTCCATGTTCACCAATTTGCTAATGAACCAAACAATAAAACAGATACATATATATTTTGAATTGCTTTGCTGAAGAGGCCTTGTATTTATAAGACAATTTGTTGGATGCTGATATATGTATGCAGGAACTACATAGGTATAAATGAATGTGGATTTTTTACTTGTTTTCTCTTTGCTTGTTTATATTTTGACTTTTAATTTTAGTCATGTATTTATTATTTTAGTATATGGACCAAAAAATGAAATGAATTTGTAATACTTTTTGAGTGTGAGTGCAGTTACATAAACCGGCCCCTTAGATTTATATACACGGTGAAGATCAAAATAAGTAAAAATAAAACAAGTACATAATTCAATTCCAATCTAATCGTTCGGTGCGTTTTGAGGTGGCATGAGTGCATGACTACGTCCTTTCGAAATTTCTACGGCCTTCTAATTTATTATAGTTCATTGTTGTCGATGACTTTCTTCAAGTGGGATTGAAATTTCCTTTGATACATATGAAAATGTCAGTGACAATTTACGTATATATATATATATTGCATAAATATATATTGCCACACTGCTCGTCATTAACATTAACAGAATATTGCACCGT
This sequence comes from Dryas octopetala, assembly GCF_963921425.1. NCBI lineage: Eukaryota > Viridiplantae > Streptophyta > Magnoliopsida > Rosales > Rosaceae > Dryas > Dryas octopetala. Next base: position 17,521,727 of record NC_141368.1, read on the forward strand.
CTTGACACAATCGATAACAAGTGCAATCCATCGCTGAGAGAAGCCCAATCTTTCCATCACCTTTTGCAAACAAGCCCACTCTACCCTATCATAAGCCTTAGCCATATCAAGCTTCAAAGCTAACTTAGGAGCGCCAGAACGTCCCTGTTTTTTAATAGAGTGCATCACCTCAAAAGCTACTGTAACATTATCTAGACTATAGCGGCCTAGGGTAAAAGAGTAATGTTATTTGGACCAAATGAAATGACCAAATGAGAGGGACCAAATGAGGTGCCACTTGAAAAGGTGGTCATCATCTCCATGTGATCCTCATCTCTACATCTCCCCAAGTGACATCTTACTTGGTCTCTCTCATTTGGTCACTTAATTTAGTCCAAATACCATTACTCAGAGCTTTTTTACCCGTTTGTAATTCAGAAATAATAAAAGGCAATTCTTGCTTCCAAGGTTGTACCAAAGCCTTAGAGATGAGATTATAGAGAACATTACACAGAGCTATATATATGGGCCGATAGTCCTGAACCATATATGGAAATTTATTTTTTGGAACTAGAAGTATTACGGTCACCTTCCTTGAGCCACTGTACACGCGACCGTTGCTTCCACATAATTTTGTCACATTCCAATAAATCATTATAGCGTCTTGCAGCTATCTTTCGATCATTAACACACTCCTCAGTAGCAGTGTTTTCAGACGCAAAAATGTAACGCGAGGCATTTTAGTCTCATAACTGGCTTCCTTCAACCACATCGCCTCAAAATGAAAGGGCCTAGAAGATGAAGGGCGCCGAAAAGAAAAAGAAGGTACATATATCAACCTTACACTCCAAAAGCAGAGGGCTGTGATCCCAAGGGGGTAGAAAATTAAATGTCTCAATCGAACATGCCTCTAACTTCTTGTTGACAAAATATTTATCAACTTTAAGTCTTTAATATCCATCTTCAATTGATTAATAAGATCAATCAAGCTATTGACAATCTAAAAAATAAATGGAATAAGCTGTAAACGAATTGCATCTAATTGCCCTTGATACCTCGTATTGACAAAGCTACTTCCAGAAACTAAATTAATGTTACTTTTAGGAGAATCTGACAACCAAGGGATGGGTGCCTCTAGTCCTGCAGATATATCCACATGATCAAAATGGGTTTGCAATAGGCCATACTAGCTTATCGACATACAACAAAGTGTAATGGTGGAATTGCCGATATATTGTTCCTAAAATACATTGCTGTTGTATATATGTGGGCTAGGCTTTTTGTTTTTTTTTTTTTTTGGTCGAAATGGGCTAGGCTTATTCACACGTATAAACTCATCAAGACAAAGATCAGTATAGTCACCACCATCATTAGACACATCAGAACTATGGCCATCAACTCCAATCCCATCCTATGATCCAAGGGTTATCATGCATACCGGAAGGACGAAAAAAGTTATTCATGATCACCGTAAAGAATTTAGTTCCCACAAATTTATGATAATTAAATCTCTAAATTTTCACTCGGACCACCAAATTTAGGAGTGAACATTAAATCCGAAAAATTCCTTCATCTTTATCAATGAACTCGCCAACATCCTCACGAGGATTATCGGCACAATCACCTGCAAATTCAAACAGTTTTTCTAATCCGAAATCATCAAGATCATTAGGATCAGCATAAGTCTTCTCACTGGTTGTCTCCCCTTGAAGATCCCTTTCTATCGAGGGATTCCTCATTTAAGGGTAAATATAAGTGTTTTTCAAAAATATTTTGTTCGTCTATTTATTTGATCAAAGTTAGATAGCTTAATAGTTTCCGATTTATCTAATTTTTTGCAAAGATGATTTTTGAATAAACACCTAAAAAATAGACGGATTATTGAAATACTATATAGAGTGGATTATTGAAACACCTAAAATTATTTAAGGGACCCCTAAATTGAATGGACCTATAAATATATATATATATAACTTGCTAACTTATATATATATAGAGAGAAATTTTCAAGTAAGGATGTCCTTACTTTAAGAAAAGTAAGAACATCATTTTCAGACCTACAATATATTCAATCATTGGAATCGTTCATATTAATTTTAGAACATCATTCAAAAATCACCCTTACAAAAAAATTAGTCAAATCGAAAATTGTGTAATCAGTTTATTATAGCTAAAATCATTTCAATTTTTTTCGACGGATTGTATTTGTTTACACACTTTAGATGACCAAATAATAACTGATTTGGCTAATTTTTTACAGAGAATGACTCTTAAGGAAGAACCTAAAACATGAACAATTTTGATTATGGAATTGCACTGTCAAGTGCTATCGAGAGAGAATGTTCTTACTTTTCTTAAAGTAAGAGTATCCTTACTTTAACGAGATTGTATATATATATATATATATATAGGGATAGGATCATTGGACAAATAGTTTGATAAATACTTTAACAAATTTTTTTAGCCTTTAGATCTTGGAGTTAAGATCCAATTTACACACTTTAACAAATAGTTTGACAATACTTTAACAACGTCATATATATATATATATATAATTTTTCTCTAGGAAGGATGCGTCCGCATTCTTTTTTTTTTTTTTTTTTTTTTTTGGTCCATTAGATTCTAGGGTTGGACCACTAATAATGTCAATGAGAAGGACCAGGGGCAGACCCAGGATTTAAAATTGGGTAGGCTAAACTTTCAAGCTAGTTTCTCATTATTTCTAGTGAAAACTTTTTGTGAAATTTTGACAGCATCTCATTTGTTTTTACAACATTTCCCAAATTTACACAACCTGTTAATTAAGCACTTCTATTGTTTACTATTAAACAAAACTCGACCGCACTAGTGAATTTCATTAATAAACAACAAATATATACCTAGTTAAGGAGGACATAATGAGCTTTACTCCTCAAATGCATATTCATACCAAGAAAAAACAATAAAAAAACATATAATGTAAATACAAAATAACACGTCCTACTTAAGTAAGCCCCATAATTTCAAGGGTTATAACTTATGCTGCATAATTTTCAATAAACCAATAAGCAAGTGAAATCTCAAATGTTGGATTATGAACCCCAGCAGATATAGACTATAACTTCTACCCCTTTCATTAGTAATTACATATATAGAGTAGCATCCCTAGCTAGTCAACTTGATCATTCCTAACACATCCTTTTATGAAATCTCATCTTAGCTATTAGCCGTACTCTTCAGCAATTACATACGAATAAAAAGAATCCCATTAAGAAATTTTTGGGTTAAATAGAATCACCTAATAAGAACTAAAAAATTGAGGGAGGTGATTGAACACCTTAATATTGCTCCCTATAATCTATACACACCTCTCTTCCTCTCATTACACACCCCCTTTAACTATATTTTGTGAAATGACAAAAATCACCTACCGTTAAATTAACATAAAAGACAAAGAAACTTAAAAAAGCACAAAACAACCAAAAAAATGGACCACCGATTCATGCCTTTGTCGGCCTCCTCCCACCCACCATCGTCTGCGCCCGCAGTCCCTCGCCACCAGCCCATCTCCTCCTTCCTCTCTCTCTCTCTCTCTCTCTCTCTCTCTCTCTCTCTCTCTCTCTCTTTAGAAAGAGAGAGGGAAGCAAAAGAGAGAAAGAGATAGGGAAGAGAAAGAGAGAGATGGAGAAGGAGGAGGTGCGCCGGTGACAGAATCCGGTGACGTCCGACAATAGTGTGTAGGGGTGGGCTGGGTATTTGGGTATTCTTAGACTCTCTTTTTTTGCCAAATAACACTTTTGGTCCTTGTACTTTTATGAAATTTTTACTTTGGTCATGTTCTTTTAATTTTGACAATTTCAGTCCTGTACTTTTGATATAATAGCAATTTAGTCCAAATCATTAATCTCGTTTAAATTGATGATGAAAAATTCAACGTGCATTGCACGTGAATAACATTTTAAAGATCTTACTCCAATTGGATGCCTATATAAGCTCATACTTGCCTACAATCAATAAGAAAAAATAAGAAGTTTCAACGTCAAACTGAATATGTTAAATGGCTAGTAGAGGATTAAATAGGCACCTATGTAGACTCAAAGATTCGAAATGTCACTCATATGCGAAACATGTGCTTCCACGTTGGATTTTCCATCAGCAATTTCAGCGGTGTTAACTATTTGGACTTAATTGTTTTGATATAGAAAATACAGGACCAAAATTGCCAAAAATAAAAGTACATGACCAAAAATAAATATTTCGTAAAAATATACGAACCAAAAGTGTCATTTGGTCTCTCTTTTTTTTCTATGTAGCCATGTAGGTAAGGTTATTTGGAAATTTTTGGTGTTTTTAGTGATCAATTAAAAAAATGAAAAAAGTAGTATAGGGCATACGTAAGAGTAAATCGTGTGTAATGATCTTTAGATAATGTTTTTAAGTAAGTCACCATTTTACCCTTATAATTATATTTTTCACACTCAATTTCTTTTATATTTAGAACACCGATTACCATAAATGAAATATTTCTGTTCTCAAACATCCTACAGCTACAGTTTGCACGAAAATGTTGGTAAATTGAACATTTTAACGTACAAGAATTCTACAGCAGCCAAAATGGCTATGAAGATCCATCAATCTTTATCCCATTAACTTTAACGTAGATGTACTTAAAACGAGTATCATGACTGGTCGAAATAAAAAACCACCAAAACAACGATATTAGCATCAGCTTTCTAATCTGCATCCATTTCTTCCAATGCTGCTCTAGCTGCTGTCTTTGCTTCCTCTAGAAGATTATCTGGAACCTGAAAATGGGAAAAACAAATAAACTTATTAATTTGCATAATGGCAACACAGACTCTCATCATAGAACTACGAACAAACTATAATATATATGGAATAGCGAACACACAAGAAACAGAGGGGCAATCTTGGCCAAAAAAAAAACTGAGGGGCAATGGAGAATCATTGGTTCAGAATCATCAGAACCTTTAAATCAATTTAAATAAAAGAATAAATGTGGGGCTTAAACCGCAGAAATTCAATAAGATATCATACATTGTGGAAAAAGCTTGCAAGAAAAGAAGTATACCAGCAACATGTCAAAACCAACACTTACACAAAGAAGAAACCATCAAGACTCTAACACTACAGCCCTCCATTAAGACATAACGACGGAAAACCGAATCCCAAGGGATGCCCAAAAACGGACTCTTTCCCCTTAACATCAAATATATTCCTATTTCTTTCTATCCATACTACCCAAAGAACAGCCATAAGGGCACACCTCCCCAATACCACACCCCTCTTTCTATCCATACTATCTCCAGATTACATGAGAGAGATTAAAAGGAGAAAGACGAGTTATCCATTAATTGCCTTGAAAATGATTTGCATAAAAAATACTGTAGAAGCGCCTCCAACTTCCAAACTCTCTGATTCCCCATAGACTGGACCAAAGAAAGACAAGATAGCAGCAGAACTAACTTCCCAGTCTCTTGATAATTTATATTTATTTGAATCCCAAAATCCCAACCCAAAGGAAGAGATGACGAATTTCCACACATTGTAGAGATAGGATAATTGTGGAATTGAGACTACATATAGAAATGAAGGAAGAGTATAGAAAGCTGCTTCCCCAACCAACACTCTTCCCCAAACCTTACCTTTTCCCAACCCCAAACCAACAATAAGAAAAAGAAGGAAGGCCTTAAGAAATATCTTTCCAAGGACATCGACCCACTAGTCACAATGTTGGAATTGCAGAAAAGCCTCATTTGCTCGTATTTGCTCTTAATGACAGCATACCAAAGGGATTCCCTCTCTAATGGAAACCTCCACAACCATTTTCCAAGTAAAGCCTCATTTTTCTTCACCAAATTCCTCACCCCTAAGCCACCTTTGTCGTTTGCCTAAGGCCACTATTTCCCATATAACGACATGATCCGTCTTCCCCTCCTCCAGCCCTTCCAACAAAAAATTTCTCATCAACCTCTCTAGTCTCTTAGCCACATTGTTGGGAATTCTGAACAGTGAAATAATATGTGGGTAAAACTACATAATAACAATTGATTTAATGTCAATCAACCCCCACTTGACTAAAGCGCTTTCTTCCAACCGTCTACCCTCCTCTCCACCTCTTCCACCACCGATCCCAAAAGCTAATTGCCTTGGAATTACCTTCAAGTGGCAAGCCCAAATATTTCACTGGTCATCTCCCGATATCATCCCAGAGTTTAGGCCAATTCCTCCACTTTTCCTTTCCAGGGGTTTATCCCCACAATCGAACACTTGGCTCTATTGATCTTCAACCCCTAGTCAGCCCCAAGAAATTCTAAAACCATTAAACAATTCCTTCCTTAAATTATGAACCTTCTTGTACAAACCTTTTTGTTCCAGCAAATAATCCAAAAAAATCGACTCCACATGGTCCTTTTTTCTCTTTTCCCACTTCCTCCACAACCTCATCTGCAATTAAAACTGCATCTAATATCTGTCTTCCTTTTACAAACACCATTGCTACAAATATAATGAAAAGGAGAAGGCTCCACACATAGCTCAATACATTTGTGAGATCCATTATAGAAATGTATAATTCTACATCCTAGATATAGATTCTTGCTCTTGGGCCATTCAACTGATATGTGACATATAGTGATACGTTAATTAAAAAAAAAAAAAAAGCTTTTGGAAATATTTTATCTGAAAAAATTGCAAAAGGATGACATGAGAAACAAATAGGTAACTAGGTTGCCCAAGCTAGTGACCACTGGAGCAGGCCGTATGGAAAATCAATTTGAAATTTGCAAGTTTCTTCAACGCAAAGAAAAATTCAGAAATTTTTTCAACTCTAAAATTCAGATACCTTCTGATGCTGGCGGTTTGATTCATCACAGACCCAGCTCATTTCTAATTCAAAGTCCTTGTCCTTAGCCTCATCGTGTATTCCATAAATGCTGCTTAGCATAATTGAATATTTCAGTTAGTAATTTAGCATCATTAGGAGATTTATAAACACATGAAAGGCTTGTGGTCATCTTCCAGTACAATAACAATTCTGGAAAAGGAGGAAGAAAAAGCATAACATGATAAATTTTATATTAGATCATTTTTTACAAGCAGCACATTATTTCATGATATAAATTTTTCATGGCCAACTCAAAAACTAAATAGCATATGAGATAATCAAGTGTTTGAAACAAAGAAAATATACTAGCTTTAAAAAGAACTACGTGCATAAAGAAACCCAAATTGATAATTTTAACATTTACATGCATTATGCCACTGCTTCTTTGAGGATCTAAGTTGAGGAGTTGTATACCATTTGTTAAATCAAATATTGACTTTAACACATTGTTAGTGAAAGTGAGTGAGATGCATCCAAACCATCTATATCCAATTAACAGTTGATATACAAAGTCCTCAACCTAGGTTCTCATTACATGACCTCCTATTGTATGTGTGTGCGTGTATTGATGAAAAACAGAACTGCTTTTGAACTTAATTAAAAGGTACAAAAAAAACCTTCTTTGCATATCAAACGCCCATATCTGAAATAGTGGTTGAGAAACAGACCCTTATTTAAAGACCTTACAAGAAAATAGTTCTATGCAAATGTGTAAGGTCTATACCTAGATATCATCATTGTAAATTACAATATGAAAGATAACAAAATAATTATAAAGGATGCCACTCACATCTTGGCTACTTCAATAACGCCTTGCCGACAAGTCATTTCTGAAAGCTTCAACTTTTCAATCTCTCTGTCATTACATGATATAAATATACTAATATCGTCATTCAGATTTCTCAGCAGAATAAAAATACAATCAAGATAAACAAAAAAGAATTTCAATTAATGAAGAGTTTAACATTAATGCCCTAGTCAAAATGTTATACCGACACATGCTCAAGCATCCTTGTTGTTAGCATAGGCTGTTTAAAGCCTGGTAGACTGGTTTTTATTTAAATTTTGATTGTCATGATCCAATGCTTATGGTCTGGTAATTAATAATGGTCAGATTAGCTTAATTCAAGGTTGATTTCTAGAGCAGATTTTACGTCTTGGGAGTCCTATATAAGATACTCACATATTCTCTTCATAAGCAATGAAATACATTGATTCTTTTCTCCCTTTCTAAAGTTTCTTTTTCGACCTGATATCATAGTGAGATGCTCCTGAGACCTAAAATCCCTTCCACCTAATTCTACCCTATTTTGACAGCAAAACAGAAAAGGAAAAACAAACAAAACAACATAGCTCTACCGCCACCGTTCATAGGTTCATCTCTTCTACAATCATTACTCAAATTTTGATCTTATGATTATTTGTCTCCATTTAAATTTCTTACTATCTCTTTCCCTTCTGTCACTATTCCACAATCCTATACAGAGGCCCATTCTCACCAATACAGACCACCACCCTACACAGTACACATCCCTTGGATCCAATTGAGACCCTCCACATGGACCACACCCCACCTCACATATGATGAATACTCAAATGACAGTTATCTAATCACAACAAAATACTTCATAAAGTGAGTAATGAAATACTACAGATGATGGTGTGCAGCTTGAAAACTGTAAACTCTCAAGGAATTGAAATTTTCCATCATGAAATGATTGATAATTCAAAGTAGTATCCAGAAGTAAGGACTTCACCATCTAAAGTTATCCATTTGCAATCGGGTTTTCAGAAGATTATATGAGTAAGAGTGAATGCAGGCCTTAAAACATTCGATTTTAATACTTTGACCTAAGAAGTAAGAATTATGGTAGTAAAAAGCTGAGGAATGGTCAAGACAAGAGCCAATCTGATTGGTTTTGCATCACATTTGCAAGTTCTTAAAGGTAAAAATCTAGAGTGCTTAGAGCGTAGAATCCTTGGGCTGGTTGAGATATGACTCAAGTATTTTAATCAAACTTCTTCTGAAAGGGAGTAGGATACAGTGTATCCGTGTTAGACATACTTAGACATTTATGGGTATAGGAAATTCCAAAGAGACTTAGGTAACCAAATATTTTCTTTAATGTTTTGTTGGTTCATGTATCCTTATTTAATGGACGTGTCTCTAGAGTTATATATGTGTCAGCATAAATAAATGGTGATTTGTAAGAGGGAAGAGATTGAAGTTTAATCAGAAAAATAAAACGTCTGTGTATGTATATGTATGTGTGTGCCTATTTTCTCTGCATGAAATGGTGCTTAAATCATGCATTTCGCTTAAACATGTTGAGATTAGCAACATGAGTGATACATTCACCCCTGGTTGAGTGAGTTACAGGTTAAACATTCTGTTGATATGACCCTTTACACCAATTTCATCCATCCCTTCAACCCACCCTACATCAACAAGACTAGTGGGCCACACAGAGGTTATTCCACAAAATCTCAAACTTACAAAATACCCCTGGTCCTTGAAACTAGAGAAAACACATGTAAACCCAACCACCAGCTTACCAATGTTCAGAAACATAAAAAGAAGACTCAATAGCAATTAAGATAGGGTTGGAAGGATGCTAATCAGGCTCTAAACTAAAAAGCATAAAGCCACAAATAAATAATTGGGTGATTTTTAGTCTTGCTAGAGGTTATTCCAAAAAAATAATCAGGAAATTACCAAAAAAAACCCTGGTCCATAAAACTTGAGGAAAATCATATAAACCCAACTCCCAGCTTACTAATGTTCAGTAACATAAATACAAGACTCAATAGTAATTAAGATAGGCTTGGAAGGATGCCAATCCGGCTCTAAACTAAAATAAACCATAAAGCCACAAATAAACAATTTGGTGATCTTTAGTCTTATTTTTCCTTGAAATTATCGTGGCCTGCATCATCTACACTACCTATGCCCAAAAAAATCACAGATATACTCTTATTCATATAAATCTCAGAAACTTCTAACCTCAGATTAAAACACACTTAAAATCATAATATAATTTCATAATTATTAGATAATTCAAAGGGTCCCAAAATTTTATATGACCTGCACCCTTTATTCTGCAAATTTGCATCACTATTGACAAACCCATTAGTGCACACTCAAAAAATCTGTCCAGCCATCAATTCATAGGATAGACAGGAATTTTTGTTGACAGTTTTGGGTTGACTTGCCTGATGGCTGTATTTGGTACGCAAGTTTTCATAGAGAGTAACATAGACCAAATTGTAAATTTGAATGCTTGGGCCCACAATAATAAAATCAAGACAATATTTCCCACAAAAAAAATTGTTATGATGCTGCAGTTTCTTGTCAGAAAATTCAGAAAACAAACAAAACTCAACTTACGTTTTAGCAGCCTGCCTTCCCTTTCCGATTGCAGCACCAAAATACCTCTGCAAGGAATGCAGAAACCCAGATTCATACAAAAAACAACCAAGAAAATTACAATGCTAGATGAAAAGGTCAAGAATAAAAACTTTTTTAAAATCAGTAACAAGATACAAAATAAACTTACATAAGAAACACCGGAAGGTTCAACCATGTACAATTGTGGCCCATCTCTGTCATAACCTCCAAGGATTATCCCACAACCAAAAGGTCTGCATACCAATTCAGAACCACAGACAATAAGAGGAGGTAAAAAGAACTTTAAAATGACAACAATGAAGTGTGAATTATCATCAAACCTGAGCCACCAATATAGTGTACACAAATGCACATAACTAGCAACACGTTCAGCAAGTTCCTTAACAGGAATCGGTTCACCATAAACACTGCAGAAAGGGTCATAAAAAATTAGATAAACATGTAGGTATAAATAAATAAAAGATATCAGGCTATTTGGATTTCAGGTGGATAAGTGGATTCCTTAGGTCAATTTTAGGGGCCCATCCTATGTATATTGAAGGGCCAATCATCAAATAGAAATTGGTAACCATTCTAAGAATGAGGAAGAGAAAAAAAAGAGTAAAGGAGAACAATTGATACAATTATCCATGCATACTATTATCACAGGATCTTTGCAAAACTTGTTCCCCAACCAGATTGTCTAGAAAATTCACAAGTTTACTAACGAACCAACCTCTCCATTCCATTATTATTAGGCATCAAACAACACTAAACAAGTCCTGAAAACACAAGTGAAGAGACCAACAAAACGTTTTCATTGTTTAAAAGGTGCTACCACTTTTAAACTATTACTATATGTCCCAACGGACATTATATTAATTTCAAATATAGTATGGTATACGGTTCAGGATGAGATCATAACAAACCCCTAACAAGTGAAACAAGAAATTCTGAAATACTGTGCTATCATTAAAAAAAACAAAGGAAAAGAACATCATGATTTATAACTAATAAGTACATGTTCAGCCAGTAGACAATCCAGACCCATATTATGTTCCAGCCCCATGCTACTGTGCTTTCATAAAAATAAAAAACATTAAAAAAAAAAGGACACATGTTTTAATAAATACATGTTTTGCCAGTAGACAATCCAGACCCATGTTCTGTCAAGTCAGTCAACACAGGTCTTCAAGGGTAGCAACTGGTTGAGGCAGCATAGTGTCTACACATTTTTCTGTATGTTCGTGTGTTAAACGTGTGCGTGTGCGTGTGTGTATGCATGTATGTGTGTGTGTGACATGCACACTCATGAGTGTTCATGAGGGCACGTGTGTAATCACGTAAACACAAAAGTCTAATCCAAACAAGAAATTGGAGTCTTCTATTGACTCAATCAACTAAATGATATGCTAAAGTAATGATTTACTAAGCAAGACAATAATGAAATATACTCATAGTAATTGGCTAGACCAATCACATAGTAATATTTGAACCAATCATATAGTAGTATTCAAATACAGTTTTCCAACTAAACAAACCTGTCCACTCAAATTATACTAGTGTGACAAATTGATGAAGAGAAGGAAGGGGAAAAGGGGAGATTAGACTTATGCAAAGACAACTGGGAGAGAGAGAGAGAGAGAGCTGTAACCACGTTTGTATGTTCCAAATAAAAAAACCTTTTTTCCTTTTCCTGTTTCTTTTATAGGAAAAATACAAAAGAAAAAAAAAAAAAAAAAAAAAAAAAAGCAAACCTTTCATAGTTGGTCGCTTCAGACTTGGTCCTGGCAACAATTTGCCTGCCATCTGCTGCTAATCCTGCCACTGCCTGTAATTGGATAACATTAGAAAATTCATTAAAAACTAAATGTGAAAATAAGATCTTTGAGGCTAAGATTGATAGGATTATTGAACCACCAAATTTATCAGACATATCTCATGAGATATCATAAAAACTAGAGTTGCAACAAATTATATGAAAGATTTTGCAGCTTCATCTTTTATTTGTGAATATCAAACATTCTATGAATATCTCAATGTATTCTCCATGAACTAAGGAGCTAAAAGCTGTATCAAATTACAGTGAGCAATTGATCATCAATTTGTGAACAGTCGACCGACTTTATGAGCCCCAAGATTGTTATAACTTTAAGGGTTACATACAAAAATGGTCCATGAACTTTACAGTGAATCTCAATTTGGTCCACTAACTATAAAAAGTGTCAATTTGATCCATAAACTTTTCAAGTTGTACCAAAGCAGTACAAACGTTAACTTCTATCAAAAAATTTATTGAAAACTGGTCATGTGCACAGCAAGTGACCACATTTTCAAAGTCATTTTAGTCCATTCATCACATTTTCATGTGACCAATTCCGTTAATTTTCAGATAGAAAGTAACATTTGTACTGGTTTGATACAACTTAGAAAGTTTGTGGACCAAATTGACACTTTTTATAGTTAATGGACCAAATTGAGATTCACTGTAAAGTTCGTGGACCATTTTTGTATTTAATCCTAACTTTAAAATAAAGTTCATCTTATTGAAGCAGAAAGAGAAACACTCCTTTTCTTTTCAAAAAAGACCCAGAGGCCACAACAACACAACTTCCAGATATGAGATAAGCCAACCGCAAAATTGAACTCCAGCTTCCCATAATAATGCTATAGTGTGATTTGGTTAAAATTTAAAACTTAAGTAATACTGTTGATGCCTATATTAGGACAAATTTGATATTTTTCTTATACATTCTGCTTTCTCATCAAATTCCTCTTCTCCTACACCACACACCTTCCTCCTTTTCCTTAATAACTCGTCATTATTTCATTTTTTTATGAGAAATACCAATTTTCCCATTACAAGTGATCATGGTGCCCATTACCGATCTAAAACAATGACCACAACATAATGTTGGCAGCCTTAATTAACAACAAATGAAATAATAATTAATAGATAAGTGAAAATCCTTTAAAAAGTGAACCGTTATTAAGCTTCTTAGCAGTTGGTAAGACTAGGTACAGTCCTTCTTTCACTTATTTTATATTTAAATCCTAATGACCCATTATTAAGCTTCCTTTTAGAGTTACATATAGCAGCTTAGTCATGCAAGATTTCGGAGTAAATCATCTAAGAAAATGGTTAAAAAATAATAATTACCATGCCGGAGTGGCGATGAACAGAATGAATTCTTCTATTGGAACCGGGCAGCATCATCTTCGATGCTATAAGCTTTTCCACACCCTGCAATTCAAAATCAAAAGTACCCATGTTTGAATATCCGACAGGGTGAGACCAAGAATACCCAAAAATAAGTAAAAAAAAAAAAAAATTATTAAAAGAGGAAAAGGAAAAAACTTTACCATAACAACGCCGTCCTTGCATTTGATCCCAATAACAGTCCTGAAAAAAAATTTCACTTTACTATTACAAAACCGCTCAAGTCCCAAATCAGAAGCAAAAAAATCCTAGGGATTGAAAATTTGGGCAGCGATTGCATTTTGTGAAGAACCAAAATAGGGTTAAGAGAAAAGGTACCCAGAGTTGTCAACGGCTTTGGCGGCGTACTCGATCTGGAAGACGCGGCCATCGGGCGAAAATGTGGTGACTGAGAGATCGTAACCGGTTCCTATGCTGCTCATCTTCTTCTCTTTCTCTTTCTCTTTGGGGGTTGGGTTTGGGGTTCTCTCTTCTGCTGCTGCTGAGTGACCCGACTGAGACAGCTACAAATAGGGAGAGACGCTGGCTTTCTTTTCAAGAAATAAATAGACCAACACGCAAATAGGCAAAATGGCAAAATGACTTTTGGTTTTATTTGGGCCCGGATCTCTCTTGAATTACATCAATTGGCAAACTTTTAAGGCTCAATTACAAAATACTCCTTGGGGTTATTTCAAATTAGTCTGACAACAACTAAATCTTTCATATTAGCACCTGCCGGCTGCCGCTTACTGCTTACATGGACTCCATCTAGTTCAGAAACCTGACCCGCTCGGCCACCTCCTCATGCAAGGTTGGCGTCTTCTTGCACGTCTTCGACCAATGATCATCCATCTAGCCTCCATTGCAAATCCTATACGATGGCTCAAATCCGAAAACATCTAAACCCTTTCCAAATATTTTTCTTGATTTTTTTGCGAACTCTTAATGTTTTTCAATGATAATATCAGTACAAATCAACTCTTCTCCTCATGGGCTTCAAACCTAGGGGTGGTAGAGGTTCGGTAACCGAACCGAAATGACTCAACCGATCACCGACTAACCATCGGCGATATGGCCAGCTTTGCCACCGACAAGGTCAGTATCAGTTCAACTCAATCGGATGCGGTGGCTAGGACTTCACCCTCTTCTCTCTGCAACTCCAACTCCAGCATGACATCAGCCGCAGCACCTTCAGTCACAGTCACCGGCCTGCTGCAACTCCAACTCTGCATGGCGCCGATCCGACCACTCAGACTCACCACTGTTGCACCCACTCCATGGAGCTTCATTGCTGCCAAGCCCGAGCTCATCGTAAGAAAAAGAAGAAGAAAAAGAAGCAACAGCAGGAGAAGAAGACAAAAGGGTCGGTCAGTATCGGTTGGCTGACGGTTCGGGATTTCCTAACCGCCACCGACAAGGGTCGGTGACGCTAATTGGTTCGATGTTTCGCCACCTCGGTTGTTTGCGATTTGTTTTATTTGTCCGAAGATTTCTCCAGCCCTATTCAAAAACATATTTTATTTTGGCTTAATTATGTTTTTACCACCCAAAGTTTGAGTTGATTTTCACTTTACCATGCAGATGTTTATTTGTCTCATTTTATCACCTACAACTATTCTCATGTCTCACTTTACCTTTTTTTGTCAATTTCGTCATCCAAACTGTTAAAACGTTGACATGGCAGGGGCATTCTTGTCATTTCATCCACTTGGACAAATAAATAAATAAAAATTTTAATGTTTAAAAGATTGGTAATGTGTCAACTACATGGCCATTGTGGCGGTAAGTTGCCATGTGAAAAAAAAAATTAATAAAAAATATAATATTCTAAAGCTAAAAAAAAAAAAAAACTCATCTCCTCCCTCCCTCCCTTTCCC
Organism: Dryas octopetala; assembly: GCF_963921425.1. NCBI lineage: Eukaryota > Viridiplantae > Streptophyta > Magnoliopsida > Rosales > Rosaceae > Dryas > Dryas octopetala. The sequence goes on from NC_141368.1 coordinate 17,537,059, forward strand.
CACCCCTTACCACCACCGCCATCTCTTCCCTCCCCTTCCCCCACCCCCATGTCGTCGGCGACTTCCTCCAAAATTATCAAAGTTTTCACAAGCCAGATCTTGATCTAAAAAGATGCACAATATAGTGGAAATATTCCAAAATATATGCAATGGATTAAGATATGATTGGCAACTTCCCCCAAAATTATCGAAGTTTTCACAAACCAGATCTTGATCTAAAAAAATGCACAATATAGTGGAAAATATTCCAAAATATATGCAATGGATTAAGATATGAGCATGACCACAAGAAAAAAGATTAAGAAATGTGAGTCAAAATATATAAGAACCTAAGCCAAAAGCAAAGATATGCACAAATTCACATAAAAACCAACACCACCAAATCATGTAAATTATACAACTCCAATTCACATAAGTTCAAGATCACGCAAAACCCATTAGATCTGAGACAATGCATCAAACCCAACAACCCAAAAGATCCAATACAACACAAGACACATGTCTACCGGCAGCAAGAAAAAGAGGCAAAAAAAAAAGATAGGGAAAGAGAGAGGAGAGAGGAGAGAGGAAGTGAGAGAAAGAGAGGGAGAAAGGTCACCGGCAGTGAGAGGCGATGCCAGCATGTTGAAGATAGTCGGAACCAAAACCCATTAGATTGTTGGGAATCTAAGATCTAATGGGTTTTGCATCATTGTCTTCAAACGTTAAGGCAAAATTGAGAAAAATAAGGAAAATTTGGAAGTTACAGAATTTTTTTTAGAATACAATGAACAGTACCCGCCAGCACCCCCACTCGCACCACCGGCGCGTGGTGGCCCGTGCAATGGCGTACGACGGCTCCGGTTGCAAAGGAAAGGTCCTTCAGCATTATGCTTTCGATTCCGAGTCCGATGGTGGCCTCCGTGTTGCGAGCCGAGACCTCTAACTTAGCGTTTGCACGACACACACTAGGATTGGAGAGTGAGCGACTTTTGTTCTTTATTTAATTGTGGGTTTTTGTTATTTTCTTGCACGGGTTTAGGCTTGGAGAATGATCGGAAGGTACGGGACAACCTCTAGCGGCGAGTTAAGCACAAGTTCGAGGTAGGGGGATCTGGAAACCTTTGATTGCAAACTTGATCATATTGAATCTTTGTTGAAGAATATTATGTGTGCTAATACATAAATTATATGAATTATCTGAATGACTTGAGCATGGTATTTATTAGTTAATTATATATATTAAATAGTAATGCATTACCTGAATGTGCATATATTTGAATGTGAAGCATAATTCATTGAGAATTGAGGTTATGGTGGTGAGAAGATATTGTGAGTTAAATTTATATTTCGTAGTGTGGGCGGGGAGAAGCTCCTTCAGCAGAAACTGATAAAACAATCTAAACCCTAAGGCGCATTGGAACCTTTGGTTGCGATCGAAGTTACAATATCTTGCATTTCAATTGCGATTGAAGTGAAGATATATTGCAATTTACTTTTCAAGGAATTAATAAAGAAGTGTAGCATAATATTCATGCATCAGTAATATTACTATATATATTTATATATATTATCTGTTATATGTTGTGTATTTTCACTGAGTTTCAGTTTAATCAATTTTGCTTGAAAATGGTCGGATGTCTCTACTGAGTCATTGGTTAGAGCTCACCCCCTCATAAACTTTGCAGGTATTGTAACGAGAGATAGTGCGAAGTCGACTTGGAGTAATTAAGGTAATTAGGCGTGAACCAAGTCGGAGTTGGTTTTGATTTTGAAACTAAGAAGGATTTAATAATGTACAAAAATACGATTTATTTTCTAAATTAAGCTTGAATCCAGTCGTAGCACAAGAATAGTACAAAGTTTATCTCTATTTATTTATTATTTATTTTTTATCACATTTTGGTTATAGAAGTTAATTCTATAATTAGATTGTGATTCACACTTTAATCCGAGATTAATTCTTAATTCTGGATTGGGGTGTGACATATCTCGTTGCCAAGGAGGCATAGATTTAATGTTTTTTTTTTTTTACGATTATGATTTTATTTGAAGAATAATAGGATAACTTAGTAGTAATTAGCTTGACTGAAGGGTCTCATAAAGTATGTTAAAAATTTATGTAGAAGAAGTCGAAATTTATGCGGAAATTATTGAAATTATTAATAATCATGCTATATGCTTTTAAAAAGGATGCCTCAATGTGCTTGCAATGAAAAGGATAGTTTGGATACTTTGGGTAAGTCTAATTCAATAATTTTGTTATATAGGCAATACTATTTATCAAGTGGCTTATACTATAGCAAATGTGGGCAATGGTCAGTATTTATATAAAAAATTAGCAAAAGAGGTGCTATTACCCTAAAAGTTTTAAATTTTGAGATGAGAATGACTTCTTTGTTTAATTATCTTTTTTCTTACTCTCTGTATTTTCATTGAGTGGATTCCTTGTCCACTGATGTGTATTTTGGGTTAATGGGCACCTTGTCCTCTGTTATGGTATACTTTCATTTTTATTAAATGAAAGTATGTTTCCTATATAAAAAATGTACATGAGCACAGAGCACTCCTTGCTTGTGCGACAGGCTAGGATGGACTTCCCCCATTTCTTTCTGTAATATTTAGTGATTTGTTTCTCTAATATTTTTGGGGCCTTCATTTTTTTTTTCCAGGCTACCTGTGACTATGCATCCAGTGTGGCACTTTTTGTTGACTTTTTCTGATAAACTTGAGAACAATATAGGCAATCCTGCTAATAGGATTGGTTCATGTGGCAGATTTTTATATTTTCTTTTCTTTTTTAATTTATCAAAAAAAATAAAATAAAAGGTGTTGTTATTTTCTTTTATCATCTTTTCACATTTCCAATTCTACTAATACTTAATTTGAGAAACATCTTTGAATATCGTTTATTTTTTAAACAAAAAATTCTGAGTGAATGTTTATAAAAAAAAAATTTAAGCAGTAGAATACAAGAACCGCATTGTAGTTAATTTTTATTTCCTTTTATGTAAAGGAGTTTTTTTTTTTCTTTTCTTTTTAAACCCATTTGTACCGGATATGTTTAACAGATTGGTTTCTACTTGAACTAATGAGCAGCTGGAAATGCCAGGATTCATTACTGGTAATTTATCCCTCATGTTTTTCTTTTTTCTCTCCCCTTATTGTGAAATATTGTCTTTATCAATTCTTATGAAAATTCTTGTGCATTGGCTACCCAAGCTTATCAGTAATAGTCAGAAATAAATACTACATAGAACTCTCTCTCTCTCTCTTTCTTAATTACATACTGGTACAATCTTCACAGACCATGAATTTTCGGTATATACAGAAGAAATAATTACTCTATATTACACTTTACTTATTGTTTGTAACATGTAATACACATATTTAAAATATTTAACAATCAAGTCACTTTGAGAGTGGATTGGTTACCCATTTTTTGGTACCCAAGCAATCCACTGGTAGCTAATTTTTTAATTTTTTCAAAACTCTCTTAAACTCTCTAATGTATCTCTCTCTCTCTCTCTCTCTCTCTCTCTCTCTCTCTCTCTCTCTCTCATTTCTAAAATTTATCTTCTCTTTCTCTCTCCCCAAGCACTCTCTATGTGTTCTCTCTTGCTCTCCCTTGCTGCAACTTTCCTCAACGGCGTGTGTGTGCATCCGGCCATGGATGGCGACAAGAGAACCACCCTTGAGTTCCTCTATCTTCCCTCTTCATTCCTGTGAGCTCGGAACACCCAACAATTCCCAGACCCGATCGGAGCCCCGATGTTGACTCTGATCTCGGCCTTGTCGCAACGTTGCCGAAAAACAAGCCAAGTTCTTCACTATAACAGCGCCTAGAAAGTTATTGGGAAAACCAACTCCACCCTCATGCCTTCTTTATCAGTAGTAGGTTCTTGATTTTTTTTGTTTAATTCAGTTTCTGAAACTGCAGTTTTCTACAGTTTCTGGAACTGTAAGTGAACTGAAACTGTATAAACTGCAGTTTCTAAAACTCCAAGTGAACTAAAACTGCAGAAACTATAATTTCTGGAATTGCAAATGAACTGAAACTGTAGTTTATTGAAGTTGCAGACTTGCAGTTGCAGTTACTAACTGCAAGTGAAACTGCAGTTTATTAGAGTTGCAGACTTGCAGACTTGCAGTTTCAGTTTCCGTTTTTTGGTGATGCGTTGATGCTGTTATTTTGGAAGGTATCTGCATGCTATGTTTTTGTTATGTCTTTTTTTTTATGGTATTTTGGGATCTAATGGTGGTGGTGTAGTGTCCGTATGGTATTTTAGGATCTAGTGGTAGTGTGGTGTCCGCAAATGAAGAATGAGTTTGTGATAATTGGTCCGCAAAGGAAAAATGGAGCTTTAGGTGATTTTGGTTAATAAAATTATATGTCAATACCTGTATATTAACGGACTCTATATAGAAAGAATAGAAAAACTGAATTTGCATTTTCAAAAGTAAAATCTATGATTTCTATATTTAGCAGTAACAAGCTGGTCTTGCTCCAACCAGGATGTTGGATATGTTTGCTTCCTGATTTGGATGTCCAGTCCAAGAGAGTCTTATCTGATTCGCTAAGTTTGGCCCTAATATTATACTTTTGAACCTATTGCTCCATTGCTTGCAATTCTCTGTACTCTACTAGTTTCATTCTCTTTTAAAAAAAAAATTCTACTGGTTTCTTTCTTCCCATAACCTCATACATGTATGGATACTTTTCCTGGTTGAGCTATTCCGCTCTTCAAAGTGCCTGTTCAAGTTTTGGTACAGAGCTAGTTGTTTTATTATCTACTGCATTGATAAAAAAAAAAATATTGAAAAAATTAAATTATATAGTAAATTTCATGTGATATAAGATGAATTTAATGCGCGCTGAAGACAAATACTGTTAAATAAAATTAATATAATGAATAAATGAAATTAATATATTATTTATACTCTATAATTTATGCACTAAATATACTAAATCCTATATACCCTAATACTTTTTATACTTTATAATCTATACACTAAACCCTATATACTTTATAATTTATACTCTATATTGTTTAAGATATCGTATAAGATATTAGAGTTTAAGCCCTTTAAGGTATTTTTAATTATTTTTTATATAAAAATGTATTAGAGTTTACTGATTTAGGGTTTAAAAACAACAAAACAAAACCCCAAAACGGCCAAACGAAACCCCAAACCATTTTTTTATTTCCAATTACCCAAAAACTGCAATCAAAAGTAAACCTTTTATTTTTTTTTCTTTCTCTGCCTCTCTCTCTCTCTCTCTCTCTCTCTCTCTCTCTCTCTCTTTCTCTCTCTCTCTCTCACTCTTATTCCTCTATCTCTCTCTGTGCATCTCCATCACCAGCCACCCTCACCCTCATCTCTTTCTCCCTCATTTCCCTCTGCCACCACTCTCTCTTTCTCCCTCAATCTCAGTCACCAAAATTTCACCAAAATTTTGAGAATTTTGTTGAAATTTCGAGAACTTTAATAATTTCGACAAAATTATCACAAAAAATTAACAATTATGCGTTTTGATTTAGACCCACTAATATCGAAATTTAAACCCTTGATGCCAAGTAAGTTGAGAATACGTAAGTAGCATCTTCCTATTATAAAAGTTTGTTAATTCTTTATTACTTTTTCATGAAAGCATCAATAGTGTAAACCAAATTGCCATGTGGACAATCCAGTTTTTCAACGGAGAGATTAGACAAAAAGGAATCAAAATTTCAGGACCCTAGAATTTGGAAAACAAATTGAATGACAAAAATGAGAATTGAGAAAAAGTTTAAGAACCGTAGCTAGAACATACCCTATTATTTTTATTTCCAAATTTACCCTTTCAAAGTTGACTCTATAGACACTCAATTGTCTCTCTCATATGGATCCTCTTTCAATCTTCTTATGGTATTCTTCTCCATTAATTGTGCAGCGAAGTAGGATATAGGCTTATTCTCGCTTTCTCTGCGCCCCCCCCCCCCGCCATCATCTTAAATCACTCTCTCTCTCTCTCTCTCTCTCTCTCTCTCTCTCTCTCTCTCTCTCTCACAGTAGGATATAGGCTTCTTCTCCCTCCCTTCCTACCTACAACTTTGTCCTGGTACAAACAAGTTATGACAAGTCTAAGTTGACATAGTAAAGGAGGTATAGATGAGGGAGGTTCAATTGAGGGATCCATTAAATAAACTTATTTCCTTATAAGGCCCATTATTTAAGTCGTCTCTATTTTCCGAGCACTCTGTAAAAAAAAATAATAATAATAAATAAACAAATAGACTGTTAAGACATCCAATTGTGACTAATACTAAAATAATCACCATTTAATCAAATGGTTAAATGATCTTTAATCTGACTAAATTTTGTGAGGATGATTTTTGAATAATAACTTTAAAAAGTAGACTGAGTGAGGCAATATTTAATCGTAATAATAAGAATAAAAGAAAAGAGAGGGGGAGGGGAGAGAGAGAGAGAGAGAGAGAGAGAGAGAGAGAGATCTAGTTGACAACAAAGGGCCATACAATAGAATAACTAGTAGAATTTCAGAAGTATTCCAATCCAAACGTCATCTCATCGGATGCCAAGGAGGAAAAATCCAGGTATAGAAGAATATCAAAGAAAGATATGAAATGCAAAGAATAAAGAAAAAATAAACAAATAGTTCAACAAGAGAATCAGCCATCCAGTGAATTAGGTGTGAACGAGTGGAGCAACAATCCCATTAGTACAGTATTTCTCCCCCTCAAACGTCCAATAATTCCATTCAGTCCAAAGTTAGACATTGGGGCAGGTCTAAAGGAAACACCTGCTAACCCAAATGACAATTATAGGCCAGCAACAAGCAAAATATTTATTGCAAATATCATACAAATGTGACAAACTTTTATTCAAACTAAGCAAACAATCTCTTTGCCACAAACAAAGCCAATTCTTGAATGTAAACAAGGTGCTTGATTTCGAAAAGAAAATGAACAGTAAAGGGGTCATCAGATTGCTGAGTAGTTGTTGCTAACCTTAAGTAAGAGCTTAAGTAGAAGGCCATGTACAAAAACCTTAATAAAAATGAAAGTGTACATAACAGAGGACAAGGTGCCCACTGACATACAAAGTCTGTTATTCTATTTTATTTTTTGAAAAGAAACTAACCAAAAATACACATCAGTGGACAAGGAATCCACTCAATGAAAATACAGAGAATAAGAAAAGAGATAATCAAACAAAGAAGCATCAGAATTGAGATTAAGATACCCCAACACTCCATGATGGAACTAACAAGCAGCAGCCTTCCAATTAAGAAGAATGGCGGAAAGGAAGCTATCTCTATATTCTGTGGAAACCGAAGCCCAAAGCGATTACCAAAATCTGACCCTATCCCGAAGCTCATAGAACTCCAACCCTTTAAAATCTTCAAAAATTCTTCTTTCTCTTTCCATCCATATACCCAAAGAATGGCTACTACACTGCACCCCCACAAAACTTTAGCTTTCTTTCGACCCTTAAACCGCAGGGTCTTTTCATACATCAAAGAATCCTTTGGTTACCCAGCTCACCCCAAACTTTTTAAAAATTGAGCCACAACTTCAAAGCTACTAGACAGTGCAGGGAAAAATGATCAGAAACTCCCCACCCTTTTTACACATGATGCAAGATTGGAGAGAAAGCCAAGCCCAAGGCCTTCGTATGTTTTTTGATATACAGAGTCTATTGATCAACTCCTAAGAATAATTAGAACCACCAAAAACAATCAAGAAAAGAGAAAAAACCACTCTAAGATAGAGTTGTTGCCCAATCAGAAAACGAATACTGCCATATCTACCCACCCCCCCCCCCCCCCCCCCCCTCCCTCTTATATATAACTAAAGAAAGGACATGATAGCAATGAGAACACCCAGCCTCCACCATAACAAGTGCCAGCATCATTAGCCACTTCACAAATGAACTGACCAGCTGATGCTTGACAAGTTTTCAGGCCAGTGGTTCCATGTCAGCTCATCCTCAACTTTGATCCAATAAAGCATATCTCAAAGTGCTAGTAATTCTCATGCTATTCCTCAATATTTGGTGCTGGAAGTTTAACCATCAAAAAGTCTCATCTCAAAAGAATAGTGATCTACGGAAAATTACAAAGTATTTTTCTCTATGCAATCTAGACAAATGGAAAGAAGTCATTCTCATCTCAAAATTTAAAATTTAGTAACTTGGAAGCATATTTGCAAATTGGCTGTCATGTTGGAACATTAATATTGACAAATGCATAGAATACACAGGGAAACCACCCCCCCACCAAAAGAAAGGACCAGTAAACAGTGAAGACAAATTACTAACATCAAATGGTAGTAACTCTACCTTTTCCCCTTTTCTTATAAAAATCCATGGTTCAATATATTCCAAGGACTCCTTATCCCTTTTTTACTATGACATATTTCAAAAGAAAAATGCATGGCAAATGAATATAATGATAAAAAAAATTGAAAGTACAGTAATAAAGGTTTCTGTCTGTCTGCAACAAAACAAATCTATTGCAGATTCCTGCAGGACAGCCGCCGATCGATTGCCAAGGCAAAACGGTGAAAGAAAACTTCAGCCAGATCCTGTGCCTGTCTTTTTTTTTTGGCAGTTTTCAATCCACAAATAATTTTCAAAAGTTTTTGCCTGGCAGATCAATCCACATTGCCCCTGCTCCACATCCTAAGCTCCAAAACAGAACTAGACTCGTGTCTGCAAACCGCTTCACCATAATCAGTTTTGTCTTGTTACTTGGTCAGAAAATTATACTCCTAGAACCACCAAATATATGAATTATAACAGTACCAATATACATGAATGCCAGAAAATCAGACAACAAAAGCGTCAAAGTTCAAAAAGCACATTATGAACCTATACCAATAACAACAATACTAATGCTACTAAAACTAGCGCACTAATAATTAGACAGAAAGTTAAAAAATCCTACCTCAAATTGCAAAGAAAGTCAGAAATCATAAAACTTGGAGCTTGTATTTTTGGTACATCTCCAAAAGCTCAGGGGCAGATTCTTCATATCCCTTAACAAACTTGCTCACAAACTTGTCCTCGGAAAGCAAAAGTGCGCTGCCAACACTTTTCTTGGCTATAAGGCCCTTGGAAATCAAATGGTACAATATCGACAACCTCGGCAATACCCTTTTCTGAAGGTTCAAGGAAATCACAGTTGGGTAATTAGAAATGTCAAGCACACCCCACCCCAACTTGTTCATGAAAATATCCAATCCCCTCCTCAGTTGCTCCTCAGACGAAGTCATGAACAAAGGTTGCTTCAAGAACATAGCCCAAATCTCCGCCTCCGACCACCCGAAGCTCTTAAACACCTCAAATTTCGAAACCCACTTGCTCTCTCTCATCGAGGAACGCGTTCTCACGGCATGGAGGAACATCAAGCTACACGGGTCGAAACCCAGTTCCTTAATCTCCCTCACAGTCCTACTGAACACCTCGGAGTCCCGCGAAAGCGTTCGTGAGAACCTCGTCAACATTACCATAATGCTTCTGTGAGGGACATTGTGTTGTCTTAGAGTTTCAATGTTCGAACCCATATAGTCACGAAACCTGTGCAAAACCCACGCACCACGCTTATCCGACAAGAGTGAGATGATGTCGGAAGTAGACCCAAAGAAACTCTTGAGGAACCTAAAACAAGGCACAATCTTTTTGTCCAAGCTTCGTCGCAAAATGGTGGGGTCAGTGGAGATTAGGCTTGCAAGGACTTCACCCGAAATGCCATTTTTGACGAAAAATTCGAGCTTGGGGTTGAGGATTTTTTCAGGGTTGGATAAGAGGAGGGAGGGGTTCTTGGAGAAGATGGTGGCTATGTGGGTGGGGGTGAAACCGTAGTGGTCGAAGAGGGAGAGGACTGAGAAGAGCTTGTCGGTGGGTCGGCCATGGATATAGTTGGAGACTTTGAGAGCTGAGTCTGGGGTGAAGCCGAAAGTGTTTGTGAGATAGTCTAGTGTTGTTGGAGAGTGGAATTGAGAGAGTGTGGTGAGGGATCTGAGGACTGTTGAAATGTTGAAATTGGTATCGAGGAGGATTGTGGTTTGTCGAAGATGGGAAGAGGTTTTGAAGATGAATCGATTCAATCGAAGCATTGGGTTGTGTATTTTCTGTCTCAGTGGTTCCAACTGTATAAGAAGCAGACGCAGATTGTGGGGTGTCGAAATCGAAACCTAGTTTTGTTAAATTTTCGGGATAATTTCGCCGAAATTTTCGCCGGTGATCTGGTTTTGGACTTTTGGGTTTTTGGAGAGGAGGCTGGGTTTTGGGAGAAAAAGATGGTTTTGGGAGAAAAATGGGGCGGTGGCAGGGGGCGGCAGGGGGGAGATCGAGGGAGAAAGAGGAGGGGGCGGCGGCAGGGGGAGATGAGGGAGAAAGTGGTGAGGGTGAGGACGGGTTGGTGATGGATTGGAGAGAGAGAGAGAGAGAGAGAGAGAGAGAGAGAGAGGATGAAGAAGAAAAACAGTGGAGGCGTGGAGCTGGAGACTCGGGGGGAAAGGAAAGGAAAGGGAAGGAAGGAAAGAAAAAGAAGAAAAAAAAAAAAAAAAAACAAATAATAAAAAAGATAAAAAATTAAAAGGTTTAAGGTTTAAGGTTGATTGAGATTTGGGACTTTGGGCAATTGTAAAGAAAAAAAATGGTTTGAATTTTCGTTTGACATTTTTAGAATTTTGTTTAGTTGTTTTTAAATCTTAAATTTGTAAACTCTAATATATTTCTATATAAAAAATAATTTAAAATACTCTAAAGATTCTAAACTCTAATGTCATATACCATATCCTAATTTGAGGTTTTTGAGCAATTAAAAAAAAATGATTTGGGATTTCGTTTGGCCGTTTTTGGGTTTCGTTTAATTGCTTTTAAACCCTAAACTAATAAACTCTAATACATTTTTATATAAAAAATAATTAAAAATATCTTAAAGGTCTAAACCCTAATATCTCATACGATATTTTAAACAATATAGAGTATAGATTATAAAGTATATAGAATTTAGTGTATGTATTATAGATTATAAAGAACATATTAATTTTATTTATTCTTTTTACTAATTTTATTTCACAGTATTTACCTTCAGCGCGCATTATATTCATGAAACTTACTATTTCGTTTCTTCAATATTTTTTATCAATGTAATAGATAATATGTTAAATAAACATATAGTAAAGTTTTATTCAAAATTTTCGTATTTTGATAGTAATGTCCATCGTTTCCGTCTAATTTCTGTCGAAATTTAAAAATCTTCGAAATTTCCGTCGAAATTTCTATCAACATTTTCTCGAAACCTGAAATTTTATTCCTTGCATTTAACAACCAACGCCTAGTTGCTGGAAACAATTTTATTTGTCCAAAATATACCGCCTTGCTCTCTACACCTTTTCAAAAGTCTTTTTTCTATATTTTCTTCGAATTTGAAGATAAATTTCCTAAATCTTACAAAATTTGATTGTTAAAAATTCAGAGAGAGTTTAGCTATGTCCATTCAACTTGATTTGAGAAAATTTAAGAGAAATTTGTGGAGATTTTAAAGAATGGATAAAAATGTGTTTTATTTCATTTTTTGTTCAATTTAAATTTGGGAGAGAGAATTAAGAAATGATTAAAGATGCTCTCAAGTTAAAAGAAAATGATTAGCTTTTTTCACAGTATGTATTGTTTTTTGACTTTTTCCAATATATCCTTTTGTGTCTCGCCATTTCTCTAAAGAGAAAAATTGAACAATTATCTTGGTTGGCAGAGTAATGCTATTTGGACCAAATTAAGTGATCAAATGAGAGGGGCCAAGTGAGGTGTCACTTAGGGAGGTGGTCCCTCTCATTTGGTCACCAAGTGACACCTCACTTGGACCTTCTCATTTGATTACTTAATTTGATCCAAATAGCATTACTCTGGTCGTAATGATGAAGTTATTTGCCACCTTATATAAAAGTCTTCATGGTTACTTCTTTGTCAACTCAACTCTAAATTGCAAATTGTTGTAAATAATGTATTTTATCTGGCTATCCACAAATAGGAAAACTATGGAGATACTTTGTAATTTATATATATATGTATTAGAAACTTATCCTTGTAAATAGATATAAGAGTGAAAAAGTTTAAATCAATTTAGCGAGAATAGACTACATAGATGGAGAAGACGGTAGTATGAGAAAAGTGATTGAGGGTACGTAGTTTGAAAGTTGCAATAATAAAAAATCCGAAAAAGAAAAAATTTACTAGGAAGGGGGCTGGCAATGTGAGAATACTATACATATTGGATGCCAATGAGACCTTGAAAAATTTTCATATTTTATTTTAGGACTTTGTAAATTTATTCGAGGAATAGAAAGTTTATATAAAATTTCTCCTTACCTTTGATTTTTGTAAAAAACATTTTTTTGGGGATTTTATATACTTTTTTTTTTAATAAATGTTTGTACTTTATAAATTTTTTAAAAATTTGACCCGATTTTGATCAAATTTAAATATTTGAGTTTTGACTTTAAATTATTTTCAATTTCTAATTGTTTGCTTGATATACATGGTTGGTCCATTCCCAAACTAAGATTTTGTGGTCTAGTGATTGTCGAATATGTTATCAGAGTATTGATTGCAAGAGGTCCTAGATTAATTTAAAACCTCCACTCCTCATTCCCTACTTCTTTGATGATTTGCAAGGTGTAGGGTAGTGTAGGGTGGGGCTGTGCCTATGTGTTTCTCTTTCTATTTGCACTTCTATGCCTCTTTAATTACTTGCAGAATTGGGCTACACGTGAGTGAGTGAGGGTACTAGCCTGATATACATTATAGATTTATTTCCTAACAACTTAAACTTTTGGGGTTTGGCCTATTGACCATTATGAAAGAGAATATTAAAGCTCATTCATTATGAAAAAGTATATTAAAACTCATTGATCATTATGGTAAAAAAAATTTCACATTAACTATATCATTATTTAGAAATGTTTGATGGATTTTAATATAATTTTCTATAACTTAGTCTCAACACATTCATAATGTTTTTGTTAAGAAATATTTTAAAGTAAAAAAATATTGTCATCTTATAGGAATACCCGGGTGCTTCTTTATTCATACTACATCATGAGAGAAAACATGAACTAAATACTGGCATCACCACTATATGCACATCTATAAATGACTCAATTATGCCACGTCCCAACAAGGATGGGGTAAGGTTAAGAATATCTAAAAAATATATATAATACAAAATTTCTCAAACCACCTCAACCCTATCCAATTCTCTGCCACTTTTCTATTAATTAAAAAATCAATGTATTTGTGCTTGTAGATGGCAAAGACAAGAAAAGTAACACTGGCTCTGAAAAGCGCACTTGTGCATATAACCTTATCGATCTCACATTAGAGTCATGTATATGCTTGTTGCATGGTTCTGGATCTTCAAGTATGTGCAATCACCCCAAAATAGAAAATTTGAAGATTTCATGGGAGTTAAACGAACATAGATGCTCGCGTGCAAATTCACAGCATTCATTAATTTGTGTCGATCTTAATTGCTTCCAATTTCAACCACACGAGAAGGATAAAGGAATAGTGAGAAAATCATCTCTCATCTAGAAGCAGAGGCCACCCTTAACCATGTATTATAGACTCCGTAGTCGTAATCCACTTGTCCATAAAACAAGATAATAATCACAAACTAATAGAAAACCAAAAGAAGTTTTGCATCTGCAATCTATACTATAAGAGATAAACTTTCTTGCAACATGGATATAGCTGATTTGGTATCTTAATCCAATAATATGATTACATTTATATTTTTATGCTTCATCACATAAACATTTAAAATCTCTCGAGTTACGAACTAAAATTTTCAACAAATGACTTGTGATGCACTAAGGAACAACTAAAGATGTCCTAAGGAACAACTTGAGAAACTCTAAGGTATGACTTTAGTAGAGTCAAAACATGACTTGGAATGTCACTGGGTACAATTTGAAATGCATCAAGGGTATAAACATTTAAAATACCTCGAGGTACGAACTTAAATTCTCAAGGAACTACTTGAGATATCCTAAGGAACGATTGGAAATACCCAAAGGAACGACTTAAGAAACTCTTGGGTATGACTTGGAAAACGTTAAAACATGACTTGAGATGTTACTTGGTACAATTTGAAATGTACCAAGAGCATAAACATTTAAAATACATCGAGGTACGAACTGAAATTCTCAAGGAACAACTAGAGATGCCCTAAAAAACGACTTAAGAAACTCTTTAAGACTCTAGAATATGACTTGGGAAGCGTCAAAACATGACTTGGAATGTCACTAGTTACACTTTGAAATGCATCAAGGGTATAAACAATTAAAATACCTCGAGGTACAAATTGATATTCTCAAAAAACGACTTGTGATGCCCTAATGAACGACTTGAGTTGCGCAAAAGCTCAACTTGAGAAACTCTAAGGTATTATTTGGGTAGCGTTAAAACATGACTTGAAATGTCACTGGTATAATTTGAAATGCACCAAAGGTATAAACATTTAAAATATTTGAGGTATGAACAAAAATTCTCAAGGAACGACTTGAGATGTCCTAAGAAACAACTTGAGAAAAACTAGGATATGACTTGGGAAACGTAAAAAATTGGCTTGGAATGTCACTAGGTACAATTTGAAATGCACCAAAGATATAAACATTTAAAATACTTGAGGTACAAACATAAATTAATTCTCAAAAAACGACTTGGAATGACCTAAGGAACGATTGGAAATGTCCTAACGAACGATTATAGATGCCCTAACGAAGACTTGAGAAAGATAAAGAGAGACATAGACAGAGAAAGAGGAGGAGACTCACCTTCACAAAGTTCACAATTGCTTATTGATGTTCCTACTCACAGATTTTTCTTATTCAATTATTGGGTTTTGATAAACAAATTTTATTGATTAGGTTTATGAATTAGCAGATAGGTATGGAAAATTATGGTTAATTTGGCTTAATTTCTCATTCTTCCTTTTTTTTTTTTCAATTTTTCCTCTGATTTTCAGTGATTTCAGTACAATATCAAGGATTTTCAATTTTCACAAAAAATATCTTCAATATCGGGGATACAAGTGAAGATTTTGCTCACTACAACAAAAAAGGGCTTTTATAGCACTCAAAAAACGCTATAAAAACCCTTTTATAGCGTTATTGCAAACGCTATGACAGCCGACGTTATAATAGACCCATGGTTTATTATAGCGTTTTTGGAACGCTATAAAAAAATTTCTTTCTATGGCGTTTTAGAAACGCTATAAAAGATTTATATAATAGCGTTTTAAAAATGCTATTATATGTAACAATCTTTCATAGCATTTTAAAGAAGCTATTATAATTATTACTATAGCATTTTAAAATGCTATCGTTAAATTTTGCAAATATATAATAGTTATTGATTACATATTGTATTGCCTCCAGAATTATTTTTTTTAGGCTTTTTAGATTGATACTAGAAATTTTTTATATATAGCTAGCATTTAGTATGAAAATTATATGCTATCAAGTATATATGTAAATTAAAATAAACAATTGGAACTAAAACACATCATTAAATATATTGGTCCTGAAATACAATAAATAGATGTTACTTCAAATACCAATGTTAAAGCTGCATAAGTATAATAGTTTCACAAGTGTCATAGTTTCAAATTGACCTTTAAAAAACACTAATATGAAGGTCCTATAGTAACAAAAACGAGCCTAGCCTTCATGATACTCGAGTAACCTATTAACTATCCTCAAAATAAAGCATCCAATAGCCGAGTTTCTCCAAAATGCCAAAAAGAAAATATCCAATATCCAAGTGCCTCCAAACTGCCAAAAAGAAAGTCCAATCATTTCTAAGTTTAGCCAAAACCTTAATATAAGCAAAATATAATATTTCTTAAACTTATAAAATCTTGCCGAGTAACAATTTCATATACCAGATTCACCAACTAAACAATGGCTATAATTAATTTTAATATACTCTACACAGTAGGCAAAAAAACTCATTCTTTTAGATTTTTCATGAAAAAGATGCACTTTAAAGTCATAAATGGCAAGGCAATAGCCAAGCAATACAACATATACTTCACCTATCTTGAAAGATCATCTTCAACTTGGTTTTGATTCCCATTCCTAAACTTCCACGCAAGTTTTCTAGTGAAAGATCATATTGAAGACTTTCTTTTGTTTCCTCAGGTTTAACAGTGCAGTTTAGGATGATTCAGCAACAGTAATATGTAAAGATAATCAATTCTAATGTTAATACAGAATATCACTAGAATATTATAGTGCTTGTGTTTGAAATAAACATAAGCCTAATAAAGTAGAAGCAGTTGACCAAACATCCATCATCTTATACTCATCATGTCAGTATTATAGTTCAACCTTCCATTAAACTCAGACCAAGCCTAATTTAATTGTTAGCTTTTAGCAGTTAGACATCAAACTTAGACCAAATAGACATAATAAAAAAAAAAGATATACATTTGAATTTAGAATAGACTTTGACCTTGGTGTAGGTTAACAGAGAACAAACATAGAGGGAACACTATTAAATTTTTTGTAGTAGTGACATGACTACAAATAGACTAAGTAATTGCATAGATACATAAGGAAACATTACCTTCTCTTTCAACATCAGGTGCAAAGTGTCCTCAAATTTATCTCCTTATAGCGTTCAATAACATGGTTTTTGCCACCACTTCCATCCCAATTTCTTCTCCCATGATCGAGGATCATCCATCAACTAGATTTAACCAAAGATTTTATTTTCTATCAACTTTGGCATTTCCACCAGACTAATAATGCAAATACAAATGCAAATGCAAATAACAAAGCAGCAATATATACAAGTTCAATTTTTCCTTCTTAGTGTATAGCATGAATAAATAACTCAATCATTTGAGGACACACAAATAAATAAGTAGAGGTGACAAGCCTTATGCATAAAGTACTTAATACCTTATTTCAAGAAGCAAGTTGGCGCAAGAATTTAAGCTACCTGCCAGTTTCACTTCATAATTTGCATAGTATAAAACAAACATTCCTTTATTTGGCAATCTAATAATTATTGCTTAAGCTACTTAGATGATTAATCTAATAATTAATATTTGTAAGAATCTAGTTTCTTCTTCTTTTCTATCACTTTTTCTGGAGAGAGAAATAGATGGTGTGCAAATAATAAATTAAGATTTTTTTTATTTTTTTATTTTTTTGTGATAGTAGGATTCGAAACTGGAAGGAGGGGTTGGGGCAAATTGGCCTTAGCCACCTCCTCTATTAGTTGTTAGTTCTAAACTAATACTCTGTAGTAGCCAATCTTTGGTCTAATTAACTACTAGTCTAAGAGTTATTTCCAGCTGCCCTTCACTTCTCATCTCTTAGACCTCATTTGACTTATCACAAATAAGTAGAAAAACATATCAGGATTATCCAAATCCCCTTTTATTGTTCATTTGTTATTTGCCCAAAATTTATCTTGAAATTTTAATATGCTGACTTCAGAATTCGCAGAAAAGCATACCCAAACATATTTATTCAATTTCTTTAATTCATACAGCACCTAGACTAAATTAAGATACACAATTACTACACTAACATCACATATATACTATAAGAGAGAAAGAGAGAGAGAGACCTTGGTGTTGTTTACCAGCAGCCTCCAATGGGTGAGCTTTCCAATTCCCGGTACAAGTATAAATAAGCAAATGAGTAAAGAAGGAAGCTTTCACAAAGGGTTATCATTTTGTCTGCAGTTTCCAACAAAGTCAATCCTCTCTCATTTTATCTCAATAGATGCTAAATTGCTATTTCTCACTTCATTTCAAATTTCATCAACATCCAAGAAAAATGAAATATAGTAGCAAATCTCATTATGCACTTAATCACAAAATGCAATATAAAAAGCAGCAAATCCAAGAAAAAATCAAAATCAAAATTGCCCAACCCAACCCATAAAAATGGTAGGGCTTCTCTACGGATCACTTCAAGAGAAATAAATTTGACTAAAACCCATACATTAAAATCACCAACTGTCTAAAAGTTTAAAAATTTTACAGAAAAGCCCCAAATTTCTTTGTGAAGTAAACAACGATCAAACTAGCAAACCCAAAAATCGATGGGCACAAAACACAGAATCGGAAAAACCATAACAATTAGGTCGAAATTTACACAAAAGAAACAGAGAAACAATAAGAACGAAAAAATCACCTTTCGTTACTTTCTAGAGAAACCCCAACCTTTTTGAAAATCTCCGGTGGACGACGCTGCAACTCGAGACCCACGACAAATCGATGGCGAGAGGGTAGCAACAGTGGCGAGAGGGTGACGAGAGGACGTGATGATGGCGATAGGGTGACGAGAGGGCTGCGAGAGAGAGGATCTGGCGAGGGAGAGATGGTTGCTAGGGAGAGAGACAGTGACCACAAAAGGGTGAGAAAGTGAGGAGAGGAGACTTCTCGATCTATTTTCCTTTAGACATTGAAAAGAAAAAAAACATAAAACAAAAGAGCCCAGCCCATCATGTACCCATAGCGTTTTTAAAAATAATGCTACAACTATATTAAATATAATAGCACTTTTGAGAAAATGTTATAATTCAATGCTATTATAGCCCTCTTTTGTTGTAGTGGCTTCACCCCCTATCTGCTGACTCCAAATAGCAATATTTCAAAATATAGGCCAATATTTTGAACACTTATTAAAACTGAAAAATTCATTATTGAAAACCAAAATTGAACCACTCATGTTAGTTTGGTTCAATTTGTTAACCGAAAAATAAAAACAACCAAACCAATTCGGTCGGTTTGGTTTTGTTCGAAACTTGATTTTTTGGTATTTTTGTCCATCCCTAATTAAATGTTTCCGACTAAGACCCCGTTTGGGATTGCGGTGAAGAACCCAAAAGCTGCTGTAGATGACAATTCTCAATCACCTATAGCAGTTTTGATGTTTGGTAAAAAAATAAAAAACTGTTTTTCTCCACAATTCTCAACTCTCAAAAAAAAAAAAACAGAAAGCAGGTTTTTAAGTGCTTTTGAAAGCTGCAGTGACTCGCAGCAACAATGAATATTTTATTTTACCCATAATACCCTCATTGATTTCTATAATTTTTATTTGTTTATTTTAAATTAAAAAATATGTCCATTGTTAGTTATATTTTATATTGTAATAATTAATTATGATATTTTATTTATACGATTAAAATTATAATATACCTAAAAAAATAATAGGCATACTTATTTAATAATGTTGTTCTTAGAAAATTAATGCTAATAAAAATTTGTAGTCAAAAATTTCAAAAACAAGTAAAAAAAACATTTTATTTTTACTAAACAAATAAGTGAAATGCACTTTTAGCTTCATGTCTATTTTAGTAATTATACACAGTCACAACATTTTTATAATAACATTTTGCACTTACAGCACTCTTGAAAACATAGTTTACCAAACACTCAACTGTTTTACTTTATAGCTGACTTTACTTCACAACTGTTTTTTCTCACAGCAATATCAAAACAGACATGAGTTTTAAAAGGAGGGCTGCTATTTGCACACCTTTTTTTTTTTTTTTTTTTGCACACCCTTTTGTAAAAAAAAAAAAAATCAAAAATCAAAGAAAAAGACACACTCACCTCTCACCCAACATACTCTAACTTCATTTTTTCTCTTTTGCACACCCCATCAATAGACAAAAAAAAAAAAAAAACACAGACACCCAGCCACAGACACCCCCCTTCATCTCCCTCACCCGACCACACCCACCCACGCAGCCCTCCCTCAGCAGCCCTTTCGTCACTCGACCCACCCACCCAGCCCCCTCCCTCCCTCCCTCCTTCACCTGACCACCACAAGCAGCACCCGACCTCACCCTCAACCTCCTCCTCTTCTCTCCTCCCTCCCTCCTTTTCTCTCTCTGCTTTCTCCTTCGTTCGACATTGGTTTGTCGAAAATTTGAGTTGCCGAAGACCACCACAAGCAGCACCCGACTTCACCCCCAACCTCCTCCTCTTTTTTCCTCCCTCCATCCCTCCCTTTCTCTATCTGCTTTCTCCTTCGTTCGGCACTGGTTTGCCGAAAATTTGAGTTTCCTTTGGCAGCCACCCACCGAACACTCACAAACCATTCGACAGCCACCCGCCGAACACCCACAAACCATTCGGCAGCCACCCGCAGACGCCGAACACCCACAAACCATTCAGCATACATCCGTCGAACCTAGAGGGAGGTGGGCTGGGTGGGTCGAGGCTAGAGGAAGGGTGCGACGGGGTTGGGTGGGAGGGGATGCGATGGGGCCAGGGCTGGGTGGAGGGGAGGGAGGAGGTCGGGCTGGGTGGAGGGGAAGGAGGTGGGCTGGGTCGGGGCTGAAGGGAGGGTGCGACGGGGCTAGGGCTTGGTGGAGGGGAGGGAGGAGGTCGGGCTGGGTCGGGGCTGGAGGGAGGGTGCGACGGGGCTGAGGCTTGGTGGAGGGGAGAGAGGAGGTCAAGCTGGGTGGAGGGGAATGTGGTGGGCTGGGTCGGGGTTGGGACTTGGTAGAGGGGAGGGAGGAAGTCGGGTGTGTTTTTTTTTTTTTTAGGGGTGTGTTTTTTTTTTTTTTTTTTTGTCGGAGAGTAAGGGGTGTGTTGGGTGAGGAGTGAGTGTGTCTTTTCCTTTAATTTTTGATTTTTGATTTTTTTTACAAAAGGGTGTGCAAAAAGAAAAAAAAAAGAAAAAAAGAAGAAGGTGTGCAAACCCTCTTTAAAAGTCACGTGCTGCTTCCATTTCTAATCCAAAACCCACGTCTTGGCGCGCAAGAACCCTCCAAATTCCAAAAGCAACCCCAACAGGCCTAGGGTTTTAGCCGATTCCAGCTGAACCTAAAGCCCTCAAAAAGCCAAATGTCACCGTTTTCCATATCTCTATGAAACCCTCAGTTTCCCCTCACCCCCCTTCTACCAGTATGGCCTTATCTTCCGGTCTCCGCTTGTCTTCCTCTATCCTCCGCTACCGCCTTGCTGCTGCTCCGCTTAACCAGACCCGGTTCTCCAAGCTCCGACTCAACGTCTCGGAGCTCCGCTACCTCTCAACATCCTCCCGAACCCGGACCCAGCAACTCCACTCAACCAAAGCGAGTCTCAGGGACGACCCCGAAAGTGAGTACCGAGGCGGCGAGGGGCAAGATGCGAATGGGAGCCTGCTGGTCAAGGAGGACGCAAACGGAAGTAGCGAGAGAATCGTGCGTACTGAGCTCCACAAGGAGGCCACTGATGCTTACATGGCCTATGCAATGTCTGTCCTTCTCGGTCGGGCGCTACCGGACGTTCGCGATGGTTTGAAGCCGGTGCACCGTCGTATTCTGTGAGTGACGTTTGCTTATACATTGTTTGGTTCCTGAGAAAAGTTGAAGGGAAGATAAAGAATTAAGAACCCTATGAAATACCCATTAGTTGGCTGTATGATTCTTATTTTGAATTCTTTCTCGAACTACAGGTTTGCAATGCATGAATTGGGTCTTTCGTCGCGAAAACCATACAAGAAATGTGCTAGAGTTGTTGGAGAGGTTAATAGTTTGAGACGTTTTGCTTCCTTTATTTGAATCCCCAGTATTTACGCTTAGGATATATAATGTTTAAATGCAGGTTCTAGGAAAATTTCATCCCCATGGAGACAATGCTGTGTATGATTCCTTGGTGCGAATGGCTCAGGTAACTACAACATTTTCTATTAATGAATAAGTAAATTCATAAGAAAAGTAATGCGGTAAAAGCTAGTAAATTTATAAAGAATATTTAGTAGCCTCTAGTGCATTTGCTTTTTCATTTTTTTTTTAATGTTTGTTTTGATCTAATTAATGATTAGTTATTTACTTAATCTGTTCTTCTTACTGCTTTAAATCTTAAATTTTACAGGATTTCTCCTTACGGTTCCCACTAATCCAAGGGCATGGGAATTTCGGTTCAGTTGATGCTGATCCTCCAGCTGCCATGCGTTACACAGAGTGCAGATTGGATGTATGTTCAGATATTTATTTACCTTGAACATCATATGGGTTCGACATGCTATTCTTAGTAGTTAACATCTGGAGATCAATGTTAAGATATTTACTATACATTTCTATTCCAAAAACGGGTCAACTTCTTTCTCTCTCTCTCTCTCATTGTGCATGTCAACTTCTCTCTCTCTCTCTCATTCTCTCTCTCATTGTGCATGTCAATCATAATTATTTCTTTAAGTATTTGTTTAGTGTTCAAAAAGGTAAAAGAGATTTTCTACTCCATGCCCATTGCACGTTGGAAGAGTATGAGCATGTTGCAGTGTGCTGGAGTCTGGACACATATCTGAGGAGTGTAGGGGAACCATTATTCTGAAACATTTTTTTAGCAGGGACAACTCTTTTCTAAGCCTATGTTCCACATAGCTGGTTGCCCAAGCAAATGTATCATCATCATTGCTTTCCTGCAATAATTAATAGTAACTATTAATATGAAATTCCTAGGTCATGAATATATATATATATATTGTTTATATAGTTCTGACCCTAAAAAATCTCTTGTTGCTGTCTATTACATTTAAATTTTAATTACATGATACTGTGGTAGGTGAATGCAGACATTCTATGGTGCATTAATAGTTCAATCAGTCCTTTTCTCGCAATTTACATTCTGTTTTTAAGGAAGCTATTCATCTTTAGTAATAATTATATATATATGCTTTAATTTTGCAGGGTCTGACAGAAGCAATGTTACTGGCGGATTTAGAACAAGACACAGTCAGAGCTGTTCATTACGTTATGTAGTCATAAAGTTATCATTCTTGTATCATTAATATGTTTGTGCATAACGTGCTTCACTTGTTGCAGGTTGATTTTATTCCAAACTTTGATAATTCACAAAAAGAGCCATCACTTTTACCTGCTAGGCTTCCAACTTTATTATTAAATGGTTCTTCTGGGATTGCGGTATTTTTCTTAGATTTCATTAGCAAAAGCTGCTGCCACTGTTTTGTTCTTGTTCTTCAATTATTGTTGATCTTCTATCCACATATGATAGGTAAAATTATTTTCAGGTTGGCATGGCGACCAACATTCCTCCGCATAATCTTGGGGAATTGGTAGATGTTCTTAGTGTGTTGATTCATAATCCAGAAGCTACGGTAAGTGGTGAGAACTTTTATTATTATTATTATTTTTATCTTGTCTTTCTAAATGTTCATGGTCAGGTATATTTAAAATGGTTCTCTTTTGAATAATGCAAGTTCTTTTGTATTGGTTCATTATGGTTGTTCATAATACAACATTATGGTTGTTCATAATACAACATTATGGTCTGCAGACTCACAACTCTAAGATAACCTAGGCTAAACCAAATCTAAGAAACAACTGCCTTCCAGTCTAAAAGAATAGAAGAAAGAGCTGAATCCTTAAATTCAACTCATATAGACACCCACAGAGAAGACCAGAATCTAACTCTTTGACAAAGTTCCTTCACCCCTGCCCCCTTTTTAGTCCTAAAAAATTCTTCTATTCCTCTCCATTTAAATGATCCCCAATACAGCCAAAAACACTGTACCCCCACCAGACTTTACCCTTCATCCCACTGCCAAACATAACATGTTTTTCGCTTAGCAATGAATAGCAATCTGCTGAAATCACCCAGCTCACCCTGGCATTCCTAGGCAAATTCTGCCATAATCTGATAGTTACTGGACAATGTACAAAAACATGATCAGCAAATCGCACCAATGAGGAGATAAACTTCAATTAGGTCTTCTCCTTTGAGCAAATCGCAAGTATTTACCCTTGAATGAGCCAAAATTCAAGCTAGAACCTTTACTTTAGAAAGGGCTTTGGCTTTGCAAATTCCGCTGGGTGAAGTTCAGGAATAGCATCAATATCACAAAATTTCTAAGAAAAGGTTTGTAAGAAAAAGATCCTGATGACTCTAGTCTCCATTTCCTCGAATCTTGAGTGCATTAGTCAATCTAACCCTTTCCAGAGAGGCAACAGTGAAGACAATCCCAACCTCAGAATCATTTAAATTTCTTCTAAAGCCTAAATCCCTATTCACCTGATAAAGGTTGTCAACGACAAACCTGTCAATAGTTGCACTGAGATACCTTGATAGCAAAAACAGTCAGGGAAATAAATTTTTTAAAGAGGACTCCCTTTCCAACTATCAGCTGACAACACTGTAGAAAATTATCCAACCAAAGGACTGCGACTTGACCCTCTAAGAGCTGGTTTTGCATCCCACACATTCCCTTGAATCTCACATTTACTCCTGGTAACAGCATTCTACAACAACCCCCGTTCTAATGGAAAACTCCATAACTATTTGCTCAATAAAGCCTTATATCTCAACACCAGATCTCCCACACCCAAACCTTCTCTCTCTCTAGTTTGAGACACCAAATCCAACCTTACAAGATGCTCCTTTTTGCCTGAATATTGAACAAAGACAAGTAATAAGTCGGAAGACTCCCTATCACCGCTTGAATCAAAGTTAATCTCCTTCCTCTTGATACAAATGCCCTTTTCACCCTCTAACCTCTTCTCAACCTTTTCCACCACCAGATACCAAAAATTACTTGCTCTAGGGTTACCCCCAAGGGAAGCCCCAAGTATTTCATTGGCCATGACCAAACTTCAGAAGGAATCACAGTCGTAGGCAGGACTTCACTGTAGCGTTATAACTGTATGAGTTATTACTGTACCATTGCCATCTTTTTTCTCCATAGATATGAGGTACAATTGGGCATATTTTGAACCCTCGAGTGAACTCAAAAGAACTTTACTATGTTTTTGTGTTTTCTTTATTTTATTTCGTTTTTCCTTCTGAGTTCTTAACATTTTTCTTCCCTGTGGTAGCTACAAGAATTGCTCGAATACATGCCAGGACCTGATTTTCCAACAGGCGGACTGATTATGGGCAACATTGGGTAAGTTAAACTAGAAACTTCTTTGCAATCAGAAACATTGTTCATTTTGGCAAGCTTAGACAAAGATTTGGACAGCCCCTCCTTTTAGTAGTCCTTTCCTTCCTTGGGTTTTACCAGTTTTTATAACTTGTAACGTTTTAAAAGCAAAAGGGGGATGCCTATAATGTGATGATTGGTAGTGGTGATGTGTGTTATGTACATGCCTGCTGCTATTTTCATGGGGTATACTGCTATGTTTGTATTGGCTGTTATTTTTTAATTTTTTCCCCCTTTTTGATAGGAAATTTATCTATTTTTTCTTAATAAGTAAAAATGTCAAGAAACTTGAGCATAAGGCAGAGATAAGGTAAAATATTATACATAGTGGGAATGTGGGGTTGAAGATAACAACACAAATGATGAGAGTTATGTAGGACTATCCCTTTTGCTTTTGCTGGTTGCTTCCTCCTGATATATGTGTGCATGTGGGTGAGAACATTCACACACATTACGTAGACCATCCCCATTCCACTCTCTCTCTCTCTCTCTCTCTCTCTCTCTCTCTCTATTATCTATATAGCTTTATTCTTGTGTAATCAATGATGTTTTGTCATATGTTTATTTCTTCAAGCATCTTAGAGGCATATCGAACTGGGCGAGGACGTATTGTGGTCAGAGGCAAAACTGATATTGAATTGCTTGATTCTAAAACAAAGCGAAGTGCAGTTATCATAAATGAGGTGATCTTGGTCTTCCTGTTTAGTTTGCATTAAATATGCATTCATTCTTAGATTCTCATCTACTAGTTAATTTGTTAGTGATTTTATGCTTTGTGAATGAATCAGATCCCTTACCAAACCAACAAATCAGCTCTTGTGCAGAAGATAGCCGAACTTGTGGAAAATAAGGTGATGTCAAGTAATAAATGGTCCATTAAAAAGTGCTTGTTTGGAATTCTCATTAAAAGTAGTTTGATAATTGGTTTTTTTTTTTTGGTCATTTGATTATCTAAATCCGAAATGTTCCAATGTACTCATCTCTTCAAATGCATTTGTTAGTGTTATAATTCTAATTTAAAATTTGATTATTAAATCCAAAATGTTCCACTGTATTCATTTAACTTATTTGATGTTATCATCTTGACCTCTTATGATACTGCTTGTCTCTGTTTATGTTCTTCCCAAATTATATTTGGTTAATTAAACTTATACTTACCATCTCTCAAATCCCAAACTTGTCACCATGTTCTGACCAAAAAATAAACTTGTCACCATGTTTGCGTTTGTTGATGTATTGCACTTGTTACTTCTCTATCACTCACATTCAATTTAATACATTAATAAGGTCATACATTGTTGTTAATTAGTTACCAAGAAAATACATTGTTGTTAATTGTTATCTTCTTTTTTGTTGTTTTCTTCCTCCCCTTTTCCCTTTGTATTTTTTTTCTTCAGATCCTAGATGGCATAAGTGATATTAGGGATGAAAGTGATCGCTCTGGAATGCGTATAGTCATTGAGGTATGGAAATCTTTAATGCTGTGCTCCTCTGAGTACTTTGTAGCTTATAAATACTAATAATAATTCACATACTATGGAAAATTTAATTATAATAGGGTTTGTGATCGGATAATAATCTATTTTCATCCTTTTTCAGCTCAAGCGAGGATCTGACCCATCAATTGTTCTAAATAATCTGTATCGTCTCACATCTCTTCAATCCAGTTTTAGCTGCAACATGGTGGGGTGAGTTATATCCTTCTCAGTATTCCAGATATGGGTAGAGATTCACGATGCTGGCATTTTTTCTTCACTGGTCTATATAACTTTTTCTCTCTATTCCTTCTCTAGCTTACCTTTTGAGCTAAAATTGGAACTTGAATTTTGGCCTTGAAAGTGATAACTTTGTTTGAATGTTGTGACTTTAAGGAACCAAGATAACATAGTTAGACCTCCTGCATGTGCACTGATTTTATATAGAAAGTGAAATTAGTCTATTGCCATTGGTAAGGATATCAAAATAACAAAATTGAGGTAAAAGCTGGAAACAAAGCCCGGTTGGTGTAAGGGTCCGGGGCCCGATGGTTTCTCATTGGCTTTATTTCAACATTGCTGGGATATCATGAAGGTTTGATGAAAGTCTTTGAGGAGTTCCACAAGAATGGGGTGATAATGCAATAACCAACGAGACATACTTCTGCCTTATTCCAAAAAGAAAAGATTCAGTGTGACTTAATGATTTGGAGAAAATGGAGGGAATGGATCAAAGGGTGTTTAATTTCTGCTAGTTTTCTAATAATGATAATGGGCGGCCCAAAGGTACATTTGGTGCGTCAAGGGGACCCATTATTGTCTTTCTCATTTACCTTGGTTATTGATACTTAGACCTCGCTGGTAGATAGAGCAAGGGATATTCAGCTAGTGCATGGACTCCCAATTGGTTGGGAAGGGATGATGGTAGCACATTTGAAATTTTCAAATGATGCAATTTTCTTTCATTCTGGGTGATCAGAAATTCTTCAATTCAATTACAGTTATTGAGTTTTTTTGTCCAATATCAGGTTTGAAAGTTTAATGATCTAAGAGTTTAGTTGTTGGGATAAGTACACAAGATGGAGGGTTTGGCTGGTAGATTGCACTGTAAATTGGGAAGCTGGTCCATGAAATATTTAGGTCTTCGATTAGTTGGAACTTCACAAGCTGTGACTTTTTGGGATCCAATTGTGGAGAAAATAGAAATTAGAATTGAAGGACAGACGAAAGCTTTTCTATCAAGATTTAGTGGGCTCACATTTATTGAATTGATTTTTAAGTAGTGCACAACCTACTACCTATCTCTTTTTAGAAATTCCAAAAGAAGTGGCTAAAAGATTGAGAAACTAATGAGAGTTTTTTGTGGGAGGGAATTGAAGAAGGTAAAGGAGATCAGGTGGTTGGTAAGGTGGGAGTAGTCTCTTGTTCTTGAAAGAAGGGTGGTTTGGCAATTTGGTAAAATGAAATTTGGCTCTTCTTGGGAAGTGGTTGTGGCGGTTTTTGTTGGAAATAGATTCTCTTTGGCATATTATCAACAAAAGCAATATGGGCTACATGCTAATGGATGGAACTCTAATATTGTGGTTAGGTGCTCAACTCAGGGTCCTGGGAAAGACATCTCTAAATGATTTTACTGTTACTAAATCCTGATTTTTTCTGTTATTGAGTTATACTGTATTTTATTGATTAAATTTCCTTCTTCAGATGATGCATCACAATGCTTCTCTTGGATTTTCATTTGGTATTTTGTCTATTTACAGTATTCTTAATGGACAACCTAAACAGATGGGTCTAAAGGAATTGCTGCAGGTGACTACTTAAGTTTCATCCCTCCAATATATTTGTACAACCCACCCACCCACTCACTCACTCCTGCATATACATAAGTAATTATATATGCTTACTATAAATGTTCTTGTGTGGTGATGTATATGTGTTTCTTTCTTGCTTATATGCTTACAATGTTTAACACTTTATGAGATATGTTAAGAGTGGTGCAAGAAAATGGAGTTGGAACAAGACATGTATATGACTAGACTTTTTGGCTTCATTTATTTCAAAAGAAAATTGAACATTTGAGGAAAAGTTTTCTTGGAAATTTTCTCTGCAGAAGAACTTAGTTTCTTTTTTTTGGATATATTGTAGAAAAATCATTTCTAGAATATGTTTTTATTGCTGGCAAAGCTTCCCCGTTCCCCCTTTTCTTTTTCATTAAGAAATCATTTTTTTATTCATGCTGATTGGACTGCTGCTATTTTATGAGTTCTTAGTTGTTTCCCCAACTCTAGTTGATTTTTCTTGGTTTTTTGTGTTTTTTTGTTTTTGAGGGAATGCTCGTTCACCATTAATTTAAATATTATTGCCTTAAGAACACATTTCTTGTCAAAAAATAAGGAAATGCTTGCGTCTTAGAAAAGTTTTCCATTCAAACAAAGATCAGGGAATTTTCCATGAAACTATTTTCTGTTGAAAAGAAACAGAGTCCGTAGCCTTGGGATTTATGTTTTCCTGCATGCAGCAAATAGGGTTAATTAGGTCAGATTCTTGGGCCTCCAGGCTTACACTCTATTGGCCTTTTGTTTTTCCCTGCGCTGTTAACTATAAAAGTTTGTCGAGTCATCAAAATGTTCATTGGCAAATTTAGATCTGATTTGATGAGTAATGTTTTTACTGGGCTTTTATATAACTCTGTTGGGACATTGAATGGCTTCAGATCTTGGATAAATTTGTCACATCTCAAATCTACCTGGTTACTATTTTTTATCTTATTTTGTTCTTTTAGGATTTTAAGCATACAGTGAATGGTAAATATTTGGTTTATCACTCTTAAGTACCCATGCTTAATATGTTCACATTCATTGTCACGCTGATATTATGATATGAAGCTTTACGATATTGGTACTTGTCTTGTTACAAGGTTCTTATTGTTCTAGATGGTGAAGCTGCACTCAATAATTACCTTTGTTATTAAATGTTCACAGGCATTCTTAGACTTTAGATGCTCTGTGATTGAGAGACGTGCTAAGTTCAAACTTTCACAGGCACAGGATAGAAGACATATTGTTGAGGTATGGTTCTGTTATTTCCAAAGAAGTATTTTCTTAAATTGTCCTAGGAAATGATTATGTAGAGCCTCTATAATAGAGGTTTTTGGACTTCCATGTATGTGTGTTCACGTCTGCTCTAAACCACTGGTGAGAGCTTGAGAAGACTTCACTCTTTGTCACATTGCATTTGCAATTATTCTAGCTGTTCTTTATGTACTGCTGTGTTATTGTGAATTTATTTTCCTATATTTATATTTATGGCGCCACGCTACAGATTGCGGTGGTCCATTGAAGTTTGTAAAACCTTTTCAATAATTAATGGCTAACTTGGGCTGTCCAAATACTTCATAAATTTGATCATATTCCTTTGTTGACTTTGGAATAGACTCACAGTTAATATGTATGTTATTATTTACATAGGGTATCGTTGTGGGCCTTGATAATTTAGATGGAGTAATTCGCCTAATAAGGGAAGCTTCGAGCAATGCGATGGCATCATCTAGTCTGAGGAATGGTGAGCTCCCCTATGTTTTTAAGTTTTTTCTTTTCCTTAACTTAAATAGATAAGTTATTCTGCAAAAGAGCTGATGTCAACAACTTTTGGCACTTCTTTGGGGTTTAATGCAAATGAAGTTTAATGACACTTCGACAGGGAAAAAAAGAAGAAGTTTAGTGACACTGATGGCTTCACTTTCATTAATCAGAACCCTTATATAAGCTGTTCTTTTTTCGAACTTGTTTCTTTAGGGGTATGGTTTTGTTAATGCCTCATTTAGTGAGGCTCTTTTTGGAATACCCAAGAGTTCTAATATAATGTAATCATGTTTTCAATTTTGTTTTTTAAATTCCTTTGATCTCTGTGATCTGGCATTTGTTTTCTTTAAAATGTGGAAATCTATTAGATTTAAAATACAGACTTTTTATACTTATGTTGTCCATAACCCTGATATTTTCTTTTTCTTTCAACAATCTTTTTTAGTCCTTAATGAATGTTATGGTCAATGGAAATCTTGCATTTTCTTAAATGTGTTTCTTATCGTTACCAACTGTGATTAAAGATCTGCTTCTCTACTTTTAGCAAAATAGTCCTTTAATGTTTCCTGTCTACTTGCTCTCCTTTTATTATTCTTAATAGAAAGTCCTTTAAAATTAATTTCACAATATACTTATCTCTGCCATCATGAGTTTGTAGCTGCTACTTGCTGATAACCTTTACGGAAATTTTTATTTTTCCTCCCGAGTCAGTTGCATCTTCTCTTCTATGTCATTAGTTTCATTAGCATGTGCCTTTGCTGTTTATACTTGGCCTTCCTCTTCCTTGAACTTCAAGAGGCTTTTGGGTTGTATCTGATAAATGAAAATGCAAACCAAAGGTATAAATTATCAAATTTCTAATTTGTAACTGTTGGGAATATAAGAACCACTTTGGGTATTCAAAGCCTTGCATTCCAACATATAAATTATTGGGTCCCTCCATCCATTGGATTAAAGTTTACAACTGAGATTAAAGTTTACAACTGATGAAACCTAACTTCCATTCATAATAATTTGTGAAGCCTTATATAACTCTAGTTGCAAGATTCCTTAACTTGCACCTTTCTGTTTTGTGTCTTTCCTTATTTCCAATGGTGAATATTATTTTTTAGTTTTTCATTGTATCATTTAATTATTTGTGGTGGCTGTTTTCAGCAGTAGACATGGTTAACATTACTAATATTTCTTCTCATTCTTCTGTACAGAGTTTAATCTTTCTGAGAAACAAGCTGAAGCCATATTAGACATTAGCTTAAGGAGACTTACCCTTCTTGAGGTGCATAATAATCATGCCATTAAAATGTATTGATGAGAGACTTTTGGTCATAATTTTTTTATGAAGATCCTATTCTCCTTATTGTGCAGAGGAAAAAGTTTGTCAATGAAAGTGAATCATTGAAGCAACAAATTTCAAAATTAGAAGAACTCTTGTCAAACAAGAAACACATATTACAGGTATATTAGTCTGAGTAAGCTGTATATGAATAACACTGTAGAGGTCCATTTATATTATGCTTCTTTTAAAAAAAATCAGATTATTATTATGATTCTGATAATTAGTTGCCTGTGTTTTAATTAACCGTGACTTACATGCATTGGTCTATTTACTAACAAAAGCCGCATGCATCACCATTTATTCATTCCATTTACATGCATTGGTGTGTGTATATTCTATTAAGTATGGTTTTTAACTTCTTTCAGTTGTTTATTTTCTTAACAATTTTATGATTTCGATATAAAATTTTGATCTAATATAAGCAATATATATATATGGTCTTGTTTTAGACTTTTAATCACACGTTATATCAAAGATATACGTATTGAACTTGTTTCTATATTTTTGCCCAAAATTTGAAATGTATCTAGTGAATTCTACATGTATGTATTTTATATTGTTAAGTCCTCTATGTTACTAATTTTGCCGAAAATTTTAAGATTCTGTTTTGTAATCCTTAATTATTTTTTCATTGTGACCCCGTGTATGTATATTAATTTAAAAAATGCACAACTGATCAGGTTAATCAGGAGCCTCTTGCGCCACTCTCCTGTTCAGGCAGTCTACAACACATTTAATTGAGTTGGGAGTGGGATTTGAATATTAAGCTTATTTAAACCTGATCTGAAAAATACTTGGTGTATAGGATGTTTTTGCATCATCATATTAACTTCTAGTTATCTTTAATCCACCCTTGTTAGAAATTATATTTTGATGCTCGTAATATGAGTATCCTATTGATATATATTCTTAACCTACTTGTTTAAAAACAAATTTTAAATGTTCGTTAGCTGACTATCCTATAATTTATAGGCAAGATATTTGAATTGTCTCCAATATCATAAAACTGTTCCATAGCTAAAATTGACTATAATGCCTTTTTTTTAAAAAAATAATATATATATATTTTTTATATCTGATTAGTTGATTGAACAAGAAGCAAATGAGTTGAAAAGCAAGTTCTCCAATCCAAGGCGTTCAGTGCTGGAGGACAATGATGGTGGTCAACTTGATGACATAGATGTTATTCCAAATGAAGAAATGCTTTTGGTATTGCCTTTATCTTATTTTTCATGGAATTTTATTTCCCTCCTTTTTTTCCAATGAAGAAAATATATGCATACAATTCTTTATCAGTTTCTAAGAACTGATCTTTCTTCAAATTTTCTGTGCATATTATTTTTAGGCCTTCAGTGAAAAGGGGTATGTTAAGCGGATGAAACCTAACACCTTTAACCTTCAAAATCGAGGAACCATTGGTAAATCTGTTGGGAAATTGAGGGTTAACGATGCAATGTCGGACTTTATTGTTTGTCACGCCCACGATCATGTTCTATACTTCAGGTACATCTCTCTTCTGGGTTTCTCATGTAAAGTTTCTTTTATCTCTTGATTGGAAGAATTAATCTGAAACATTTGGAACTGTCAACATGTCTTGGAGGATTCATCATGTGGTGGGTCTAGGGCTTTTTCATGCTGAAGTTGCAAGATTTAAATTTTATACTTGCCTATGCTTATGGGGGATTTGGCGAAGTAGAACCAATGCTTTTGTCCTTATTATTAGGATAATGTCCAAAGATTGGTCCTATAAGGCCCTATGCCCCCTGTCATGCCAAGTGAAAACTTTCTTTACTGCCACCATGTAGTAAGTTAAGAATCATGGACATGAATGATCTTGCCTCTTTATTTCTTTGCTAAAAAAAAAAATTGGAATAGAAAATGCTTGCGTTTCTTCCTAAATTTCCACTTGTCTCCTATATGCTCATCCTTAAGCTACTTGGTCTTTCTCACCCCATGGATTGTTTTTCAATTTATGGTACGTCATATTCTTTCATCGCAGCCCACACAATATGTTTCATAAAACATATAAATCATTGCAATAGGTTGTTATGAGGTATTTTGTGTATCATT
Organism: Dryas octopetala; assembly: GCF_963921425.1. NCBI lineage: Eukaryota > Viridiplantae > Streptophyta > Magnoliopsida > Rosales > Rosaceae > Dryas > Dryas octopetala. The sequence goes on from NC_141368.1 coordinate 17,570,471, forward strand.
CTCTATAGTTTCATGTTATATTCCAGTTAGTTAGAGTTAGAACTGAGCTGGGTGGTGCTTGAATCAAGATTTTGAGACATGCCTGTGTCTTTAGCTTGGATTCTATCCTGTTCAATATAAGAGAACCTGGTTTTGAAATGTCTTGTCTTCTTATAATTTCCCTTTAACCAGATTTTTTTTTTAAATAGAAAATAAAAAAAATTCTCCTCATGATAATTTTCTCCTCAAAACTGTTGTCTTGCACTTCACTACTCTTACACTGTATTTGCTTTAGTTTCCCACCTGGTTTGAATATCAGTAATAAAGTATGCTTCTCTTGAGTGTCATAAGTTGTTCTTTTATCCCTTTTTTTAAAAAAAAAAAAAAAAAAATCTGTTGTAGTTCCTCCTCATATGGTGATATGATATGTATCAGGGCATCTTAGCATGTCTCTATTCATCTAGTTGTTCAGTATGTTTACATAGGAATAGGATATAGAAGCTGAAAACATGAATGTTTATCCTCAGAATTGCAACTTGTCCCCTTGCAGCTATAACTCACTTTTGTTGAATCCCAAGAAATATCAAGTGGCTGAAACATATTGATAAATCATCATATAAAAATCCATAAATTTAGATGCGCATCCCGTAATTTGTTAGTTTCTTTTACTGGTGCTGATAAAGGGTTTCCCTTGGCTGAAATCTTTCCTTGATAGATATTTGCATTTGATGACCTCCTAAAAGACAATGCAAATCTAGTTCCCAGAGTCACACCTTATGGCTTGCCTATTGAAAGTTACTCAGTTTTTAGGAGCTTTCTGTTGTACTTTTGTTAGTGAATGAACTTCAATTAATTTTGCATGTGGTTCCTGTTTTAACATGGTCATCTAATCCAATTTAATTTTTTTGATTTTTATCTATTTTGTACCTGTAACTTGCCTTGCATATCATGCAGTTAATTTTTGGTGATGGATGACTTGAAACTGTTACTTTTGCAGTGATAAAGGAATAGTGTACTCAGCTCGTGCATATAAAATTCCTGAATGCACCCGGACAGCTGCTGGTACACCACTGGTTCAGGTAATTTACCTTTAATCTGTTACTAGTCAATCTCTCTTTGTTTGCAATTCATTTAAACGATTGCTTAAAATTCGTATTTTTTTTTGCACTGGAGCCAGATCTTATCTTTGTCAGATGGCGAGAGAATTACATCTATTATTCCAGTGAGTGAGTTTTCTGCAGATCAGTTTTTACTTATGCTAACAGTGAATGGCTACATCAAGAAGGTCTCGTTGAGTTCTTTTTCGTCTATCAGGTCAACAGGAATCATAGCAATTCAATTGGTTCGTTCTCTTTCTCTACTTTAGTCTTGTATTGCCTCATGCATAAAATTCTCCTTTGGCTCACAGCTCATCATTTTTGTTTTCTGAAAAGAAAAATATATATATATTTTTTTGTTTTGGTACAAAATTACACATGGATAAGGAATCCACTGTTTAGTTCCAAAAAGAAAAATAGATACAACAAGACACCAAAACAACCAGACTCACAGAAAACATAGCAACATACATTACTGCACCACAGCCAGTCAATCCAGCTTAATGTTTGAAAAAAAAATCTCTCTAAAATCCCCTGTGACAGAAGCACACAAGGCTGACCAGAATCTGACTTGATCCCAGAGTTCATCCACCCCAACCCCATTGTAATTCTCAAAAATCTTTCTATTATGTTCCACTGTTTCTTTTTTTCGGCCAGGTATCTATAACGTTCCATTCAAATAACCCAGAAAATTACCATCACTGAACATCCCCATAGTCTTAGCTTTCTTTCCCTTGCTCAAAGCGATGAACTGAATGCTCAACAGCTCAAAATACCCTTTTGGCTCACAGCTCATCATTGATGTGATAGGTTCCTGGTGATGAGCTAAAATGGGTCCGTTGCTGCACAAATGATGACCTTGTAGCGATGGCTTCTCAGAATGGAATGGTTATCTTAAGTTCCTCTGGTATTGTAAGTTTACAACACTTTCTTTCTCATTCATACATTGTATGCAGTTTAAACATGTAATTACATTTTCATTATTTATTTATTTATTTTGTTGTTGTTTAAGTTTACAGTAGCTATTCATGAGCAATGGAAGAACACCGTTTGTCTTATTTTCTTTAAATCCAGAATTTGGTTCTCATCAATGTTGCCTTAAAACATGAGTTTTAGTCATGAAAGAGTACACAACAGTGATTTTTCCATAAGGTGGTCTAGTAAGGGTAATAACATGGCTAGTTTAGATTAATAAGTAAAGTTTGGGTTTGATAAGGGAATGTTAAGTTAGTATCTTTCTGGTTGTAGCATGTGTCCCAAATTTTATCTATGTTAGGTTGGATTCATCACATTGCACAATCCTATCAAAAGGGAAAAAAGGGAAGAAATATGAGGATATATATATATATTATATATGTGTGATATTTAAAATTCTTTCAGAATTACTAGGCAAGTATGGTGTAAACAGTTTCAGGCTGACTCATTTGAGTCATACATATGCCAATTCCACTTTCAGGAGATCCAAGCACCCACTTTTTCATCAATGTCTGTATGATCGTTTTTTGGATGCATCTGCATCGAGATTATCTTCTATCTAAACCATACTTTCTGTAATGTTTATAGCAGTGCAACTTGGGTTTTGTTGTTTTATCAGTATTATAATTTTGTGAATAGCTTTTGTATCCTATTTTCTCTTTATATTGGAATACACAAGTGATTCCAAGTTCTGTGCCATCATTGCTTAGTTCGAAATAGTGGTATGAAATGTGTCTGAACTGTTGGTTAAATGCATGGAAAATTTGTCCCTATGTGTCTTATGTGGACCCTCTTAAAGGAAGTAACAATAATCATTTGACAGACAATTTAAAGTTCATGTTTCCAAGATTGCAGTTGTTGTGGCTACCTATTTTCCTGAAATTTTCTTCTCCCATTTTTCTTGTTTATTTACTCCTTATTGTGTCTCTTCCGTGGGATCATCTTGTATCTTCCATGCACTTTTGCACCCTTTAGGGGTTGTTTGGTTCACAGAATTGATTTCCTGTAAAAATATCATCATTCTGGTAGAGACTAGTACTACTCGTGTTGTTTCTATCCTTGGTCATTTTACAGAATTCTGCTAAGAGAACTCAAATTTTGTTTTCTGGTGCTATATTGCTGGCGAACATTGATATAGAATTTACCTGAAGGATATTTATACGACTAATTTACACCATTTCATGTTCATCTTTGTTATGTACCAGATTCGAGCACTAGGGAGAAACACTAGGGGTTCAGTGGCCATGAGACTTAAACAAGGGGATAAGATGGCAAGCGTGGACATTATACCAGGAGCTATGTGGAAAGATTTGGAGAGGGTGTCAGCAGCTCCCAATAGCTCGTAACTTCTTTTACAATATAATGGATTTTTTCTAGTTGTTATTAACTCTAACCTTTGATTAGCATCAACATGGACTTCAGGGGTACTGGTTAGCTTGAGCAACCAAAACCTATCAATAGAAGTGTTTTGGTCGGATGTTTGGGTTACTTTTGCCCAATCGGAATGGCATCTCATTTATTAGGATAAGGGAGAAGGAAGAAAAAGGAAAAGCTAGCATAGTCTCAGGCTGCCCAATGCTTAGGAGCTCGTTCAAGTTTGAAGCGCATTGGGTCAACTATACTTTGTTGACAAAATGCTGGACAAATTAAAATGACATTCAGGCATCTGTATGTAGAAAGTGGATTTATGATGGACGAGCCGAATTGGAGGAGAGAGAATAAGAATTAAATTAATTTAGGTGAGGGGTGGAATAGCCAAGAACTTGAGGGAGAGTTGCTTGAGATGATTCAACTATTTGCACTAAAGACCTACTGGCTACTAGTGGGCTAATTACTAAGAGTCAATTCATTAAAAATGAACAAACAAGAAAGGCTAAAGGGAAGTCGAAAATACAATGGGTTAAAGCTGCAAGTTGTAACCAATGATATAATCATTATAACCTAAAAGAAATTGGCCTTGGATCTAGTGGGCCCTAGTTATTCGAAATTTGAGACAGTTGAATTTATTCTCCTACCCCAATGTAGTCTGATAGATTTGCCTTACATTTTGTGTTTGTTAATTGTGCCGCAGTGCTAGAGGTGTGAATGGCCCATGGTTGTTGTTTGTGTCCGAGAGTGGATATGGAAAGCGTGTTCCTTTGAGCAGATTCCACTCATCCCGATTAAACAGAGTTGGTCTGATAGGCTACAAGGTATGCTTATCATAACATAAAATTCTTGGTTGAAAGCTTTAATAATCTGTTCTTTTTCCAAGGTTGTGGGCTTATGCCTTTTTCACTGCTCCTTTTTCAGTTCTCCACAGAGGATCGCTTGGCAGCAGTTTTTGTGGTTGGATTCTCGTTGGCAGGTGATGTTACATAAACTAATTTGAGGCTGATTTCTGATGTCTATGAGCTTTGTCCTTAATTTGGTTAATTTTATTTGAATTAACAGAGGATGGAGAAAGTGATGAACAAGTGGTACTTGTAAGTCAAAGTGGTACAGTCAACAGAATAAAGGTTCGGGACATTTCAATACAGTCTCGCTATGCAAGGTAAATTTGAACTGGGGTATTTCCTTTGTATTCTGAAATATGTCGGGGTAGTTGTAACACACACACACACACATAATTCTCTGTCAACTATGTACTACGATGGAACAGTATGATTTTCATGTATAATGGACAGATCCTTATCATCTCATGTAGTGGTTGGTGGTTGATATTGTGATGATATATTTTCTTTGAATATACATCTTTCCAGGGGAGTTATCTTGATGCGGCTTGATTATGCTGGAAAGATTCAGTCTGCATCATTAATCTCAGCAACAGACGAGGAGGAGCCTTTGCTAGAGGTTGAAGCTGCCGTACAAGGCTAACTGTACACAAATTTATTGCTCAGTGCATTTCAAGGCCACTTGTACATATATGGTAGATATACATTGAAGGTGAAAACATGTATTTTTGTTACACAGTTGCTCTTAAATTATTCTGCCCCTTTTTGAGAATTGTCAAATTTTATGTATATCAATATTGGTAATTTTAAGATTCCATGGGCCTGAATTGGGGAGTCAAATCTGATGAAAAAGATTGCAACTGCACCAGAGTGCCATTTTCTGCATGCCACAATTCTGAAAATACTTTTACACTTAAATCCCAATTTGCAAGCCTTCTCCGCTCTCATGTCCAAGGAGTGACCCTGCTCTCTAGACCAATTTCTCATTTTCTTTTTCTTTATTGTGTTCTTGACTGGGGTTTTGTTTATGTGTTTTTTTGTTTATCTTAATGTTGTATTAGAGTTATCAAATAAAAAAATGGATCAGTAAATCCTTTTTTATTTTTTGGTGGCAGGAGTAAATTCTGTTTGAATGAACATGAATGGTTAAAATTTGAACATTGAAAAAAAAGAAGAGAAAATTAGGGAAAGAATAGGAGAAAATCATTTTGGTCTTCAACATATGAAAGTGGCACTTGTTTAAGAGACAGTTGGCCTTTAACACTCAAAAACCATTAGTTTATGATCCGGCTGCACACCTTCAAAAATCCAATGAATCATATTATGATGAATATCCAAGCACACGTTTCAATTAGTTTGATGGCGTTTGAGTTGCTGGTATGTTTGGCGACAGAGGAACATGCAATTGTTTGAACCTAATTTCTCTTTTCCTACTGCACCCCCCTCATAAGATTATTTGACACTTTGCTCGCGAGTGAAAGAAGTTTGTTGTGAATAGTCTTGCTAACCTTTTTTTTTTTTTTTTGGTTTTTGTTTACATTTGTGGGAATCGAATTTTGGACATATTTTAATCATAACCCTTACCCCACCTACCCTCACTACTTGGCCTAACCACAAGGAGTTAATGGTCTTGCTAACTTTGGTCTCTCGGTAAGTTTGTTGTGATTATTGGGTTTACTACCCATCAATCTCCTTTGACCATATAGGTAATTGCTGTTATTATTTGCACCATACGTGATCCAAATTTCCTCAGCATATAGGTAATTTTTAGTGATGACAGGACAAGTGCTACAAGGTCTTGTAGAGCCTACAGTCATAGACACAAAGGCATTTGTAGGGATCCCAGCTAGTGTTGTCATTGTTGTGTAGTTACAGGACTATGCACAAGAATGAAGAACCTCTGATGAAATTGGAATAGGGAGATCATGTGAGAAACTTGAAATTAGAATGAATTGGTGTGAAACAAGAGGTAAATGAAGTTCTATTATTAAAAGCGGGGCAATTTACAATTATCATATTATATTTAAAAATCTATTACTAAATTATTTGGCAATTTCTTGTATGGTCAATAAAATCTTTTAATAATTATAGGGTTTAGAAACCGACATATTTTAATACATGAATTATATTATAGGGAGATATATATTCATATATCTTTGGGGTATGTCTCGAGACAGCATCAATAATCTATTAGCATTCTTTAAAATGCGCGCAGAAATTATGCACTATGATATAAATTGATCAAAGGGTGGGAGAAGCAATAGTACAATGCGAGCCTCTAGGCCAAGTAACCCTCGTACTTGTAACTCTTCTTGATCAAGAGAAAGTAGAACCACAAATGTTATTAGTGTGGAAATTAAAGCATCTAATCCAAAATGGATTGACAATGGATGGAGTTGCCATGACATTATATATTGTAACGTTAAGACTTAACATTCACAATGTAGGACATTCTATCAACAATTAGCCACAAATTTACCCTAATGTTTCCTTGTAACAACATAAATAGTAGTATTACTAATATGAGAAAAGACTTTACTAAACAATGAAACAAGCCAACATGTAATCTTTATCAAAGGAGATAGAGAAATTAGATTGTTTTTACATCAATACGAAATATCAATTGTATGACCAACAGCAACAGCCCCCTGGTGTATGCACCCTCTTTCCACTGTCCTGGCACCGTATACTGCGATTTTCCAATAAGAAACTACCCAGGCGCTATCCTCAGAGAGAAAATTGGTGTTTTGGAAACATGAAACTGTAAAGTTCATTGTCTTTCATGCAAACGGGAGCCTACTTGGAGAGCAGCCAACATTTTTACCGCAGGATGATAAGTCCTGAAACATTTCACAGAAGAAGGCCATTCAGAACAGTCATGAAGGGACTCTAAAATTGAATGGTCCAAAATTCCAAATGCCACATGGTCCCTGCAGTAACTGTTTGTAACTTCATCTTAATATGTTCTATCCGTGAGGAACTATATACATTTCACTGAGCAAACATATTAATTTATAGATAACAGTCTGTCAAATTTGATATTTATCCGTTCATTGTTTTGATTATAGTTGTATAACTGAGAAATGCATACCTAATGAAAACATGTGAGTTTACTCATCTTCAAGGGCAGCAATTTCATATCTGACTTCTTCCAAATGCTCATTTATAGCAGTCACAGCATCCTGCACCCCTCTAATGGCTTCCTTGAGAGCACTATCATATTGGGCATCTTCTTCTGCCTCTTCAGTTCCAGTAGCTTCTGTTATCTCATGGAGATGCACACACTCATGCTCCATTGGTTTCTTAAATCTGCAATTTTCATGACTCACCAGACGATCCGAGGGTCTACCAGCCTTCTTCAACACCTGAATTGTAGCCGTCTTTGAAACAAACAAAATACACTTATTGTCAGCAGAGAATGGAGCAAAATGGCAGCACAAATAAGTATGTTCATTGATCAAATATATGCCTGAAACAAAGAAAAACTATCCTATCCCAATCATAATTAAAATTAAAAAATAAATAGCCCAGAGCACCACATACCCCTATTAACCATAACTCAATTATCATTTAGTCATCTAAATATAATCAAATAAATAGACGAACACACGGGGTCATGATGATAATCAAATGGTCAAACAGAGCTACCTGGATATTTTTAAATAGTGATTCAAAAATTATAAAGTATGATCATTGAACCAAATTACGGGAACAATGTGATCCTTTTTGTTCTTATCAAAAGGGATCCCTCTTAAGAATAAGACCCTCTATATACACACACATACACACAGAGGATTGTTTGATGTTTGTGTGGATGTGGATGTGGTTCTTTTTCTAGCTGTTCCTTAAGCATCTAAAACACCACCAACAACAAAGCCTTAGCCCAACATAAGTATCTAATAGACTACCACACAACTATATTTGGGTTGGCTACATGAACCTGATCCTCCATTCCATCCATACCCAATTAACCACAAAGCATCCAACAAAAACAGGAATGATATGAATTAAATACCAGGTTCAATTTCTGCTTCTCGTGGGTTTGGACAGCTCTGAGGAGTTGGGCCAAATCAAGTCGGCAGTAATCAGGATTGAGAAAAAGCGATTCCATTTCAAGCACTTTTTTTGAGCACTCATTGAATTCCACTGTCACCTCACTGCATACTTGTTGGTACGCTAACTCCCCATGTACTCCTGATGACTCCATGTACTCGCCAAACCCGCTTTTCAGCTTCGCGTATGCTTCTGCCCTGCGCTGCTGAATCCCGAGAAACCCGCGAAGTAATTCAGCGATTTTTGAGGACCCTTTTGCTGCCTCTGCCTCTGCCTCTTGTTCTTCGTCTTCTTCCATTGGGTCTCTTATTGATACCTTCTTCTCAAAGTCTTCCATATTCGATTTGCTTCTTCTCGCCCTAACTCCCAATCCCACTTCCTCCTCTGTTTTATTACTCTTCCAAATCCAAAGTAAAGTAAATTTTCTTGGGTAACCTTTGGATTTTCTGTGAACAGATCTCCACCGTTAAAGTTTAATTAACAAATTCAATTAAAAGTTTTATTGGGCATCAAAGAGGGGAATTTCTACTCATGCTCCTCAATTTACTCTCCATACCCCTCTTTTTCATTTTGGTCAAGTTTAAAACCCAATTTTGTCCTAAGATAAAAATGAGTGTTGCTATTTGCACACTCCTAAATTTCTTTTTACACACCATTTTTCTCTTTTTTTTCTTCTACACACCTCACACACTCATCTCAAATTCAAAACCTCTCAACACACACCTAACTCATTACCAAAATACCCTCATTTCATTACACACCTACACACCCCATCTTTCTCTTTCCTTCTCTCTCTTTCTCTGTCCACACACACCCGCGCAGCACCACCCTCCCTGCATGTGCACCATTCTCCTCTCATTCTCTCTCTCCTCATCTCTCTCTCTCTCCTCCCTGTTGCACCACCCTCCCCGCGCCCACCACCATGCCAAGCTCGCACAGCCAAGAAGCCTCAACACCCGACCACGCCGCCGACGCAAATGAGTTCGCACCCGACAGCTCTGCCCAGCTCGCACGACCATGCCGCAGTGCCAGCCAAAAGGATGAGCTTCGCAGGCCATTCGGCAGTCATGCGCCAAAACTGGCAGGTTCGTTCGGCAGCCATCCGTCGAAATTTTGAGTTTCCTTCGGCAGCCACCCACCGAACATTCGCTGCAACTCGATCATCATCGATTTCCTCAGCCCGGTGGCTTTCACCGGCGAACCAGGCGACGAGACATCCACCAAACACTTCTTCTCTCTTCCCTCTTCCTCTCCACACCCACCAACCACCGAGAAAATCAGCGACGGCGCCGAAAACAAAAGCACCACGCTGGCGTTGATTTCGTTTCCGGCGAAGTTGGGAGACCGGACCACTCTCCTCTTTCTTAAGATCGAGGCTGGTGTGTGTGTTTTTTTGGTCCGGGTGAGGGAGGGAAATGGGTTTTTTTTTTTTTTTTTTTTTTTTTTTTTTTTTTTTTTTTTTTTTTTTTTTCTGTTGATGGGGGTGTGCAAAGAGAAAAAATGGAATTGGACTTTGGGTGAGAGAAGGAGAGAAGAGACTTTTCCCTTTGATTTTTTTTATTTCTTTTAAAAAGGGTGTGTAAAAAAAAATTTAGAAGTGTGCAAATAGAAACCTTCATAAAAATTTTCTATCATCTTTCGTCACATTCCCAACCCTAATTTCACCTAGCCTATACTCAACCCACCCCACCCCACCATTGGCCGCCCCTCGTCCCACGCTAGCTGCCGACCATCCTTCTTCCCAATCCATCGGTTGTCGACACCCTTCCTCCATTCCTTCTACCTTAGTTTAATTTTGTTGTTATTTTCATCGTTTCAAAGTAGAACCGTAAATGAGGATAGTAAAGTGGTCCCCAACTATCTAGGGCCTCAAAAATTTCATACCTATTATAAAATATAAGAGAGATGAGAGAATACAAGAGAGAAAAATGGAGAAATCATAGTGTCTTTTTTATTAGCATAAGGCCTTTATTTATAGACTCTAGAATGACTAGGGTTGCTTGGAGATCACTCTTAAATTATTTGGATATCACTCTCAAGTTTCCTTGTTTTACGAGAAGAGGATTATGATAATTACAATATTACAAATACACCCAAATACATAATTGTAGACAGCCACATAAATATCAATATTTACAACAATATCATTTATATATTTTATTAAGTACAATTAATTTTGAAAATATATTTAAATTTCAATTCAAAAAAAATTTCAAAAAGGTCCATCCATTTTATTTTATTTAAAAAAAAAATGGTTCGTTTATTATGGTTTCTATGAGTATTTACTAACTCAAGAAAAAAAGAAAAGAAAAAGGAACATCGAGGGTCGAATGCCTCACTTTTATGATTCGCCTTGATCTCTCGAAATTTCAACTACGGCCTTGTTTCAAAGTTTAGTTGTGCTTTTGTAACAACTTATATGAAGTTTGTGTAAATGTATATGTGTTTTACCAAAGTTTTTAAATATGAAAATCACATACGGTCCTAAATAGGTAGACCAAGGCACTCTTCATGGCGTTTGGTGAGCTTGGTTTCAAAGATAAAGTTAATTCTTCACCCAAAAAAAGTTCATTGTTTATGTGAAAAAAAAAAAAAAAACTTATATATATGTGAGCAAATCACCAGCTTAATTTGTTGGTAACTCTATATGATCGAGCTGTTCACTAACTCAAGGTTGAATTTGTGTTCGTTTATTTATTAAACACTCTTAAATAAACAAGTATAACAAGTTTTAAGCTTGGTGCTGAATTTACAAGTAATTCTAAGGACTTTCTTTTCAATATTTAGAGAGCTATAAATGGATAATAAGGATTAAAGACTCTATTGTTAACAGGTTAATTCTTAGCCAGCTCTGCTAATTAAAGACAGGACTAATTGGCTACAGTTTGAGTTACTTGGGCAAATGCAACGATCCTTATTCCTTAACATAAATTTGTTAGATGAATAAAAGGTAGGACTGTCTCGCTACCCTTATAGTCTCTGTTTCCATTTTTGTAGTTGAACCAAGACTTGGAGTTTGAACACCAATCTATTAATTAAAGAATGAGAATACTAATCTTATAGATCGAGGCATGCACAAGCATTTTTATCAAAAGCACCAAACACAACATGATGCTCAATTGTGTAGCATGCATGTCAAACATTTTAGCAAAGATGTCAAAACCTACATTGAGTTGTAAGATTATAGAAATAAAAAACATGATTTCTTTCATAATTATGGTAACCATGAATGAGAGACACACGACCAAGCCAGCAAAGGAGTGACCGTAGCGATCGGCTGCTTCACTACCCCAGAATGGAAGGGAAAAAACAGAGAAGGCAATGAGCTTAATTACCAAAGATGGAGTCTCTGTGGCTGTATCTTTTGTTTGGTGGAAACAGTATAAAACTAGCCCGAGTGGTTATAATTGCTTATTAATACATGTTTGGGATGGTGTGAAGTTTTTGTGCAGGGACTTATCGAGGAATGTAATCTTTCAATAGTCAATACACACAATTTATTAATTTGGTTCATTATTCTATGTACTACTACTGCATGTTTCCAACATAATAACGTAAAAATTACTTGCAGATTTATATATATAGAGTTTTTCATAGAAAACAAAAAAAAAAAAAGAAAGAAAAAGAAATAGACAATGAAAGCAGTCATCATGGAATTATTCTACAAGTTTTTCAAAATTGTGATTGTTTTTAAAACTGGATTTTTTTTTTGTTGTTTTTTGCGGATGAAGTAAAATGGAATTGTTTATTATCAAACCAACTATTTAGATGGTTTACATTACACATCCCATGTATTAGCCAAAAACGGACAAACAGAGTCCGGTGAGCTATAACAACAACATTCGTCCTAAAAATGCGTTTGAGATAATAATCGTTCATCAATTTGTTTGGGATTTTATAGTGATCGAGCTTGATTGATCTAAAGAATTATGTTCTCATTAGCTTGATAATTTTGTTTGAGCTTGAACTCAAGCCTAAATAGAATCTGTATTAATTTGACAAATCATTCAAATTATAACTCCAGAGATAAAGAAAAATGTGAATTTCAAAAAATCAAGTCAATCTTCTACGGGGTCTAGTTGAACCAAGACCTGGAGTTTGAACACCAACCTATTAAAGAATAATTAAGATACTAATCTTATAGAGGCACAAGCATTTGATCAAAAGCACCAAAGACAACAAGATGTTCAATTGTGTAACATGTCAAATAGTTTAGCAAACATTTCACCTAGATTGAGTTGTGAGATTGAAGAACTAAACAACAAAAAGATGATTTCTTTCATAATTATGGTAACCATGGGAGACACTCGACCAAGCCAGCAAATTAAATTGTGCCTGTTGTTTGCTTCATTACCCAAAAATTTGAACCATCCTCAAACAACAAAACCTAGAGGCCTCCATGCTCACCTGGAAAAAGTAAAAAAAAAAAAATTAACAATATGGCTAAATCTGTAGATTATCGAATTGATTTTATAATATATTGCTATTCCAATCCTTAATTTTTTTTGTTTTTTGGCTCTATTGCAGTCTTAGCATACTATCATTTCTTACATTTCGATCTTCTCAATTCCCTCAGAACTTCTTCTGTCACAGTTGATTGTTATCCCTTTCTTCTTACCAGTGGACATGTCCTCAGCAGAGACACTCAGGATACCATTAGCATCAATACTAAAGCAAACATCGAATTTAGCAGCACCCTTGGGAGCTGGAGGAATGTCATCCAGAGTAAATTGGCCCAAATAGTTATTATTTAAGGTTGTTTCACTCTCACCCTCATAAATTGGAAAGAAGACTCTTGTTTGGTTGTCATACAATGTTACTGTCGTACGATTCTTCTTGATGGGAATTCTAGTGTTTCTTGGAATTCTAGATAATTAAATTATATGTTTATAGAAACAAATGAAGTATATATAAATACGAGCCTCACAGTGATATATATATAAAACTGATTTGAAGAACAAAGGGCAATATATAAATAAATTGATATAAATATATACATACCAAAAATGGAGTGAGTGGGGTTTCTGATGACCTGGTTAAGTGCTGCATCACCTACCAAACGCTCAGTATCAGTATCAGTGAAGGCAACATAAGATGGGGTGGTCCTGTTTCCCTGATCGTTTACTATGACTTCTACATGACCATGCTGCCACACTGCCACGCATGAGTACGTTGTCCCCAAATCGATACCGATTGCATGACCCTTTTCTTCTCCCGCCATTCTCAGCTCAAAAACTTCAAGAGCAAATATCAAACAAGAAATAAATGGTTGCAGAGAATGCAGAAAATGTTTTGGGACGGATTCTGGCTCTATCGTTTGTTAATTAGTCACACTTAGCTTACACGGATAACCAAAGAGAAGTTTAATGGGAACAATTTTAAAGGAGCGAGTGTTATCTGTCCCAAACACATAAAGTTTAATGTGTGAAATTAATGTTGATATGACTTTATGCCACAAGTAATTAAGTACGACCAAAATGAGAAAACAATTAAGACAAAAGGAAACATGCTTATTCATTGGTTATGTTGATGATCCAATTAAGTAATCTAATTAGTTCTGCATAGATCCAACTTGACAGCAAACCCTCTTATGCGCGTATCTTTTTTTAATGTGAACCACAAATATTAAATCCTAACTCCAAAAAAATACTTATTTCAAATTAACACAATACAAACACATAAAATGATGCAGAACCGATGGCGGAGAAGTTTATGCAACAGCTTGATCGTTGCAAACCCAAGAAAATTGGGAAATGATTTCTACTAGTCGGAGGGTTTGGCTCTGAAAGTGGTACTAATGCATATCGTTTCGAAGAGAATCGTGAGACGAGTCAAACTCATTGCTAAGCCATGATGTATAGGCTTTTTCGGCCATCCGAGATCGTTTAGGACCTCAAAACTGCATTCTAAACTTTTAGACATTTTATTTATTTTTGTTTATATTTTATTTGGGTTTGTAATTACGTACCGTAGGCCTTAATTATATGGTTGTTTGCGCCCTAAGGTTTCTTTAAGCGTACTTAAGCAATTTTTACAATTGCTAGCCGAATTATTCTATTATTATTTTATCAAACTAATTGTTGAGGTTTTCTCTTAATTTCCTGATGGATTCCAGACTTCTTGTTCTTTTAGATTTACGTTTATAAACCTTGGCTGATTGTACTGCATCATAAAATATCATGATTAAATTCTATTTCTAGAATAACACCCAAATTAAAAATAGAAAACTAGTTAACTAATTAACCTTATTTGGACATAGTTTTCTCCTGAATCATCCTTGTTAGTACCAATAATTTACGACTATATTCTTTGTATTTATTTATGTTGAATAATGGAAAGGATGTCCGAAAGTAGTATTGATAAAGGCAAGCAAAATTGTTGGAGTATCACACATTAAAGACTTTAAATAAGAGGAAAAAATGTAACCTCGGTCCGGTCCGTTATCCTTTTCTTTTTAACTCCAGTCGTCGCTCGATGACGTCGCATGGTCCCACATCTGATTCCGTCACGCGAATTCGTCTGCTTAAAAGGGTGCAAGGAGTTCCGGGTCCCACAATATAGAAAGTTTCGCATAGTGTCCATCCCATTCACTCGTCTGGCACAAAGGCTACGAAGGTGCGCGCACACACCGAGCTTGCAGCCTGATCCTCCCGGTCCCACATGGATGATCCTCTAACACTTGGCAGTCAAGAACAAACTTTTTTTTTTACCATGTTTTTTTTTTAGGTTTTTTTTTTTTCATGTTTTTTTAAGGTTAATTGCAGAGAAACGGTTCCTTTTCCCCTCTGCTAGTTCACTCAAGCTACTCTCTCTCACTCTCTCATATATAAACTTCTTTCCACTCTCTAAAATCCCTAAAGTTCCTAGCGAAAAACTGCTTTTGCTTCCCTTTTGTCACCGTTTCAATTGGGCATTTTCTTACCAACTTTTTATTTTTGGTCTGAATCCTTTAGCAATTTCAAACTCGATTTTTTGGACGGAACTTATATGTCTTCTAGGAAGTGCAACACCAATTAGATGTATTCTAACCGTTTAATTTTGTTTGTAAAGCTGATCTCTTGATTAGGGACAAAGTATTATGTATTATAATGAGTGAATTGGAAATACTATGTTTATATATGATACGTGGTGGTATGGTAACACATAATAATTTTTCAAAAAAAAAAAATATCAATTAATATATCTTGACTATAAAATATGATAAAGGGTATGAATAATGTTGTATGACATTTTGGACAAGTATGGAGGGGTTATTAGCTCTTGACCCATATACAATAATATGTATTTTATACACTCATATCTAAGTCCATTTTGAAACTAACTTATTTACAATATATATGACATTGGCATATACATCATCACATCATTAAGGTTACATGCAATTATTTATTGTGGAAAACTTCCTAATTTTGTGCTGCTAATGTCCACGCTTAGGTGACAATTTTATTTGAGAAGTATAATGATATTGATAGGCCCATTATTAATTAAGAAGTCCTGTTAATTTGCAAATTGATCATCAATGTAGATGAAATTAAATCTTAATTAATTGGTTACCTCTTTCGCAGAAATGTACAAAGACGCATAATTGATTGTCATCTACTTTACCGCTTTACGTACAGGTTTTTTCATATAATAGACTTCGTATAAATATGTCCCAATTAACACATAAAGTTTCTTATGTGAAATTAATATTTATGTGAGTTTATGCATGCCACAAGTAATTAGTATGACCAAAATGAAAAGACAAGGAGAAGCAAATTAAGATTATTTATCGGTTACGTCGATGATCCAAGTAATTAATTAGCTTTTCATGCATAGATTCAACTTGACAGCAAACCCTCTTATATATGTATATTTTCAAATATGAACCATAAATATTCAATCCTCAACCTAAAAAAACTCAACACTTCATTTCAATTAAACAAAATACAGACACAGAAAATAGCATCATTGAATTCTATTTTTAAATTAACAGCCAAATTAATCTTAGTTGAATATTGTTCTTCTGGAATAATTTATGAGTTTGTTTTTTCTACATGTTGGATACTATCCTGAAGTAGTATAAATAAAGCCTGAAGTAGTATAAATAAAGCCAAGCAAAATTCTTGGAGTATCACACATTAATGCAATAAGAGGAACAATGTAAGAAATCTATTATTGCTTTAATATATATATATATATTATTGGAGGAGTATTTACATGAGGAAAGCATGAATTTGTTTTATACTGCAGGGAAATGCCCAGCTGGGCCCGGTCAAGGGGGTCCCACACCCGATTCACTCATCGTCTGATACAAAAGGCTGCGAGGTGCGCGCACACACCCAGCCTGACTCTTGATCTTCCCGGTTCTACAATGACCTCCACTAACAGTTGGCACTCAAGCAAGCTTCGCGTATTGATCATCCGGTGCAACTTAAAAGGGAATCTCCACAACGTCACTAATGTGAGCGGAAGGTCGTATTGTGCGCCACACAAAGGCAAATTTTTACTGATAAGTGGCAAGAAGGACAACCCAGCGCATTTTTGGTACAGTATATATATAGGACAAAATGCGAAAAAAAACGCTTCATTCTCCACTCCGCTAGCTCGCACAGTACACACTAGTCTCTGATCTCTCTCTCACCGGCGCATTTGGTTTGTTGATTTCACCGGCCAAAAAAGAGAATCAGAGCATGGCATTTAAGTGCATCATCAAAGGCGGCTGTGGCAAGACAGTTCATACAAAAGATGCACTGAAGGAGCATCAAGAGACCGTACATAGAGGCAAATTCTTCAGGGATTGCGGCAAATGTGGTAACAAGATGGCTTATCCAGGAGAATATCATCCATGGTATTTCTCATAAATTCTTGAATCCTATTCGGGGCTGTCATTTGTTATTTTTTGTGTATTTGGCATTTTGGTTCTTTGGGTATTATTCCTTTTTTTGGTCATGATCTGGGCATTATTCTTTGGTATATATGTGAATCCTCTATCTAATGCAGAAATTGTTGCAGGTCCTTCAAGTTTGAACAAACAAATGCTTCTTATACTTACTAATTAATTGTTGCATTTGTTCTTATCATGACTGCTTTGTTTTGCTTATTATATTTACTGATTGTTTTGAATTGTCACAAATAAAAGCACAATTTGAAACAAGAGTTTTAATTCATAGCCAAGTGATTGGTGTTCATCATTTTGGTTCAAGTTGTGCCCACAAATTAATTAATGCATGGTGAAATCTATGGCTCAAAATGAAACACTGTGTGGTTACACTACAAGAAAAAACATTTTTAACAACATGAGATTAACAACGTGCAGTGAAAACACCTTGTGAAATGTAATATTCAACAACGTGCTTTTAAAACACGTTGTCGAATTGGTCATTTACAAGTGATTAACAACGTGCACTTTTTGCCCATTGACATAAGTTGAATCAACAACGAGGTGTGCACGTTGTCAATGGGTTTACCTATAACAACATGGTAAGCATGTTGTTATAAGTTAGTAAGCAAATAAATAAAAAAATTAGACTAATAGTGCTCTGATACTTAGAAAAAATTGGAAAGCCCTAAAATATATTTTGGTTAAGTGGGAATACATTTGCATTGGGTTCGCTCTAGACCTCACGCCAAAATTTCAAACAGCCCCAAATTCAGACAAAACTCAAGATCGATTTCCCAAGAGTTCAGACAAAACTTTAACCTTCTTTCTTCTCACTACAAAAATTTAGACAAAACTCACGATTTCCCTCTTCTCTTTTTGTACTCTCTCCCCACGCCTGAATCCTCCTCTTGTAGTCCACAAAAAAAATTCTTCGGGTACAACGAAACAGAGGTCGGAGGCCGACTCAGGCTGTTGTCGGAGATCACTGGCGTCTGCCCTCACTGCAAGGAACAGATCAAGTGGAAACGCCGTTACAGTAAGTAGAAGACCCTGACGAAGTCGGCCAAGTGCCAACGTTGTACGAAATGAGCTATTCGTCAATCTCACCGTAAACTCTGCTCGGCTTAAACCAAGGAACAAGGTGTCTGTGCAAAGTTCTGTTGCCATGTCGAACGCATTGTCGGAAGAGACCCTTTGGAAGTTGAGGCTGAGCAGAAGTCGCTTCATGAGGTTAATTTGTTTGTAATTTTCTTTCTTATTTTCCAAATTCCAATTGCTTTTGCAGTCAATAAACTGCTAATTGGATTGATAATCATGATGGGTATGTCGGAGCTAAGCTTTCATTGGATTTTGATAAATTTGTTGTTCTTAATTATGTAGGTGGATTAATTAAGGTTTTTATTGTTTTTTGTTGTTGTTGTTGTGGGTCATTGACTCATTGTTGCTTGTGTTGTATGACTTGGGTGATTAGTGGTTTAATGAATTTCAAGGATGAATTTAACGTTTCTTTGATTATTTCATGATCTGGGAACATGGGTCTCTGTTATATATATATATTATTGGAGGAGTATTTACATGAGGAAAGCATGAATTTGTTTTATACTGTAGGGAAATGCCCAGCTGGGCCCGGTCAAGGGGGTTCCACACCCGATTCACTCGTCGTCTGATACAAAAGGGTGCGAGGTGCGCGCACACACCCAGCCTGACTCTTGATCTTCCAGGTTCTACAATGACCTCCACTAACACTTGGCACTCATACAAGCTTCGCGTATTGATCATCCGGTGCAACTTAAAAGGGAACCTCCACAACGTCACTAATGTGAGCGGAAGGTCGTATTGTGCGCCACACAAAGGCAAATTTTTACTGATAAGTGGAAAGAAGGACAACCTGGCGCATTTTAGGTACAGTATATATATAGGACAAAAGGCAAAAAAAACGCTTCATTCTCCACTCCGCTAGCTCGCACAGTACACACTAGTCTCTGATCTCTCTCTCACCGGCGCATTTGGTTTGTTGATTTCACCGGCCAAAAAAGAGAATCAGAGCATGGCATTTAAGTGCATCATCAAAGGCGGCTGTGGCAAGACATTTCATACAAAAGATGCACTGAAGAAGCATCAAGACACCGTACACAGAGGCAAATTCTTCAGGGATTGCGGCAAATGTGGTAACAAGATGGCTTCTCCAAGAAAATATCATCCATGGTATTTCTCATAAATTCTTGAATCCTATTTGGGGCTGTCATTTGTTCTTTTTTGTGTATTTGGCATTTTGGTTCTTTGGGTATTATTCCTTTTTTTGGTCATGATCTGGGCATTATTCTTTGGTATATATGTGAATCCTCTGTCTAATACAGAAATTGTTGCAGGTCTTTCAAGTTTGAACAAACAAATGCTTCGTATACTTACTAATTAATTGTTGCATTTCTTCTTATCATGACTGCTTTGTTTTGCTTATTATACTTACTGATTGTTTTGAATTGTCACAAATAAAAGCACAATTTGAAACATGAGTTTTAATTCATAGCCAAGTGACTGGTGTTCATCATTTTGGTTCAAGTTGTGCCCACAAATTAATTAATGCATGGTGAAATCTATGGCTCAAAATGAAACACTGTGTGGTTACACTACAAGAAAAATCATTTTTAACAACAAGAGATTAACAACGTGCAGTGAAAACACCTTGTGAAATGTAATATTCAACAACGTGCTTTTAAAACACGTTGTCGAATTGGTCATTTACAAGTGATTGACAACGTGCACTCTTTGCCCGTTGACATAAGTTGAATCAACAACGAGGTGTGCACGTTGTCAATGGGTTTACCTATAACAACATGGTAAATGATTTTGGTTCAACATGGGTTTACCTAACTTATAACAACATGCTTACCATGTTGTTATAAGTTAGGAAGCAAATAAAAAAAAAAATTAGACTAATAGTGCTCTGATACTTAGAAAAAATTGGAAAGCCCTAAAATATATTTTGGTTAAGCAGGAATACATTTGCATTGGGTTCGCTCTAGACCTCACGCCAAAATTTCAAACAGCCCCAAATTCAGACAAAACTCAAGATCGATTTCCCAAGAGTTCAGACAAAACCTTAACCTTCTTTCTTCTCACTCCAAAAATTTAGACAAAACTCACGATTTCCCTCTTCTCTTTCTGTACTCTCTCCCCACGCCTGAATCCTCCTCTTGTAGTCCACAAGAAAAATTCTTGGGGTACAACAAAACGGAGGTCGGAGGCCGGCTCAAGCTATTGTCGAAGATCACTAGCGTCTGCCCTCACTGCAAGGAACAGATCAAGTGGAAACGTCGTTACAGTAAGTAGAAGACCCTGACGAAGCCGGCCAAGTGCCAACGTTGTACGAAATGAGCTGTTCGTCAATCTCACCATAAACTCTGCTCGGCTTGAACCAAGGAACAAGGTGTCTGTGCAAAGTTCTGTTGCCGTGTCGAACGCATTGTCGGAAGAGACCCTTTGGAAGTTGAGGCTGAGCAGAAGTCGCTTCATGAGGTTAATTTGTTTGTAATTTTCTTGCTTATTTTCCAAATTCCAATTGTTTTTGCATTCAATAAACTGCTAATTGGATTGATAATCATGATGGGTATGTCGGAGCTAAGCTTTCATTGGATTTTGATAAATTTGTTGTTCTTAATTATGTAGGTGGATTAATTAAGGTTTTTATTGTTGTTGTTGTGGGTCATTGACTCATTGTTGCTTGTGTTGTATGACTTGGGTGATTAGTGGTTTAATGAATTTTAAGGATGAATTTAACGTTTCTTTTATTATTTCATGATCTGGGAACATGGGTCACTATTAGAATTTGTGAGAGGTGGGTTTTATTTGCATATTTGAATTCTAATTTGGCATCTCAAAATGGGAATATACATACCAAAAATGGAGTGAGTGGGGTTGCTGATGACCTGGTTAAGTGCTGCATCACCTACCAAACGCTCAATATCAGTGAAGGCAACATAAGATGGGGTGGTCCTGTTTCCCTGATCGTTTACTATGACTTCTACATGACCATGCTGCCACACTGCCACGCATGAGTACGTTATCCCCAAATCGATACTGAGTGCATGACCCTTTTCGTCTCCCGCGATTCTCAGCTCAAAAACTTCAAGAGCAAATATCAAACAAGAAATAAATGGTTGCAGAGAATGTAGAAAATGCTTTGGGGACGGATTCTGGCTCTATCGTTTGTTGACAGAGGGTGTTGAGAGTCATCACCCTAAGACATGATTAAACCTAGGATTGATTAGACATACATCTATTTTAGGAGACCCAATTTGTAACAACCCGACCCCAAGTTTAAATTGAAATTGAAATTTTCAAGTTTAATTATGAGTTTCATTTAAGTTTTGGAAGAGAGGTCTAGTGTTTTAGAGGGGCGGTTTAAAAATGAAATGTAGACCTTTTTTTTTTTTTTAGACGAATAGATAGAAACTGAGTTTCTGAACGCATAGGCGAAAACGGCCTTTAAATCAAAGCTTCGGGGAGGATAGTTTGAAGAATTGTCTAGAAAGGGGTATTTTTGTAAATTCAAAACCCCAATAACTTAATTAAAACAACCCAAATACACACACACACACACACACATTCTCTCTCTCTCTCTCTCTCTCTCTCTCTTTCCCCAGCCACCCCCCGTCGACCCAAGCCAACCACACGACCCCCTCTCGCTGGCGTAGACCTTCAACCGAAATCCCTTGACAACCCAACCCCGCTCGCACAGGAAAATCCCATAAATCTTAGTTGCCACCCCCCTCTGTCTTGCCGAATTCCAGCCAAACTCCAGCGTCATTCACTTCGAAATTAGGTGGGTTTTTTTCCTTTCTAAGTGGGCTTTCTTTCTCTTATGGTTTGATTGTTTGATTTTGTGTATTTGATGAAAATTGAGTATGGGGGTTTAGGGCCATTTCGGGATTACCATGGGTTTTTGGATTAGAGGGTTGTTCTTGATGTTTATTTGGACAAATTTCAATCCTAAGAACCTCAATTGATGTTTAAGTTTGAAGAGTTGAGTGGATTTGAGGAATTTGGTATTTTAGTTAAACTTTTGGATTTGAGGCAGCCACTTTGGGCGACACTCTCAGTGATTTTGAACCCCATTGTAATTTCCTGAATAAAGAATTATTTTTGGGCGATTTTTTTGTGAGTTGTTGGTCTTAGCTATGTTGAATGTGGTTGGAGAAGCCGAAGTTATTTTGGGACTAATTTGAGACTTTGTTGATACCGATTTTACTCTAGGACGAACTTTTCAATCGAAGTAAGCCTCGGACAAGTTTCTTTTTAAGCTTAGGATTGGTTGTGAATTGTTTGGTGACGTTAGTTCGAGCCTGCAAGCTTTCGGGGTGTTTGAGGAGGTTTTGTGGGTTTAACTTGTGAATGTTGCAAATCGTTGTGTTGGAACGAGTTTCGGGTGGGATGTGAGGTTTATCACACCAACGTCTTTGAGCCGGGACTAATTATATTTTATTGTTCTATATATTTTATAGGCGAGACGACTGTGGCCCGAGACGATCCGGCGAAGTATCGGAGCTAGGATTCTCATTGTGAGCGGACCTTTGTTTTTTTTAAAAGATTTATGAAATTTGTGTTTTATTTTGGTTATTTGAGTTTTGATTGAGAAGTATTATATGTGAGTGAACTTTTACCTTTGAAAAGAATTTTATGAAATTCCATTAATTTAATTATGTTAAGTATCTTAAAATTGATTTTGGGATTTGATAAATAAGGTTGGACTTCGGGTTTTCAAATACCTTTTCGTATATAAGTTTTATAAACATGATTTTTCTTAATGGATCATTTAAGTTGATGGATCTCTTTTGGAAAAGGATTATAGCTTCTTACTTTCTCCTTATGGCTTAATATTACTTTGGTTTTTGATCGAAAGGAATTAGTTGGATTTATACTTATTGAATTTAAATTGAGATATGTATTAAGTGCGCTTATGGATTTAAAGTTTTCTTGGGAAGTACAATAAGATATTTTCTATCGGTGGGAAAAAAAAATTATGATTTGGTTATGAGAAATAGTTTCAAATCACCTTCTCAGTACCCTTCAGGTTATCGTATTAGATAGGTCTTTGGGACCCATTAAGGCACACACATAGGCTTTGGCCCGTGCGTCGTGATACTTAGCCTTTTGGGGGTGACTCTTCGTGCATGTAAGACAAAATTAATGGCTCTGCACAGATTCTTGGCTTTGCGCATGTATGACAAGTGCTGTAGGTAACTGATTGGGTGTAAACTCTTCTTTTTTTTTTTTAATGTATTATATGGTTTTATTTCGAATATTTATCTCACATCTATAGTCTATTCAGAATATTTCAATGTTTGATTTTTCAATAACTTAATTTTACCTCAATAGATTTATTATATTATGCTAGCAACCTGGAATATATTTATGAACGCATTTTAAAACTGGGGGTTTTCAAAATTAAGTTCGTTTGATAAAGAATGGTTGATTTTCTTGGAAAACGATATTTCGAAAAGTTTTACGCCATTAAACCATTTTATGTCCACTCACTGAGATTATCTCACATTTTTCTGTTTTGTTTTAAACTTTTCCCCCCAGGTAGTAGCAGTGATGGAGGTCGAGCCATACACGTCGTGGCATCCCTTCTATTTTTCATTTCCTCAAACAATTGTAGGCCACATGGCTATCTTTTATTTTGTTCGGTTATAATTGTTGTAAGAATTAATAGAAGTAGTGGCTTTGATAACTGAACTTGGGATTTCTAACTAAGTTATGCTTCTGATGGGTCTGAGACCCTTTTTGGTTGTGGTAGAGACAGTTGATGTTTATTAGAAGTGTTCTTTACAGGTTTTATAAATTCGGGTTAATCCATTTTCAGGGGAGGTCTATAGGGTCGCGCTAGCCACCCATGGTGGTCCAGTGAGGGAGGGTGGCAGAGAGAGGGAGAAGGCAGAGAGAGGGAAGAGAGAGAGAAGGGAGATCGGGGTGGGTAGGGTCGAGCCGACAATGGGGAGGGGTGGGGTTGACTGGTGAAGGGGAGGGGTGGGGTCGCGCCGGCGGTGGGGAGGGGGTGGGGTTGTGCCGGCAGTAGGGATGGGTGGCCGGCCAAAATTGGAAAAATAAGTTTTTTTTTTAATGCAGGGGCAAAATAAGAAAAAATGGGCAAAAAAATGAGGGGATGGTCAACTCAGTGGTTTTGGGTTGTCTGAATAGTCCCTCCCATTCAATTTCAAAGATACAAATTCAGTGTAACTTCAAGATGTAAAAGTTAATTCTTCACCAAAAAATTAAAGTTAATTGGTAACTTTAAACGAGCTGTGTTACTGAAACTTAAATCTATTTGACTAAAATGAGTTTCAAAATTGAATTTGTGTTCACTTATTATGTTATTAAATAAGCAGGCAGAATAACAAGCTTTTTTTTTTTTTTAATAAATAGGCATAATAACATAATAACAAGCTTAGTCCTTCGAATTGCAAGTAAATGATTTGGTTTCAAACTAAGAACAAGCTTATCTATTAAATAAAGGTATCATAAATGACTAAGGCTCTGTTTCGGATTGCGGTGGAGGACCCAAAAGCTGCTGTGGATGACAATTTTCAATCACCTACAACAATTTTGGTGTTTGGTAAAAAAATTAAAAACTGCTTTTCCCCACAATTCTCAACTCGCTACAACAAAAATAGAAAGCATATTTCTAGGTGTTTTTGAAAGCTGCAGTCAATCACAGAAATAATGAATATTTTATTTTACCTATAATACCCTTATTGATTTCTATAATTTTTATTTGTTTATTTTAAATTAAAAAATATGTTCATTGTTAGTTATATTTTATATTGTGATAATTAATTATTATATTTTATTTGTACGATTAAAATTATAATATACCTAAAAAATAATAGGCATACTTATTTAATAATGTTGTTCTTAGAAAAATTAATGCTAATAAAAATTTGTAGCCAAAAATTTCAAAAACAAGTAAAAAAACATTTTATTTTTACCAAATAAATAAGTGAAAGACACTTTCAGCATCATGTCCATTTTAATAATTATAAACAGTTACAGCACTTTTACATTAACATTTACCAAACACTTTGATACTGTTTTTTGTATTCGAAGCACTTTCGAAAATATAGTTTACCAAACACTTCACTACTTTACAGCTGACTTTACTGACTTTACTTTATAGCTGTTTTACTTCATAGTTATTTTTTCTCACAATAATACCAAACTGGCCCTAAAACAGTGGCCTATTCTAGTCATTTGCTACAGTTTCGAAACACTGGCGGCCCCTACAAGAGCCCAATTTACAAGTAGCTTGTAAATTACTTCATGGTTCCAACAACCCACAAATGTTTGCAGGTGCCACACACACTACATTAATCACTTAATTATTCAAGGCTTTACCCTACCTTTTTTTTTTTTTTTGGGTCTACGCTGATTTAGATATGTCCACATTTCAATGCCACAAGGCACTCTCTGAACTCCAGGCCAAATATGTTACTTATGCAATTAGACTCATGCATCAAGACCAAGTTTGTGAAACAAAAAATGGTGAGAAACACTTTAAACCCATTGACGGAGAACTTTTAAGTCCCAAATACGCTTTCTTCTAGCTTTCAAGTTGCAGTTAGTTAAAATATGACAATAATTCGTTTGCAACATCAGAGACATGTTACTAATACATTTGCAAAGGGTCCAGCTTCAGGAAGATCAAGATCAGCTAAAGGTTTACAAATTCCAGCAATATATGAACCAAGGATAATCTGGCCCAGCTATCTACTATTACAATTTGCAGAACAGACAACTGATCAATCTCCACTGGCACAACCCCTACAGCCACAATGTACACACTCTATAACCTTCTCCTCCCTCAGATGCTTGGGCACTCGGCAGACGCATGTGGTGGCAAAGTTGTGATCCCGAGGCTGCATGCATCTTAAACAGCAGAGGCGTTCATAACCAGGCTGCATGACAAACACAAACCATATGCCATTGATTTAGAGTTGAGAAACTAATGAAATAGACTTAGATAAATGGACAGCAAGGGACATGCGTTTGTTGGCATATTTTCTTTATTTTCTCAACATCCTAATTAAATTAACTGATATCCATAACAACCTGCAAAAAAATGGTACAAAGGTTCCTTTAACATCCTAATATCAAAGATGAAAATGCTCTTCCAAAGCATGTAGTATGAGAATTTCAAAAATGAGTTCAATCAGTGTACAAGACCTCTCATATTGACTTTTATCCTCATGACACACTCCCCCAAGTCCTGATTCCTGAGTCTTCCATGAACCTTCTCAACAGTTTTTTCATGCTAATTTTCTAGCATGCTATGTTTGTCCCAATTCTCTTATATTATTTTTTTTTCAAGCTTATGTTCTTTGAACCTTATTTATAGGTTTTTCCTGATTAACTACTAAATTTCCAAATCATAACCAGGCAAGGTAATTTCCAAGTCTAATATATTACTGAGTCAACTCCACAGTCAATACGCATATAAACCGAAGCAAAAAAAAAAAAAAACAAACAAACACCGAATAGTAGCAAATAAAGAATTCAAGATAGAAGAGTTTCTGAGACAAACCTTCTTCCACTTTGCAATTAGATTGCGGTCAGCATAGCCTTGGTCCAGGCAGAACTCGTACAATTCCTTGGATATTTCATTTCTCCGATGGTAAAGGTCAAAAATGTAGCGGCTCTTTTGATGTGCTATTTTGAAAATAGGCCACAAGGTCTCACATTTTCTCTTACCATCATGAGTATCATTCTCAGCTGTCCAGAAGATAAAGGGAATATACATTAGTTTTTTTCTTTTGTGTGTGTGTGTGAGAGGGGGGAGGGGGGTGGGGGGGGGAGGGGGTTTGTGGATGGGTTATTAAGCATATTAATTTTTGAAAGTTCAGTGAACAATGTAATAAATACATGGAAAATACCAACCTTCTCTCATCTTTGCTTGGAGTTCACGAAGAGTAGGCTCAATCAGTTCCCATCCTTCTGGGTATTTGACTCGGTTAGTCTTTACCTTAGGCATTTTCTACCTGGTATCAGCGGCAATATATAATGAATAAATTGTTTGGAGATTTCAAAGGCTATCAACTTTTGACGCTGCGAGAAACCAGAACCAAGGTTTAGACAAGTATCTAAACTCAAAACAAGAACAATGACTCCACAAGGAAACTAATTCAAACCCTATTCCTACTAGGAAACGCACAAGGGAAACTCCTACTAGGAAACTAATACTAATCCTAATTGAAAAAGGAAACCATAAAATTAGAAATATCCTAAAATCTAAAATTATGATTTTGACCCTAAAGTTGTCCAGCATCAACATTCAAACAACATGTTCTTCCCAAAAAAAAAAAAATTCATGTCTCAGATATATGAAAATAGAACAATAATTCAATCAGAAAAACTAATCAATACAAAGAAAATGATCAAAACACCTTTACTATTAGTTAAAAACAATCATCACCAGCAGCAGTAGCAACAATGAGAAAAGCAGCTGTTTCAAAGAATACATTCCGTTTTCATCTACTTATTGTTTTAAGAAACATTTATATTCATCAGGGGAAATCATAGATAATGAACAAACCATGAGCCTAGTTCTGTCCTCGATATGATGACTTAGGATTCATTTGGCACACTGTACCCAACTCTACTATTTAATTGGAGAGTACTGTATTGTATTCAACTATAACGTACTATAAAGTTCAAAGTACTATCGTGCATTTGATGTTGCACCAAATTAAGAGGCTGGATAAGTTCTGCTGTTTGATGCAACATCAAACTAGACTGCATTCAATTTTTTTGAAATCTTTATATAAAATTAAAAAATAAATTTTCTAATATAAATTTTTTATTTATACCTTAATCATTTTTATCGAATGAAAGAAAAAATAATTAGACATTATGCAACCATCCCAAGAAAGTTAGCACAACAGCATAACTTCATATTAATTTTTAACACCAATATATAATCAACCATCTTAATTTTTTGAAAAGAAAAAAATCCCCATCTTACATTACTCAAGTTCATATTTTAACATAAATATGCAATCACCCCATCTAAGTTAGTAGTATTAATGCATTAGTTAAGCCAATACATCATCCTCAACAACATCATGATGACCCATAGTTAGAAAGTGCCAAGCTAATTAGAATGTATGCCACAATCTTTATTTCTTCCATATCTATTCCATAATCATTAACTAAACACAAACACAGTTGACATTTTGATTAAGCTAAAAAACTATAAAATTTAAGTTTTGAAATTAAGAAAGTCTTTAATTAATCATTAGCTTGAAAAAAATACAACCCAATAACTTAAAATAAGTTATTTCAGAAGTTTCTCCGGTCTTCACAACCAACAAAACGTGATGGGGTGCTTGCATATTTATGTTAAAAGGAGACCAAGACAACATCACCAGACAGAAAACAAACTAAGTTGGAATTCAGAAAATAAAAGTATTGTCATGTAACATATCAGCTCCCAAGTTTTTTCTTTTCTTAACGCAAATGCCATATGATGTTGGTTTTCTGTGGTACAAGATGAATATACATTTGAATAAAACTCAATCATTGTGCATAGGATAATCCATTAACCCTATGCATAAACAAATACAATTACCATCTATAGACAATGTATCAAATGGCTTCACGCACATGAGACTTTTAGAATGTATTTAACTCAATTGAACATAAACATAAATGAAGGACTTATCATTAAACCCAACAACCTATTAGGGAAGAAATGCCCCTCACCAATTACCAGAGCATCACCAATCACAAATTGATTGTAAAAATTGCATTATTTAAGTCACAAGATATATAGATAGAGAAATTTGAGGTTCATCAGCATTCAGCACAAACATAT
This sequence comes from Dryas octopetala, assembly GCF_963921425.1. Classification (NCBI taxonomy): domain Eukaryota; kingdom Viridiplantae; phylum Streptophyta; class Magnoliopsida; order Rosales; family Rosaceae; genus Dryas; species Dryas octopetala. Next base: position 17,599,517 of record NC_141368.1, read on the forward strand.
CCATCACAACATCAGAATCATCACATCATCATCAATTCATAACCCTAACAATCACATCATCATGGTCTAGCAAGAAAAACACCAGCTTCAGAATCATCACATCATCATCATCCTAACCCTAACAATCATCACAAACCAGCTCAACCCTAATAATAAACCAAATATAATAACCCTAACAATCCAATTTATCAGAATCAGAAAACTTACCCAGAAGCACAGCAAGCAAGCAGGACAAACCCTTAACCCCAAAATCTGAGAGACTGAGACACAAAATTGGCATAAATCAGAATATATATTGAAAACCTTAAAAAATCAAAACCCTAATTCAACCCTAAATCTTAAATCCCTAATTCAAAACCCTAATTAAAAATTACCTTCGTAGATTGGCGATGGGTGACTGGGTGGTGAAACAGAGAGAGAGAGGCGACGGTGGTGACTGGTGAGACAGAGAGACAGCGAGACAGCGAGACAGCGAAACAGAGAGAGGTAGAGAGGGATGCGACGGTGGTGAACTGGTGATGGTGGTTTCAGGGTGGAGTTGGTGGTCGTGGGGTGTAAACGGCGTCGGAGATGATGGTGGTTTGAGTTTCAGGGATAGCAGAGAGAGAGAATCCAGAATCCAGGATCCAGATCGACATGAGATAGAGAGAGAGAGAGAGGGATGGAGCCTTCTGGTATCCTCTCTGCGTAGGGATCCAGTGTGTTGGGGTGCATGATAAATATAAATAATTAATCCTGACATGCATTCTAAATCCAAGAACTAAAATTTCAGATTTCCAAAAAATTTCGATAAAAATTTCGATGAAAATTTTGAAAAATTTTAAATTTTGATAAAAATTAGATATAAACGACGAAAATTGTTATTAAAATATAAAAATTTTAAATAAAATTTTACTATATGTTTATTTAACATATTATCTACTACATTGATAAAAAATATTGAAGAAATCAAATTATATAGTATGTTTTATGTGATATAAAATGAATATAATGTGCGCTAGAAGTAAATACTGTTAAATAAAATAGTGCCTAATTTTAAACACCCTACTCACCAAAAAAATTTGTCTAAACCCCCACCCATCTAGAAACTCTTTCAAAACCCCCTAAAATTTATAATCCTAAATTACCCTTCTGACGCATACTGACGCGCGCTGACGCATGCTGACGTCACTGTAACTGTATTTTGGTGAAACTGTTTTTTTTTTTTTTTTTTTTTTTTTGAAATTGAAGTTTTTGCTAAAACTCCATATTTCACTAAAACTAAAATCAAACACTGAAATTGAATTTCATTACACTAAAACTGAATTTCAAAAATTCAGTTACACTAAAACTGAATTTTAAAAATTCAGTTACACTGAAACTGAATTTCAAGAATTCAATTACACTGAAACTGAATTTCAGAAATTCAGTTACACTAAATTGAAGAATTCAGTTATGAATTCACTTACTGAAACTGAATTAAGTGATGAAACAATTACACCTCGACTAAAATACAATTACACCTTAATTAAAAAACAATTACACCTTTACTAAAACAATTGCAATTCACTAAAACAGTTACACCTTTACTGAATTCCGTTTCACTAAAAAGAACACAGCAACCTTATCAAAAAAAAAAAAACAACAATACAACAAGCATTGAGATGAGAGGAGTAGCCAACAATACAACGTCGTCCGATCACCTCACGCGCGACGAGTACACGACAGTCGCCACTGCCTCGATCTGTTTCAACCTGCAAATTTGATTCATCATATTTCAGAACCATAATTTCATTCAAAATTTATTTAAAACTCATGTTTCACGAACTGAAACTGTTTCACGAACTGAAACTGTTTCATCAATAAATGTTTAAATGCTCCTTAGCCATCAATAAAAAGATGGCTAAGGAGCATTTAAATAACATTTTAATCTTTAATTAAATAAGCATGACATTTACTGCACCACCACCACCACAATCAACCAACCTGCAACAATTACCATACCAACAAACTTTCACACCCAGCTCTAAAGACCAACAAACTTTCACACCTAGCTCTAAAGACCAAAAGAATCTACATGATAAAAGACATAAATTTCACAATGAGAAAAACAAATTGCAGACATTTCCCCATTCGTTTAGTATGCAACAAAGAGCAGGAGGGGTAAAAAACGAAGAAAACTGAAGTCAAACTTTGACCTTATGGAAGTCAGTGATCAGCATTGATTCCAAATATACGAACCTTGTGCATGTTTGGAAACTTTGCTACTACCAGCACAAAAACTGCAAGTGTGTTAAAGAACAGCATTGGATTTTGATAGTCTGTTGTGTGAGAGGCTATCAAATACCTGCCAAATGATGGATGGGTAAGAAAAATGAACAAAACCAGGTCTTAATCGCCACCACTTGCGGCGGAGCCGCCGCAGTGGCTGTGAGGTATCAATTTGGGGTTTTTTGATTCATTAACAATTGGACTAATCCAAACACATAGAATTGAAGAGCACAACGAGAAGAAGAAGATGGCTACCTGACTCGACGGAAATGGTCGCCGGAACATAGAGATCGCCGACAATGATGTCGCCGGCTTCTCTCCTTCGAAACGGCGGGCCTAGGGGTCGTCCAAATCTTCTGATGGCACCAGTGGACTCGGGACGACGAGAGGAAGCCATCCATGGCGGTCCGGCACCTCGTCGTCGCCGGAACTGGCAGATCTCCGGCCGGGAGCTCGGGTCTGCCTAGACCCGATCCGGTGTCGACGTTCAGTTTCGCGGAGAGTGGAGGGCAGGGAGAGGATGAGGGGGGAGAGGTGAGCGTGATGGGACTGGTATCGCCGGCAACCGTCGCCGGACGGCGGCGCACGCGCCGACGACAACCGCGGGGGGGAGAGAGAGAGAGAGAGAGAGAGAGAGAGAGAGAGAGAAAGAGAGAGAGAGAGAAAGCACGCACAGAGAGAGAAATTTCAGAAATGTGGGCTTGATATTTTTTTCGAGGGTTATAATTGGAAAAAAAAGGGTAAAACTGGAAAATTAAAAGATGGGGAGTCAAACTTGACTGGGTATTAGTTGACTAGGGGGTTTAGGAAAATATTAAGTGTAAGATTGGGGGTTATAGGAGAGGTAGATTTTGGGTGGAGGTTATGAAAGATTTTATCTCTAACTAGGGGGTTTATAATTATTAACATTAAATAAAATTAGTATAATAAATAAATGAAATTAATATATTATTTATAATCTATAATGTATAAACTAAATTCTAATACTAAACTCTATATACTCTATATACCCTAATACTTTTTATACTCTAATACTCTTTATACTCTATAATATATATATATTAAACCCTATATTTTATATAATCTATATTTTATATTCTTTAGAATATGGTATAAGATATTAGAATTTAGACCCTTTATGGTACTTTTAATTATTTTTTATATAGAAATATATTAGAGTTTAGGATTTAAAAACAACTAAACGAAACCCCAAATCCTTTTTTTTCTTTCCAGTTGTCCAAAGACCCCAAACCCCAATCAACCCTAAACTTTTTAATTTTTTTTTCTTTTTTTCTTCTTTTCTCAATACAACTTCCCTCTCATTAGCATTTCTCAGTTTCTCAGTTTCTCACCTTCTCTTTCTCTCTCTCAATCCCTTACTCCCTCCCCCCCTGATATCTTCTCTCTCCTCTCTCTCCTCTCTCTCCCTCCCTGATCTCTTCCTCCTTTCCTGATCTCCCTCTCTTCCTCCTCTCTCTCCCCAATCTCTTCTCTCCCGTCGATCTCTTCTCTCCGCAAATCTCTTCCTCATCTCCCTCCTCGATCTTTTCTCTTCCTCTGGTGAAGGCTGGCTTGCCTCTTCCTCCCCTCTCTGTCTATGTTCTCTGCCTCCTTGGCTCAAGCCGAAAATTTTGGTGAAATTTCGATGATTTCAGAAAATTTTCAAAATTTTAGAGAAATTTTTCGAAATTTGAACTAAATGTGTTTGGTATCGGGTTAAAATTTTCAAACAAAAAAAAAAAAAACGAAATTTTACTCATTGGCTAAGTCAAATGGTACACATTAATCCAGGTATTAAAAAATATATAAATAATTAAATTATAAAAAATCGGTTAGGTATCAATAAGCCGACGGTTTGGGATACCAAAAATTGTTTCGAAGCTAGTCTCGATCTGTTCAGTTCAATTTTACTACCGATACCGAGATTTCAAAAAAATAACCGAGCGGTTTGGTTGGTCGTTTTTGGGTAAAAAATGTCACCGCTAGTATAACACTACGTCAACTTATCACAGTGACTATTTACACACAATAATTTCTTTGTGCATTCTCTCTCTTTTCCTTAAATTAGACACACCAACTTATCACAGTGACAATATGTTATTTGTTTATATCAAGCTCCACCTTTTTTTTTTTTTTTTAAGAAATATCTAGATCTACTTTGAATCTCAATTATTTACGAAAGTATGTTGTGTTGTTTTGTTGGTGCAGATATTGGCAGAACATTCGGTCGACTGGTATTATAATGTAAAATTAATTTGTCACAAGTTTTACAACAATGTACAGCATACAACAATTATTCCACTTCCATAACGAAGGGAAAAAATAAAAAATAAAACAAAAGGCTTTTGGGATGTCTGGGCATCTTTACAAATCCATCTGCTTGAATCCCCATCTCACCTTTGATCAGTTTTGACAGTCTTTCCTTCACCACTGTTCTAACGACAGTTTTGCTGTTCCATACCAGTACAAGTGTTTCTTCACTGACCTCCTACGAGCCTCGACGTACTAATGAAACATCCAGTCCATACTTCTCAGACTTGCATCTTGCTACGCTCATAATTATGTGTCAAATAAATTAGTCATGCTTCCACTTATTATCATGAAGCATATTGACGAACCAAAACTGAAATCTTTGGTCAAATGACAAAATATTTCATATTCATATGTAGGTTTTGATGCAAGAGAAACATATATTTTGACATTAAAAGAAAGGAAAAATAGACTGCTACTAGATTGAATTCAAGAATGACCAAGTAATAGCACCAAAACTGCATGGAAATTACCCAAGGTGACATCAGTTAACTGATACTGATCTGATTACATAAGAGTTCATCTGACAAGTTTCTGAAGCAAATACATGAATAGGGTCTTAATGCAACCTCCTCAACAAGAAGATTTCTCGACGGACCATAATGAAGAATCCAAGAAGTACAAAGTTCATGAAGATCTAGCTATAGAGAAAGTGTATCTCTTGCAAAATTCAAACTATTAAAACACTTATCCCAAAAACATATGAGCATTTTATATTCCTGATATCACAACTAATGCATGCATAACAGTACAAACCAAAGGGGACACCACAGGTGTTGCCTAAAATTATCACAAAATCACTAACAAGTATAACTGAAAGTAAAAAATAATAGACTCTAGAAGAGGACAAATAGTTGGTAGTTTTCTCAGTGCACTTTCACCTAATGATCCACCTAAACCCACAGTTATTTTCCTCAGTGATGTGATTGCAGGCTCTAGAGCTTCAAAAGAGGAGTAAGAAAATCCCCATCCAAGTTCAATGTCTTCCAATATGCAGTTTCTTCCTATTTCATAATGCAGTTCTCTGCAAGAATAGGAGGAAGAAAACTCTCCCTTTTGAGAGTCACTTTCCTGTTGAGACAAATTTCTACAGCCCCTCGCTTTCAAACACTTCAAACCTGGATTTCCACCGGCTAGATGAGCTAAAGCAGCATGATTTTGCCTGTTGTTGTTTAGTGAACCAGTGAACCATTGAAAAGTACAGTGACAAAAAGGAGATCTGTTGGCTCATTATTTGGACCAAGCATTTTTCAACAGACAAATATGCCGAAAACAGATGCTACTTTTCTACATTCCCTTTCTTTCTTTCTGCTTTCTTTTTTTTTTTTTTTTTTGGAAAAGGAGGGGAGTGGCGCTAGGTTCCAATAAACTTGATGACCCACCTTAGTATTAGAAACATCAAGCATCTCCAAGGAAGAACCTCTAAAATATATAGAGCACCATCACTAATGTGAGTATCAAGCAGGCAAAGAGTCTTTAGCTTTTGCATTTGAGACATAAGCTTTAGAAGAGATGTTTCATCAACACCTGAGAAAAAAGTGATCGATCATACAAGTGGTCCCATGACCTTTAGGCCTAGGTCTTTTTTTTGTTTTTTTTTTTTGTTTAATATAGACAAGAAAATGTAATTAAATCAACTTAGAAACCATGATTCTCAACTGACTGGATTTGTTACATCAACCACTTGAGCCATTTTACAACTTAGGCCCTAAACTTTTGTCAAATCATCATTGAACACAATCTTTTCAACGCAAGTGCCATAAGATTGTGAAGAGACTGAATTGAACGTGTCCAACTGGTCAATGGTGACAAACATTAGTTCCTATTATAACAGATTATGTACCCACAGATAGCAGAAATGCAAAGGAGGAAGGGGGATATATATTTGTTGTATATGGAAGCAAAAGTAGTGGGCAGAGAAGCTGTATATACATTTCACTGTGAACTATATGGATAATGGTGCCTAAAAACAACTATTTGCAACTAGAAACACAAATGATATTATCTCAATTCTCAAAAAGTATAAATTAATCAATAAAAAAGAAACCCTCAAATTTCTGCCTAAAAAAAAACAGCACACAAAATGGAAACATATTCAACTAAAATTTATAACTCTATTTGAGTCCTTTGACACCATTTTTCCGAATAGAAGAGACTGAGAATGTTGATTCCAAAACAAGAACAATAAGGGAAAGACACTTACACTTGCAGCCACCCATTTACCAACTATTTTGATGGTTCAAACACATCCCATGTATCAACCAAAAACAGAGAAACAGAGTCCCCTGAGCTATAACAACAACATAGTCTAAAAAAGAGTTTGAGATTATAACCGTTCATCAATTTGTTTGGGAATTTATAGTGAGCTTGATTGTGCCAAAGAGTTATGTTCTCATTAGCTTAATAATTTAGTTTGAGCTTGAACTCAAGCCAATCTGTATATTAATGTGACAAAACATTCAAATTATAATTTCAGAGATAAAAAAAAAATATATATAAGAATTTCGAAAAATCATGTCAATGTGCTAACTAACTTAAAGCATTTAGCAAATAACCATTGTACATGCTAAATAGACTAAATCAGGAGATGAGTTATCTGAGTTACACTTAACTTAAAGCTTAAATCTTGCTCACTGAACGAGTCTCAAAATTGAACTTGCATTTGTTTATATATGAAATAAACAATTATAAACGAGGACTTTTCAAGGCAATACTTGTAAATGGATTGCCTTGTTAACAACCTTAGAGAGCTGTACATGATAAGTTGTCTTTGTTCTGTTGAGTTAATGAGCGCTGTGTTTACAGGTTCTTAGCCAGCTCTGCTAATTAGAGACTGGACTAATTGGATACAGTTAAGAGTTATCAAATGCTTTGATGTCATGGATTCAGTATATACATCATATATCTTTTAGATGAATAAAGGTAGGACTGTCTCGCTACCCTTATAGCCTCTGTTTCCATTAATTTGAAAGTTGAACCAAGACTTGAGTTTGAACTTTGAACACCAACCTACTAAAGAATAATTAAGATACTAATCTTATAGAGGCACAAGCATTTGATCAAAAGCACCATATATAGACAACAAGATGTTCAATTGTGTAACATGTCAAACATCTTAGCAAACATTTCACCTACATTGAGTTGTGAGATTGAAGAACTAAACAACAAAAAGATGATTTCTTTCATAATAATGGTAACCATGGGAGACACACGAGAGAGCCAGAAAGATTGTGCTCGTTGTCTGCTTCACTACCCCAAAATTTGATCCATCCTCAAACAACAAAACATAGAGGCCTCTGCTCACCTGGAAAAGTAAAAAAAAAAAAATTAACAGTATGGCTAAATCTGTAGATTATCGAATTGATTTTATAACATATTGCTATTCCAATCCTTTTTTTTTTTTTTGGCTAAGAAAATAAGGATTGCTATTGCAGTCTTAGCATGCTATAAACTATCATTTCTTACCTTTTGATCTTCCCAATTCCCTCAGAACTTCTTCTGTCACAGTTGATTGTAATCCCTTTCTTCTTACCAGTGGACCTGTCCTCAGCAGAAACACTCAGGATACCATTAGCATCAATACTAAAGCAAACATCGAATTTAGCAGCACCCTTGGGAGCTGGAGGAATGTCATCCAGAGTAAATTGGCCCAAATAGTTATTATTTAAGGTTGTTTCACTCTCACCCTCATAAATTGGAAAGAGGATGCTTGTTTGGTTGTCATACCGAGTTACTAACATACGATTCTTCTTGATGGGAATTCTGGTGTTTCTTGGAATCACAACACACATGAATTTCTTGCAATCATCTTCGAAAGTCTCCACCCCAAGTGACAGAGGGGTGACATCTAAGAGAGAAAAATCATGAAGCTTCCCATTTCCATTCCCACTCAAAACTGCAGCTTGAACAGCGGCTCCGAATGCCACTGCCTCATCAGGATTAATGCTCCCGCACAGCTTCTTTCCCTTGAACACATTCTGTAATAGTTGCTGCACTTTTGGAATTCTCGACGAGCCACCAGCAAGAACAACATCATGGACACTGCTTATATCCATCTTAGCATCACTCAAACACTTCTCTACAGGCTCCATACACTTGTTGAAGAAATCCATGTTCAATTGTTCAAATTTGGCACGGGTAATAGTTACATAAAAATCAGTACCCTGGTACAAACAATCAATTTCAATGTCAGTTGTGAACGTAAATGAAAGTCTCCTTTTCGCCTTCTCGCAGGCATTTCTTAACCTCCTAAGAGCTTTGGAGTTTTCACTGACGTCCAAATCATGCTTCCTCTTGAATTGCTCAACACAGTAGTTCACCATTGCGTTATCAAAGTCTTCACCTCCAAGGTGAGTGTCTCCAGCTGTGGCCTTCACTTCAAAGACACCATCCCCTATTGTAAGTAGGGACACATCTAAAGTGCCACCACCCAAATCAAATATCATCACATTTCTCTTGCTATACCAACCGGCCTGCTTTTCAAGGCCATAAGCAATGGCTGCGGCTGTTGGTTCATTGATAATACGCATGACATTCAAGCCTGCATTGACTCCAGCATTTTTTGTAGCCTGGCGTTGCGAATCATTGAAGTAAGCGGGGACAGTGATAACTGCATCTTTCACAGTTGAGTCGAGGTACACCTCAGCAATCTCCCGCATCTTTGCGAGAATCATGGATGAGATTTCTTCAGCAGCAAACTGTTTCTCTTTACCCTCATGGGTAACCACAATCATGGGCTTGTCACTAGGACCTTCAATAACCTTGAATGGCCACAGCTTCAAATCATTTTGTACAAAATCGTCACTGAATCTCCTACCAATTAACCGCTTTGCATCTGCAAATTGATGCCAAACTTGGAAACACAATTCGACAAAGAAAAGCAACAACAGATATCTAAACACCATCTAAATTTTTATTTATTTTGTTACCTATTAATTTGTTCCTTATGACTAAATATTATATTCCACAAAGGCCGGGTAGATAATTAAATTACATATTTATAGAAACAAATGAAGTATATATATATACGAGCCTCACAGTTAAATATAAAACTGATTTGAAAAACAAAGGGCGATATATAAATAAATTGATATAAATATATACATACCAAAAATGGAGTGAGTGGGGTTTCTGATGACCTGGTTAAGTGCTGCATCACCTACCAAACGCTCAGTATCAGTGAAGGCAACATAAGATGGGGTGGTCCTGTTTCCCTGATCGTTTACTATGACTTCTACATGACCATGCTGCCACACTGCCACGCACGAGTACGTTGTCCCCAAATCGATACCGATTGCATGACCCTTTTCTTCTCCCGCCATTCTCAGCTCAAAAACTTCAAGAGCAAATATCAAACAAGGAATAAATGGTTGCAGAGAATGCAGAAAATGCTTTGGGGACGGATTCTGGCTCTATCGTTACACGGATAACCAGAGAGAAGTTTAGTGGGAACAATTTTAAAGGATCCCGAGTTTTAATAGTGGCTTAGGGCATCAACTATATGGGTTGATCGTCTGTAGCCCAGGCTAGATTTACTTCTGGAAAATTCTAAAAATACCCCTTTTTTTTTACTTTTCAAACCCCTTTCTTCGGCCAGTGAATTCCGATTTGACTAATTTTTTGTAAGGATGATCTTTGACTATGAACATAAAAAATGAATGGCTCAGATTGTTAAAATTACGTTGTGGTCTTCACAATTATGGAAATAACAAGGTTTCAATGGGAAAGTTATTATAATTATACTTTTCAAGTGTATTTATATATAGAAACTCACATCTAAATCGTGTTTTTAACGATCCGAACCGTCCATGTTTTAGTTCCTTACTCAAAGATAATCTATGCAAAAAGTAGCTCAATCAGAAATGTAAAAGTGAGGTAACGGTGGTCGAATTAATGAATGATCGTGGTTTAATAACTTTGATTATAGTTGTATTATAAAAAAGGTGCATTGACTTTAGGTACTAAATTATAATGTTTTTTCATTTCAACTACTAAAACATTTATGTCATTTCAGTTTAGGTACTAAATTTCAGTTTAGGTACCAACTTTAAAAAACATAGTTATATCGAACTGTGACTGTTTAACAGTCATAACTTTTTTATTGATTTATTATTTTTTCAATATTTGCAAGGTTTAAACTTTAATATTTAGTCTTTGGGTTATAGGATTTCATCCCCCAAACCTAAATCAAAAGTATGAAACCCTAAAAATTTTTATTTTTTATAAATTTTAAATAGTCACAACTGTGACTGTTCGACAATTACAACTGTAACTGTTCGACAGTCACAACTGTATTACAAACTGATTTGTTACCTAATTCAAAATGTTTTACTCTAGGTTAGTACCTAAACTAAAAAAAATTAGTGTCTTGCTGCTTTATTAAAAAACTATTGATATTTGGTATTTAATCCTAATTTTCTATTATAAAAATTGTATATATATATGTACATTTATGTTTTATTATAATTGTAATGTTGTATATAATTTTAAAAGTTTATTATTTATGGTATTACACTAACATAATAATATTATATAATAACTTAATAAGCATATTAATAATTTATTAAAGTAAACAAACGAAAGAGCTATTAAATATGTTATAATTCAAAAACTAGACAAATAAACTAATCAGCTCAGTTGGTTGAGAGTTTAAGCTTGTTATGTGAGGTCTTATGTTCAAATCACAACATAGCCAAAATCTTATATTTTTATATTGAAGATATATATGTGTGTAAACAGGCTTTGGGCCCATTATGGGCCGCCCTTCGGGCCCAGCCCAGCCCAACCCAAAAGCCTCTGACCCCTGTCTCACTACACTCATTCAAGTAAAATATAAATAGGGGGAGACTATGCAGACCACTCAAAAATGTTGAATTGACCACCCTCCTTATTTATTTTACAAATATTCCTAATATACCCTTAATGTAAATAAAAAAATTTATTAAAAAAAAACCACAAAACCCCATCCCTCCCACCCACCCAACCAGTCACTCTCTCTCTCTCTTCGGTGTGTCGTCGTCCGGCGATCAGTGGCGGCGAGACCACCACCAGTCAACTCGCCTGCCTCTCCTCTCTCTTCCCATGGTAGCCTTCAAACCAGGAAAGCCCAGAAAACTCGAACCCAGGCGAAGACCTGATCGACCCCTTCGCCGGCGATCTTCCTTTTCCGGCGGAGTTGAGACGCCGGACCACTTAGGTTTTGTTCCCCAAGTCATGACGAATCCAACCCTGGTCTTCCCTTGCTCATCCGACCACCATGCGCGGCTAATCGACGTGGTGAAGCTCTGCGATTTTCGTCGCAGATTCCAACAGATTCCGGCGACGAATTGGGTCGATCCATGTATGGTTTCGATCCTCTCGTTGTGTTTTTGCTGTTGGTTAGATTGGTTTGAACTAACTTTGAACCAATTATGGAGAGGTGTGGTGGCGGTGGCTGTGGGTGGGTTGTTAATGGGGATGTGTTTTTTTTTCTTTAATGCAGGGGTAAAATAGGAAAAAATGGGAAAAAAAATCTTAAGGTGGTAAACTCAGTATTTTATTTATCTAAACACAATTCGACAAAGAAAAGCAACAACAGATATCTAAACACCATCTAAATTTTTATTTATTTTGTTACCTATTAATTTGTTCCTTATGACTAAATATTATATTCCACAAAGGCCGGGTAGATAATTAAATTACATATTTATAGAAACAAATGAAGTATATATATATACGAGCCTCACAGTTAAATATAAAACTGATTTGAAAAACAAAGGGCGATATATAAATAAATTGATATAAATATATACATACCAAAAATGGAGTGAGTGGGGTTTCTGATGACCTGGTTAAGTGCTGCATCACCTACCAAACGCTCAGTATCAGTGAAGGCAACATAAGATGGGGTGGTCCTGTTTCCCTGATCGTTTACTATGACTTCTACATGACCACGCTGCCACACTGCCACGCACGAGTACGTTGTCCCCAAATCGATACCGATTGCATGACCCTTTTCTTCTCCCGCCATTCTCAGCTCAAAAACTTCAAGAGCAAATATCAAACAAGGAATAAATGGTTGCAGAGAATGCAGAAAATGCTTTGGGGACGGATTCTGGCTCTATCGTTACACGGATAACCAAAGAGAAGTTTAGTGGGAACAATTTTAAAGGATCCCGAGTGTTAATAGTGGCTTAGGGCATCAACTATATGGGTTGATCGTCTGTAGCCCAGGCTAGATTTACTTCTGGAAAATTCTAAAAATACCCCTTTTTTTTTTAACTTTTCAAACCCCTTCTTCGGCCCAGTGAATTTCGATTTGGCCAATTTTTTGAAGGATGATCTTTGATTATGAACATAAAAAATGAATGGCTCAGATTGTTAAAATTACGTTGTGGTCTTCACAATTATGGAAACAACAAGGTTTCAATGGGAAAGTTATTATAATTATACTTTTCAAGTGTATTTATATATAAAAACTCACATCTCAATCGTGTTTTTAACGATCCGAACCGTCCATGTTTTAGTTCCCTATTCAAAGATAATATATGCAAAAAATTAGCTCAATCAAAAATGTAAAAGTGAGGTAACGGTGGTCGAATTAATGAATGATCGTGGTTTAATAACTTTGATTATAGTTGTATTATAAAAATTGTATATATATTTACATTTATGTTTTATTATAATTGTAATGTTGTATATAATTTTAAAAGTTTATTATTTATGGTATTACACTAACATAATAATATTATATAATAACTTAATAAGCATATTAATAATTTATTAAAGTAAACAAACGAAAGAGCTATTAAATATGTTATAATTCAAAAACTAGACAAATAAACTAATCAGCTCAGTTGGTTGAGAGTTTAAGCTTGTTATGTGAGGTCTCATGTTCAAATCACAACATAGCCAAAATCTTATATTTTTATATTAAAGATATATATGTGTGTAAACAGGCTTTGGGCCCATTATGGGCCGCCCTTCGGGCCTAGCCCAGCCCAACCCAAAAGCCTTATTGGGCTTCTCTAATTCAAACCCATTGCTGACCCCTGTCTCACTACACTCATTCAAGTAAAATATAAATAGGGGGAGACTATGCAGACCACTCAAAAATGTTGAATTGACCACCCTCCTTATTTATTTTACAAATATTCCTAATATACCCTTAATGTAAATAAAAAAATTTATTAAAAAAAAACCACAAAACCCTATCCCTCCCACCCACCCAACCAGTCAGTCTCTCTCTCTCTTCGGTGTGTCGTCGTCCGGCGATCAGTGGCGGCGAGACCACCACCAGTCAACTCGCCTGCCTCTCCTCTCTCCTCCCACGGTAGCCTTCAAACCAGGAAAGCGCAGAAAACTCGAACCCAGGCGAAGACCTGATCGGCCCCTTCGCCGGCGATCTTCCTTTTCCGGCGGAGTTGAGACGCCGGACCACTTAGGTTTTGTTCCCCAAGTCATGACGAATCCAACCCTGGTCTTCCCTTGCTCATCCGACCACCATGCGCGGCTAATCGACGTGGTGAAGCTCTGCGACTTTCGTCGCAGATTCCAACAGATTCCGGCGACGAATTGGGTCGATCTATGTATGGTTTTCGATCCTCTCGTTGTGTTTTTGTTGTTGGTTAGATTGGTTTGAACCAATTATGGAGAGGGGTGGTGGTGGTGGCTGTGGGTGGGTTGTTAATGGGGATGTGTTTTTTTTTCTTTAATGCAGGGGTAAAATAGGAAAAAATGGAAAAAAAAATCTTAAGGTGGTAAACTCAGTATTTTAGGGTGGTTGGAATAGCCTCCCCATATAAGTATGGGGTTTGAAAAGCCAAAAATGGTTCGTTTAGAATTCCCTTTTCTTTTCCCATCCCAGTTTGGACCCCAGTCCAAAAATTTGAAAGAAGCCCGATGTCATTAGACGGTAAAACCCTGCAATACAATCGAAGGCCTAGAAGTCATAAGAAAGTAAGGCAGAAGAGTATATATAGCTTGTTATAAACATTAAACCTTTAAACTCTCTTGCATCATGACATAAAGAAGACCGGGTGTTTGGGACTACAACTGTTGAAACAACCCTAGCTCCTCCCAACTTTTCTGAACAAGAATTTATAACAGAAACAGCCCTTGGACCGCTGCAAATTGAGAAACATTAAAGAATTAATAGATGGATGTAAGATGCACAAACAGGAAGGAGAAACACGTAATGTGTTTGGAATAAATTTTTACCAACAAAAATTCACTGAATTCAACTAAGCTTAAGGCTGAAACTTCTGCTAAAACAGAGGATCGAGAAAACCAACATTTCATTTTCACATGTTGAAATGCTTGCAAGAAAATTCAATTCTATGTTATGTGGAGTGGAGCATATGGGTGTCTGATTTAGATGCATTCAAAGGTCGGATTTGTCTATTCTCAACAGGTTTTCTATGCTGGGAATACTTATTAATTGGAGTCGAGTTTTAAAGACACAGCAAAAACTCATTATAGTAAAGGGTCCACTCTGATGAGGAGTAATATCAACTTTGCCTTGTTTGTTTTGCATCTATTAAGTGACCTTCTTGAAACAAACATTCAAAAAGCTAGGAGTATCTAGATGCATTTGAGTTTGATTATGGATCTTCCTAACACTTGTAGAAAAGTTTCAGCTGTGAAAAACCGCACCTAGATATTTTGCACAGCATTCACCCTTTACATATCAAACTTTGATAATGAGGAACATCAACTGTTCTATCATTCTAGCATCCACAAATTGAC
The DNA here is from genome assembly GCF_963921425.1 of Dryas octopetala. Classification (NCBI taxonomy): domain Eukaryota; kingdom Viridiplantae; phylum Streptophyta; class Magnoliopsida; order Rosales; family Rosaceae; genus Dryas; species Dryas octopetala. The sequence continues at coordinate 17,614,802 of NC_141368.1, forward strand.
CTTTTTCAAACAATATATGACTCAAAAAGGCATATCTAGAAGCAGTTAGTTAACTGCCAACCTTCCTAGTGGTATAAGTTATTATATACAATGTTGATAGAAGGCTTATTTCATAAATTATAGGGAAAAGGAAAGAGTAACAAAGTAATTTATTCTAGGATAGAGGATGTGTCTTTCAGAAACAGAACAATAAATATTAAAAATTAACAAAATTTATAAAAATAAATATAATTAAAACAAACAGATTAAATTTTTGCTCAGGAGCATTTTACTTCTAATTAATAAAAGAAAAGATGGACCATTAAGTTGATGCAGGGTAATCAAAATACTATGAACAGAACCCTTATCTAATATGTATGTGCACACACAGAAAGGGACAGTGAAACAGAATATTGAGAGGCAGTCCATAAGTTCCATGTGCCAAGTATTCCTAACATTAATTAACAGAAATTGCAACATTTTACATTTTTTTATATGATATGTGCATGTGTGTGTGACTGTTAGTATGTAGGTATCGAGAAAGACTTTCATGTAATAGATGTATATACCATTGTGTCTATCTCTCTCATCACGTGCTAGATCACATGATGAGAGAGATAGACGCAAAGAGTGTATACAACCATGATAGGTAAGTTCTTTCCATAGGTATTATACCTTCTATCAGGCCCTGCCCCTGATGCAACAGTATCATGCACTGTAAGAATAGCTACTCTAACCTCAGCATCTTTGAATAGGAGAAGCTGAACCTGGTGATGAGGAACCTTTGCAAATAGCAGCACTACTTATATCAGAAATAATGACAGCTGACACAGAAGTCCCAGCAGGTAATACACAGCCTGTTGCTGGCAACTCCAACAAAGCATTAGCAGACTTCATACTTAAAATCTGACTGCTACTCTGGTGGCCAGTACTCTCCAGAAAAAAAAAAAAAAGCTAACATGCAAAAGAAAAAAACATTTCAAACAAAATGTTAATGCAATTCAAAGGGTTAAAATGGAGCAAACACTCCCAATTTTGAAAAGGAACTAGACTAAGCAACCTAGACAACAAATTCCTTAAACAACCTAAGATTTTTCCAATTTGTCGAATATTCAGTCCACCATTTTTCCAACTAACAATGTTTAAAGATTTTTTTAAGACACCCCTACACCCATTGTCTGCGTATGAGAGATTGAAAGGTCGTAGAAATTTTTGAAGTTAAATTGGTCACTCAATATTTACTCTAATCTTTGTACAGCAAAGTGAAAAACTTGTGCACATGGGAGGTGTGTGTGTGTGTCAGAGAGAGAGAGAGAGAGAGAGAGAGAGAGAGAGAGAGATATTTGCCAATAGCTTACAGTACCTGGTCTCGACTTAAACATTCTTGTTGTTTGGTCTACAAGTTCGTCTCCTGTGGAAAGCACACCAATTGTTGGGGTGGGATATATACCTACATGTCAGATTAGCTCTCAGTGTCAATCTATTAAGCACAAAAGTTAATTGTTTTAATACCTTCATCATTGTAACTCCACAGTTGCAAGTACACCAATTTCTGAAGGACCAATTCTTTGACCAGATATCAATACTATAGCATCTTTCTCAATGTCACATACCTGGGAAACAAACTTTTGAATGAGCTTTAAAAATTCAGTATATCAAAAAAATAAGAGTATAGTCAGTTGTTAAAAAAAAAAAAAAAAGTTTTTTTTTTAAAATTTTTTTTAAAATTTTTTTTTATTAGATCCTGGTGGTTCAAATTGAAGATAAAAAGTACAAATAAATATATTGGTAGTTTGGTACTCCATTTCACTATACAAAATCTTGAAATTTTCACTAGCATAAGTTTAAGCAAGGAATGAAATCATACCACTGGACGAATATCTACTCCTTTTCTTGATTGTACCAATATTCTTACTCGCTTTGATTCATGTGAATGCTCTTCAATTTGTTCAGTGTCCTCAACTTGTACAACAGTATAAGCACCATCAGGCATATATTGGTCCTAAAAGAAAGCACAGCAGGAGAACGGGTTAAAGGAGAAAAAAAAAAAAAAAAACCAAATATGTCGAGGGTCGCACATAAAGCAACTGTTGGCATTCTATGCCCTTAAAGCCACTCATCTTCCATTTGATATGTTTGCTTGTCCAAATATGTACATATAGTGAATAAAGCCACTCATCCACCAATAGAATTGTGAGAATTTCCTAACAATTATGGTATGCTACCAGGACCATTTCCCTTAAAACCTTTTCTTGGTCATTTCCACTTAAAACCTTAAAAACTTCTAAAAGGGGAAAGAGGCTCAAATTACATACCATCACTACAAGAAATTGGGGATTAGGCAACGGAACGATAGGAACGCCTTAAAATTCGTTGTCTATTACAAGAATAGGCAACAAAGTTTTTTACACACGCAACGATCGTGTACTTGATCTAGGATAATTAATAGACAATGATCTCTATAGCATAGAAAACAATGTTTTGGTTGCAGATTATGAGAATAAGCAAGGAATTAAAAAGGGGGTTACCTATAATTTAGCAGGAAGGAGGCGGAAAGTTTAACAAGGATGAGGTCGTATAGGCAATGCATGTTTAAGGGTTTAGGCAACAAATTGGATTTGTTGTCTATAAATTTTTGCAACGACTATTCTATAATAGGCAACGAACATGAACCTAATGTTGAAAAAATAAAAGGCAATGACTTCAGTACAATAGGCATTGACTTGGTCATTGTATATTATAGGGATGGGCAAGGTACTGATTAGGGCATTGCCTATTAGTACAAGGGAAAAAGACACACAGTTTAGCAACAATGAGGTCATTGTTTATTATTTTTCAAGTGGTTGTCAATTCATATGCGGGGGATTTTTGGTGCTATAATTAATATAAAATAGGTATGAACCGTTATTTGCATTACATATATATGAGTATATATAGGCAATAAACTTTTTGATATATAATACATATTTATTTTTAATGTCATAATCTTGATGACCCTTTATAACACCTAAACGCTAAAATAGTATAAAAAAATGTTAATCAAACTCAAATAGAAGAGCACATGCATTGAATGGTTGGAATGGTACAAACCTAAGCAATTGTGATAACGTAAAAAATATACACCTATTTTCATATATAACTAAAGTGAAAACTATAGAGGTTTTCTCTCTATAAATTCTGAAAATGCATTCGAAAATCTCATTTAATTACTAGTTTTCCAACAACGGAACAGAAAAATAATGAAAATGGCGAATTTTGTTGTACTTGTGGCAGCAACAACAATACTATTGCTACCTACAATAGAAGGTGCAATATATATGGTAGGAGGTGAGCTTAGTTGGACTATACCTCCAGACACTTTTTATTCCTGGAATATATATCAAAAATGGGCTTCACAATATTCATTTATTCCTTGTGATATACTAGGTAATCGATCTACTTTTGTTATAAGCACAAAAATTAAATTTTTGTGGAAAAATATTAATTATATATGCAATTACTAGAGAAAAAATGATTGATTAGTTTAATTTAATTTTTAATTTTTTCTTATTATTAAAAAAATTGAAATATTGATGTATTTTTTCTTTTAATTAATAATTAATGTCTATTATTTGTATTATTGCAAAATCTCATTGGGTTTTGGGTAACTAATTTGTTTAATCATTGTATCTTTGATAGATTTTTATGATAGATATGGGTTGATGAACCTAGCTCAAGTTAGCGAGGAAGATTTCGAAAATTGTAATGTCACCAATCCATATAATGTGTGGTATGGACGTTATAAGTATAAACTCAGTCGATCCGGCATGTATTACTTTACTAGTGCCTATTCAGAGCATTGCAACAAAGGACAAAAAATGGCCATTCGAGTGACGTTATATTTTTAAATAAATTTTTTTAAGGGATCACTTGTTGAGTCAACTTTACATAAATTTTGATGATCGAAATTGTTTATTTGTTAGGTCACAATTGAAAGATCATCTTTGTAAAAATTAATTTAAAACCATTTGTCCTTTAATTAAATGATCATCATTTCAAGTATTTATCGAAATTAATATATTTGTTCGTTTAGATATGTTAATGGTTTCCAATGTATTTAATATTTTATATAGATGATTTGAATAGGAACTTACAAAATATGCGGTTCAAATTGTTGAAAGACAATACAGAAGACGCCCCATAAGGAATCTCTTAAATAAAATTAATGGAGTTATCCTTTAATGAAAGTGGCAAGAAATTCTCTAAGTTTTCTTTACAGTAAATTCTACAACTCCTAGTTTGTTGTTCTCTCAATTTGTAAGTACCTAGGGTGATTGACTAAGAAAGTGAATATTTGATTATAGGGAAATGGAAATTATACTAAATAGGAAATTACAGATTTGTCCACTAATTGTTTTACTTGTTCAATAAAGGTTCAAATTTGTGACTTTAAATCCTTTGGGTTGTGTTTTCTTCAATTATAATTAAAGTATAAGTTATATTTCATCATTTCTTAGTCATAGGAACCAATTTGGAGTATTAGAATCTAAGAAAATTGAGATTGGGTGAAATTTGAAAAATTGGCAGTTTCGGGTACCCTACTTTGGGGTCAATTATCTTGAGTTTTATAACTCCAATTTGAATGATATTTATATGGTTGTAAAGAAGAGATGCATAACTTTTAAACAAGTATATGTTTGCTGAATTTGGGTGAGATTTGATAGGGTAAAAGACAGACTAAATTTGAGAAAACAAATCTGAACCTTTATTGAACAAGTGGAATAATTAGTGGACCAAAACAGAACTTAAAAAAGATTGTGAACCAAAATTTAACTATATATGTATAAAATAAATAGACTAAATTTGTAATTTTCTCTTACACTAAATAACTATTTTTGATGTTGTTCCTACTTGTTTAACCTATTTGTAAAATTCTCACTTTTCTAACCTTTTTTTGACTTGAAAACAAGGAGTTAAATTTTGAAATTTTTGGCAAAATTTCGCCGAAAATTTCGTTTTTCAAGGGTATGGAAATTTTAGCACATATTCGTTAACATTTCGCCGAAATTTCGGAAATTTTGGTGAAATTTTCCGAAATGTGCCGAAATTTTCGAAATTTCGCTTTGTCTTCTCCAACAATTCCTTCTCTGTCTTCACTCTTCGCAAGAGAGGGAGATCCCAGCCAACTCCAGCCAGATCTCGGTGGCCCAAGAGAGGGAGATCCCGGCTAGATCTCGGCGGCCCAAGAGGGGAGAAGAATTCGGGGAGGAAAGGAGGAAGAAATCGGAGAGGAGAAGAGGAAGAGAGGGAGAGGAGAAGGAGGAAGAGATTTATGCGCGGGCTGGTACTTGGGAGAGAAAAATGAGAGGGAAGAAGAGTCTCTGCCACGGGAAGGAAAAAAGAAGGAAAAGATAAGGAACAGGAAGGAAAGACCGAAAGAGAAAGGAAGAAGAAAAAACAAGAAAGAAAAAGGAGAAAGAAAAAAACAAAGAAAGAAGAAGGAGAAAGAAAATAAAAGAAAGAAAAAGTCAAAGAGATAGGCCATCAGTACTGGGTAGTGGTATTGGCCATTGGGCTGCGTGAATTGATATTGTGGAAATGTGGAGAGAGAATTAACATACAAAATTTGATTTTGGATTTTTAAAATTCATGTTTATAAATTTACAAAAATGTCCATTATTTCAAATGCTCATATCTTTTAAATCGTAGCTCCGATTGATGTACAGTTTGCGCTCACATATTCGTGTGTTCGAGACCTTTCCAACAAACCACAGATCGAAGTCAAAAGCACAATAGTTCAAAAAGTCAAAGAACGGGTCAAACTAATTTAAAATAAAAATTATAAAATTAACCTAAAATATTTTATTTCTCAAATAAATTTTTAAAATATTTTTCAAAATAAAACTTGGAAAAATATAGGGTCTCACAATCCACCCCCCTTCAAAGGGGTCTCACAATCTATCCCCCTTCAAAGAATTTCGTCCTTGAAATTTCCAATGAAAGTAATAATGGAACAACTTCAAACAAGCACAAACAACAATAATCCAACGCTCTGAAAAGTTCTTTTCATTTATGAAAAACTGAAAAATAAATTACACAAGCTCTGAGGTGTTTGTTCAATCAAATTTATGTAATTATTAATTAGTAAGCTATTTTTTTAACAGTATTTGTCTCCAGCGCGCATTATATTCATCTTATATCACATAAAACCTACTATATAATTTGGTTTCTTCAATGTTTTTTATCAATGTAGTAGATAATATGTTAAATAAACATATGGTAAAGTTTCATTCAAAATTTTCGTATTTTGATAGCAATTTTCGTCGTTTCCGTCTAATTTTTGTCGAAATTTAAAAATCTTCGATCCGTCGAAATTTCCATCGAAATTTCCTCGAAATCCGAAATTTTATTCATTGCTTGAAAATACTATAATATCTTTAATATAAATACTCCTATCAAAGGCCAAAACTTTCCGTTGTGACTTCTATTCTCTCCCACCCAGCTTCTGTTCTTCTCACTCCAACTTTCTTTCTCTCTAAATTTCCAAAGACGAAGTGTTTCTAATTATATAAACATTTCTTCGACTCCTTGGAGGGATATATGAGATCTTCTTGGATAGTGATGGTGGCTGGTGCGCAGTTCTGAGGGTTTTGTGGAGGCGTGGGATAATTATCATGTACATATATCCCTTCATATGCATATAGAATTTTTTTTTAGAGAGAATGTTCGCATTTTTTAAAATTTGCGGATGCCGATATAGTACCAACATGAGATAGACAGTGTATCGACACAAAAGATGTGCTGCAACAAGTTTTGGAATTTTGTGTCGACACAATGTTTACCCCATGCTGGCACTGTGTCGGCACCTGTAAATTTTGAAAAATGCAAACATTCTCTTTAGAGAAGGACTGTTTACATATATACACTAAATTCTAAACATATTTGGGCGACGAAACTTTGGGCGACAAACCTATATTCGTCGCCCAAAGTAATTTTGGGTGACGAACAAGAAAAATTGTCACTTAATGTCATACAGCTTTGGGCGACGAATACCATGTTCCTCGCCTAAATACACTTTGGGCGACGACATCATTTCGTCGCCTAAACTCACGCGCCAAAATATTAATTGACAAATACATTGGGCGAGGAATATGCATGTTCCTCGCCAAAATTAACTTTGGGCGAGAAAAATTTAAATTCGTCGGCCAAAAGTACTTTGGGAGACAACAAATTTCCTCGCCCAATGGTATTTTGGGCGAGGAACATACATATTCCTCGCCCAAAGGACGAACATACATATTCGTCACCCAAATGTCTTTGGGCAAGGAATCTGTATGTTCCTCGCCCAAAGACTCATTCCCTTTTTTTTTTTTTGTATAATTATATGTATGTTAGTCATACAATGCGATCGTGTTTCTAACGATCCGAACCGTTCAATTTTTAATTCCTCATTGAAAGATCAGCATTGCAAAAAATTAGGATTATTGGAGATGTAAAAGTTATGTAACGGTGCTCGAATGTATGAACGGTCAAGAATTTGCTAATACTAATCGATGAAGTAGATGAATTCCGATTTGGACGATTTTTTGCAGGAATGATCTTTGAGTATAAACGAATAAAATGAACGGCTCCGATCGTTGAAATTACATTGTAGTCTTCACAATTGTTGAATCGACAAAGTTTCAACGAAAAAGCTATAGAATTATATACTCTTCAAGTGTATTTGTATGTAGAAGATCACTTTTCTATTGTGTTTTTAACGATCCGAACCGATCATTTCTTAGTGCCCCACTCAAAGATCATCTATGCAAAAAATTATCTCAATTGGAGATGTAGAAGTTAGGTTTGGCGTTTAGGGTGTATAAACGATCTTGATTCTTATACTAATAATCGAACGGGTAAATGAACTCCGATTGAGCCGATTTTTTGCAGGGTTGATCTTTGAGTATGAACGTATATGATGAATGGCTATGATCGTGATAATCACGTTGTGGTCTTCACAATTATTGAAGCTACAAGGTTTTAACGAAAAAGTTAATTGAATTTTATTATTTAAGTGTACAATCCACTGATTTATATGTAGAACCTTATATGTCGATTGTGTTTTTAACGATCCGAACTGTTCATTTATTAGTTTCTCACTCAAAGATCATTTCTCCAAAAAATTAGGTCAATTGGAGATGTAAAAGTTTGGTATTAGAGCTCGAACGTATGAACGACCACGGTTTATACCAAAAATCAACTTTGGGTGACGAAATATATCTTTGGGCGACAAACTATTCGTCGCCCAAAGTCTGAAATTTTGGCGGGATGAAATGGTGCCCTAAAGTCAACGACTTTGGGCGACGAACAGAATTCTGTCGCCCCAAAGTTCTTTGGGTGACGAAATCATCAATTCCTCGCCTAAAGGTTCTTTGGGCGACAGAATCATGTTCGTCGCCCAAAGTCTTTCAATTATAACCCAGTTTCTGGGTTTCAGAATTTTCACTTCACTCCACTCCTGCCTCTCAGCTTTCGCTCCTCCCTCTCAGCTGTCGCTCCTCCTTCCTCCGTCATCCAGAAAACCCACCCCCTGTTTTTTATGTTTTCTAATATTGTGGATTTTGCATTTGTAGGATTGGACAATTTGCACTTGTTGTGAATTTTGCATAAATTGGTTGTGGAATTTCTGATTTTTGTGGTAATTAGTTAATGTTGTGGTTTTTTTTAATTTAGTGGTTTGGTTGTGAAATCTGAATTTAGATTGATGTTGGGCTAATATTTGACAATGATTTATTTTTTTGGTGAAGGAAGGATAGTGTTGCATTTGTTGTGAATGATAATTGCATTTTTGGTGAGGTATGTGTTTAATCTATCTTTTAGTTAAGTTTTTGTATGATTTAGTATTTAATGTTTCATATATAATTGTATTAAACTTTTTAATGAATTAGTTTGTATGTTAAAATTAATTATAAAATTGATTAGTTAGTTTGTATGTTCTTAAATGCTAAAATTTAATAGTTTGTTTGTATGCTTGTATGTATATATTAGATTAATTATAGTTTAGTTTGTATGTTACATTTAATTTAGTTGTAATTGAAAAATTCCCGATGACGTAGTCCAACACTCCTCGAGTACTGGGTTAGGTCATATGGCACGAAACGCCTGTGCGAATTATCAGTCGATAACTTTGTACATTCAACTAGTCGTGCGAAGTTATCAGTGGATAACTTTGTACACTAAACTTAAATTCACCTTAGACCCGTTCGAGAGTCTGTTGGACGAGCGCATGGACTGCGCTCCAATATGATTCTTGAATTGTCCAAATTACCCATGGACAGTTTGGGAGTGCACAATTATGTGTTGTGGTTAGCTGTTCATGTGACGTGGTTTTGATCTGAGAAAAGTTCGGCAACATCTCTCTATGTGTTCTTCGAGTGCATACTAGATATTTGTTTTAAATATCTACGTCGTGCACTTGGAGAACCATAGGGAGATGCTGCCGAAATTTTCTCAGATCGAAACTACGCCATGCGAGCCAACAATCACGACACATATGTGCATTCTCAAATGGGATAAGGCTCTTACCGGAGGCATAAAGAGACGAAGAAGGGTGACGAATCTTTTTCCAATTGTCGTGTAATATGGACACAGGCATCATGGACCGACAGTGGATATGTGGTATTAATCGTGTTAGTGATGAACATTTATATGGGATCGAGTCATTTATCCAAGTTGCATAAGAACATGTCAATGATCAGAATAATATAAAGTGTCTGTACCAGAATTGTAACAACACTTTATGGAAGATAGTGCGTGAAGTCAGAATTCATTTGGTGAAATATGGAATGTCACACAACTATACGACAAAGTATTATCATGGTGAACCGATAGCTTATGCTTCGACTTCTTCAGATGCTCGAACAATTCTGCAGCCTACTGAATCTGTTGGTGATGATAATGACCAAGTGATGGGCATAATAAACGATGCTTATCCATATGCATCGCTTGATCAGGAAGTCAATCAGGATGATACAGAGAGCAATAATATAGATGAAGATGATGGGTTGCCCGAAGTCCAAAGAGAAGAGTTTGATAAGTATGATAGATTGTTGAAACAAGCTCAGCGGGAATTGTACTCTGGTATTGAAGAGTTCTCAGTGCTAACTGCTGTTGTGGAGTTAATGCATTGGAAAGTACTTAATCAACATTCGAATCGAGGTTATGATCAGTTGATGGGGATTTTGAAACGAATGCTTCCGAAGAACAATCATATACATGAAACCCATTATCTTGCGAATAAGGTGTTGAAAGATCTCGGTTTGAGATATGAAAAGATTCATGCATGCAAGAATGATTGTGTATTGTTTTACAAAGAACACCAAGGGAATGATAAATGCCCTTGTGCAATGAGCCGAGATATAATAATAAGTCTGTAGAGAGAAAGAAACAGATTCCGCAAAAGGTGTTGCGTTATTTCCCACTTAAGCCAAGATTGCAACGATTGTACATGTCGACACATATTGCAAGTGACATAAGATGGCACAAAGATAAGCGGGTTGAAGATGATGTGATGAGACATCCTGCAGACCGAAGCGAGGGGGATAAGTAGAGGGTTGAATGCGTCCCGAATCACGCGCACGACGAACGAGAGGATTCGAATCATTCTTCAGCAAAATCACCTACGACCGAGCAAGGAGGTCTATAGTACTTTCGCTTCCTTTGTTGGGGTGATTATCCGTGCCGACTGCCCCATGCTTTTCCCCAGTTGGGGAAAGGTTGATGACGCCATCAAGAGGAGCATTATGGGCTCCATTTTTGTGAGTATATTTCGATTAATACAAAATGATTGATTTGATCATTCCTAACAATTTAATAATTATTTTTTTCATGTAAATTATGACATTCGGATGGAGGATCCGGATGTAGCTAGGTATATGGAGAAGTTATTGAGAAAAGTTTACACACAATGGAAGCACGAGCTGCACAGGGAATATAACATGTTTGGATCGGCAGCTGAGGCATTGGCCAGCCCTCCTCCGAAGATGGCATCTCGGCTTGATCAGTGACAGTGATTGTGCACTCATTTTCAGAGTCCGGAATTTTTGGTATGTTATATCATTTTAAGACTTCAAAAATCTTTTTTCTTATGTTATTCCTTTATTGTGTATGCACTAATGCATTTACAATTTCCTTAATATTTAACAGAAGAAGTCAAATGCCAATTTTAAGAACCGGAAAGCGCTCGCAAGGATTGATTATCATGGTGGTTCCATGCCCTTCTCATACCAGGTGGAGTCGTATCGTCAGGTGCGCCATTATTTAATTTAATATATATTCCTTAGTATTGTTTGAGTTTTTGTCAACATTACATTCTTTTTTAGGCTGGCTCGCAATTTTCGGAGCTCGACAACTACAGGGATGTTTATGGCCGACCCGGCAACGACAAGGGCATGGCGAAGCATGTTAGTTTTTTATATTTTAGTTTTATTGAACAATTTTTAATATTTGTATTTGATTTCCTAATTTCTAACTTGTGTATAACATTTTGAAGGTTGAGATGCTCGCCAAGAAGGCGAGTTATTTGGAGGAGGTGGCCAGCCAGTACCCTCCGGACACTCCGTTGGCGTCGATCTCAGTCCCCGATCGCGATGCCGGTCTTGGTATTATGACGGAGACACTGGGTGTTAGGCGTGGTAGGGAGATACGCGGAATAGGAGCGGGTCAGGTTCGTGATCTCAGCGCCGGGTCTTCGTCTCAGCCATCTGCAGAATTAGTCAACCTGTCCACTGAAGTGCAGCTGTTGAAGGGTCAGCTAGAAGAATCGAGAGTGGCATATGCGGAGCAGACGAGTAAGGTGCATCAGATGCAGCAGATGTTTGGCTAGTTGGCCAAGATTGTACCTGGGTTTGTGCTGCCACCGAACATTGACCAATGCATGCCAGACTCCTCCATCGGTGCCGATGATGCTACTGACCTGGGGGGCCATTAGTGATTGTATGTACCGATTATATTTGCATACAGTATTAAATTGTTCATACTTTGTATGGATATTTGGATATATAAATTTATTAATTTTGTTTTATATAGTTTTTGAATAAAGATTTTTTTTTTAATATTTAATTCAAATATATAATCTAAATAAAAAAAAAAAAATTTTAAAGAATATGTTTAGGCGACGAACAATTTCGTCGCCTAAACATGCTTTGGGCGACGAACTGAATTATTCCTCGCCCAAATCATGTTTTGGGCGAGGAATAATTAGGTTCGTCGCCCAAAGAATGTTCGGGCGAGGAAATTAATTATTCATCTCCCAAAGCATTTTTAGGCGACGAACCTAATTATTCCTCGCCCAAAACATGCTTTGGGCGACGAACAATTTCATCGCCCAAACATGCTTTTGGCGAGGAATAATTAGGTTCGGGAGACGAAGGAAATCCGTCGCCCCAGGTATCTTTGGGCGACGAAATTTACTGGTTCGTTGCCCAAAGTCTTGGGCGTCATGGCTTGGGCGACCAAACTATCGACGAACTGAGTTCGTCGCCCAAACCTTTTTTTCTTGTACTGTAAGTTAATTAGTGATAGTCTGGTGTCTAGGAAATTAAAGTTATCATGCAAGTTGAATGTTAATTAACGTTATATCCTAAATATGCAAATTTATTAGCTATATATTAAAAGACGTCCAATGTTAAATAGATTAGTGAAGATAAACATCACACCTTCAATTTATCAAGGGAAAAAGGATTAATTATTCTATTATGGATCCTGAACCTGACATAGCTAATCTATTTATATATAATCAAGTTTTATACTTTAATTAGTATTGCTTGCAATTTAAATACGTAATTTTATAATTTTATACTGTGATAATTGCACGGATTCTTCATACAATGCTCTAATCGATAAATTTTTTATTTTATTTTTTGGTTTGGATAGAGGGATTTGAATTTGGAACCTTTTTAGACTAAAAAAAAATTGATACCTTTCTATTATTTGGAAGAAAAATATATACTATTAGGCTAATAACTGATTGATATGCTCTAATAAACAATATATTAAGATAATCTTCATGCTCAAGTCTTCTTCTTGATTAAAAAGGTCACTAAAAGCCAATGTCACAATCCAAATTGAGTAAATATACATATGCATTACGCGGAAGTCATATAAGACTTGATTAACTGAGCATCAGTTTCATAACAACTTAATTATATAAAGAGAAAATGAGGCTTAGATGATCCTTTTAGACAATAGTTTTTACGTAGAGGCCGGTGGTATTTTAAAATTTATAAGGAAATCCTGTTAATATAGATTAAAGTCCTTTTTCTAATTATTGGCCATATCAGAAAATCTAACACGTTAGCATTTCTGATTTAAATGATATATACACATCAGCATTTTTTATTTAAATGATATTTTTCAAAAACCAAACAGATATTTGATTGTTATCTTTACTCAATTTTGAATGAAGAAACCAAATAATTGTTGAAGTTTGAATTTACAAACCATATTACTGTACAAACTAGATTACATGTCCTCATCTTGAATATTAGCTGCTCCAGCCACGAGCTCTTGATTCTCTCAATACACCTTTGTTATGTTCTTTATGTACATTATTCTTTAGTAAAAAGTTGTTTAAATGCATGATGTTCAATCACTTTCCCTTTTGGATGCGTGGAGACAAATGAAAAAATCATTAGTATATAATGTACCAACCATGCATAGATAAATTTAAAACCACGGGCCCTTTAATTAACAAGCAGATGGATGAAACTCAATCCTCAAAGACAATGATCGATAATGGAAAAAGAATATGATTGAATATTATATATGATAAAATTTTCTATCTATCAAGAATCATTTGCAAACAAATGGGCATCAGCTGCACCATCCTATGGTCTGATACATTTACAATCACAAGTGGTACATTAACGGTACATTCAAAATGAACTGGTAACTGCCTTTAGATTTACAAAGTACAATTAAAGAAACACGCCTTAAAGTTTAGGGTGCAAACATCCCTCATCATGCACCTGTCCATACAAGTGTTCACTGAAACAATAAAAAAAAAAGAGAGCAATGCCCTTCTCTACGTACACAAACTATTTAACTGCAGCAATTCATAAATTACCATACACATCCCTTCACCAATTCACATATGCAGACATTTGAGACCAAACCCACTCAATAAAATCCAATCAATTAACTTTTATAAAGTCACCAAATAACTTTGCAGACCAAACCCACTCAATAAAATCCAAACAAACATTTGCATTTATCAATTAACTATCATAAATTCACAAAGTAGGAAAAATAAGCATCACAACCAAAATGAACTTGATCTCCTGCATCATTGTACCAAAATGAATGATCCACCAATCCTACACACCATGGTTGTTCCAAAAGTAGAGCAACATCTGACTAAATGAACCAACCCATAGAGCAATAAAGAAACACAAAGGACCAACGACTTGTACATTTTAAAGTCATAAGTCACTGCTGCTGCCAGACATTATTTTTGGGCTGCATTAGTTTCTAAATCATCTAACATCATTGACACCTCACCCTCATTAACACATCATGCTCGGATGTCAAAGAACTTTTGATTTGTTCAAATAGTAAAAAAAAAATGGTATATGGATGACCTATATACGCGCTGTTGCGATGTCACGCATTTAGTGGCCTCCTGCAAAACGTGAAAAAAAAAAACATTAAATTTACCTCCTCAAAATGCAAAAAACCAAGGTACATTTAATTCCAAAAGGAAAAAAAAAACCTAACCCTTAGGCTATTTTGCAGGAAATTAGCATTACGACTTTCATTAGTACAACACAGAATCACCCATGTTCATTTTGACGCCTTAATTGATTATGTAAACACATCAACTAGAAAGAAAAACAATAAAATCACACTTTGAACACAAATGGCGGTTCTAAGAAACTAATCAACTGCTAATTGTGCAATTGGTACAACACAGAAAATTAACAAAATAAATAAAAATCAATTGATACAACACAAATGGTTCCCGCCCACTAAGAATTGCCAAGAACCCTAAAACTTGGTATACAAAAAATAAAAAACAACCACAAAAAATAAAATCAAACACACACCAAAAAAGAATTGACAAAAAACCTTTCATGTTGGACGAAGAAGTTAAATAAGCACAAGAAACCCAATCTGACATTAAACTCAATCTCATGGTACATGGAAAACAGAAAAATGAAAGAAATTAAATAAGTACAACAAACATAATTCGATCATAAACCCTATCCTATGGTACATGAAACAAATAAATTAAAATGAAATTAAATAAGAACAAGAAAATCAATCCGAAATTAAACTCTATCCCATGGTACATGAAATTCAGGAATTACAAGGAAATTAGATACGAACAAAAAACTCAATCCGACCACAAACCGTATCCTCTGGTACGTGAAATCTAGAAATTACAAAGAAATGAAATACAAACCAGAAACCTAACCCGACATTATACACTATCCCATGGTACATGAAATTCTGGAATTTCAAAAAAAAAAAAAAAAAAAAGAACAAGAAACATAATTCAACCTTAATCCCTATCCCATGGTACATGAAATACAGAAATTTAAGGGAAATTAAATAAGAACAAGAAACCCCAATCCGATATTAAACCCAAATCCATGGTACATTAAATTCAGAAATAACCAAGAGATTAAATAAGAACCTAACCCCAAACCACCCTGAAACCTAAACCCATGGTACATGAGATACAACAATTACAAAGTTATTAAACAAAAACAAGAAACCCAATCCGACATTAACCCCTTTCCCATGGTACATGATATACAGAAATTACAGAAAAAAAAAAAACCCAAATGAAATCCCAACTTGAAGAGGAAACGTACGTACCATTTGTGGTTGAATCAGTCCGTTCGAATGTCTAGTGTCAACCATGATCCATCTGGTAGAAGAAGGAAAGATATAATTCCAAAACCACAAAACCCAAATAACCCCAACAACATTCTCCCCTACCCAACTTGGTACAATCGAGACTTAACTATACTAGATAAGAGATAAGATCAAATTTTGAATAAAGAGAGAGTTTCGGATGATAAGAAACCAGGCTAGAGAAAAAAAAGGATGAAACCAGGCTGGAGAAAAAAACGGGACTTCTGGAGAAACTCACAATATTGTTTCTAAATTAAAGGAAAAAAAAAAAGGTGAAATGACTGCTGAGTAATTGATGACTAGGATTAAAAGGACTTTTATCTATATTTTAAATCTCTCCTGATGTTACTCTAAGGCCCCGTTTGGGATTGCGGTGGAGGACCCAAAAGCTGCTGTGAATGACAATTCTCAATCACCTACAGCAGTTTTGGTGTTTGGTAAAAAAATAAAAAACTGCTTTTCCCCACAATTCTCAACTCCTCACAGCAAAAATAGAAAGCAGGTTTCTAGGTGCTTTTAAAAGCTGCAGTGACTCACAACAACAATGAATATTTTATTTTACCCATAATACCCTCATTGATTTATATAATTTTTATTTGTTTATTTTAAATTAAAAAATATGTCCATTGTTAGTTATATTTTATATTGTGATAATTAATTATGATATTTTATTTATACGATTAAAATTATAATATACCTAAAAAAATAATAAGCATACTTATTTAATAATGTTGTTCTTAGAAAAATTAATGCTAATAAAAATTTGTAGTCAAAAATTTAAAAAACAAGTAAAAAAGAACATTTTATTTTTACCAAACAAATAAGTGAAATGCACTTTCAGCATCATATCCATTTTAGTAATTATACACAGTCACAACATTTTTATATTAACATTTATCAAACACTTTGATATTGTTTTTTGCACTCACAGCACTTTTGAAAACATAGTTTACCAAACACTCAACTGCTTTACTTTACAGCTGACTTTACTTCACAGCTGTTTTACTTTACAGCTGTTTTTTCTCACAGCAATACCAAACTGGCCCTAAGAAAGGTGTTAACATTGGACTTATCTCTAAATTTCTCTTATATAAATGAAGTTTTTGATAATTATATGGTTCGATGACCAATTATTCTCTCACGATCATGAAATAGTTTTTAATACATATTACACATTATAGTTGGGATCAACAAAAATAATGAAATCCAATGAGGTTTCTGACTTTCTGTCTCTGTTTTTCTTTTCTCTTTTTTGATAATTTTTTTTTTCCGATTGGGACACGTGGGTGGCCTTTTAAAAATTTCAGAAAATTACAACAAAAAGAATATTGACCTTTCCGAAAGAGCAAAATTTGCAGAAAATTAAAATTAACTCGGGCACTCATCCTGGGATTAACACGAGGTGCAATTTCTTCTTATAACACTTATTGACTACATGTAGCTATATGTTGGTGCCAAATTTCATGAAATTTGTAAGTACAATATTCACTGATCAAGAAGTTTATATTAATACTAAATATATGTTGTTATGTCCTAGCTATAATAATGGAGTTCTACTCTTTCTATTAATTGATATACAATAACGAATTGTTCCTCATTCTACCAAAAGTCATATAAGGAAGGTCATATAAGGTATATGTCTTTGCGAAAGTCACATAAGACCAAGGAGTAAAATTTCGGTTTCGAGGAAATTTTCGATGGAAATTTCGACGGAAATTTTCGTGGAAATTTCGATTAAAATTTCGATTTCGACAAAATTAGATAAAAACGACGAAAATTGCTATCAAAATATGGAAATTTTGAATGAAACTTGACCATATGCTTATTTAACATAATATCTACTATATTGATAAAAAACATTGAAGAAACCAAATTATATAGTAAGTTTTATGTAATATAAGATGAATATAATGCGCGCTGGTAGTAAATACTGTTAAAAAAATGGGTCACTAATTAATAATTATATAAATAACACCTCAAATTTATTTATATTACAATTTTAAATCATGAATTAAATAAGTATTCAATACCACATAGAGTTTCTAGCAGGTTCAAAATTTTCGCTGTCTTCAGTATCATCATGTCCAGAGTAGGTAAATTTGTAATTATGATCTGCCACAATATTGCAGTAGATCCACATCCACTCTTGTGTGGCTTTGGCTTGGATATATGATCTACTTTCTTCAATTTATATTTTTAGTTGTTCAATTCATCACAAACATAAAAATACATGAAGTATTAACATATTGCTTCTTTATATGAATTATGAAGAAAAATTAATAATACAAAAATGTACAGAAAGATTAAATTTAATAGTACAATATTACAATGTACAAACAAAATGGTAAAGATAGAATATAATCCATTATCCATCTCATATTTATTGCAACTTTGCAAGCAGTAGCATACTAGCAGTACGCCAATACTAGCAGGCATATATATATATATTATAATATTAATATATACTAATATCTATATTGCAGACTTACAGACTAATGGAAGTTGCAGTATCTTACATATATTATATATATACTGATACAAGATGTCAAGACCATTATAGATCAATAGATGTATGCGCAGTCTTGGCCATATATGCATCATTAATTGAAGTATCAATTAGTTCAAAGTTCAAACCTTGCAGGGGTCTTGCGCCGAGGAAGAAACTTACAGAGAAGGAGTTGCAACTTGCAAGCGGAGAAAAGAGAGAGAGTCACGCCGGAGATGGAGTCGCAGGCGAAGAAGAGAGAGAGAGTCTCGCCAGTGATGAGGTAAGGGGAGAGAGATCTTTGGCAGGGGAGAAGACAGAGAGAAGAACTGAAGAAAGATAGATCTAAGTGTGTGGTTAAAAAAGAGAGATCCGAGTGAAAAAGGAGAATACAGCCGTACAGCGAAATTTCGACGAAATTTCACAGGAATACACTTGAAGGGGGATCGAAATTTCGGCGAAATTTTCGAAATTTCGGCGAAAAATTACCGAAAATTAAGGGTTATGTGATAAAATTTCGGGATCCCAAAAAAACAAAAATTTCGGCGAAATTTCGCCGAAATTTTCGAAATTTCACTCCTTGCATAAGACATGACTTTGAAGTTTATTTCAAAGAAGAAAGCCAACTTATTATTTGAGAGGAAGTCAACTTATTCTTTATCAATCAAACATGAAGATCTAACAATTTTTTTTTGGCCAGGGAAAATCTAACAATTTAAAGAAGAAAGAAAGCATATCTTTCTGTTAATGTGTTATAAAATAAGATGAATAGAAGAATTGAGAAACTATTGTGTAATGATAGAGAAATATGTTACGTAATATTCAAATGATAGAGACATATGTTACGTAATTATAGACTTACAACGATAGAGACATATGTTACATAATATTCAAATGTGTAACTTATGTACATTATGGTGATCATCTACATTAATTCATATATTTACAACACTCTTTTTTGGATGTCCACTTTACAAAGATAGATGTACCAGAATATGAATGTCCCTAATTGTCGACTTTATGTTAGTTTCTAATTCCAAAAATTTGGGCTTTCAGAAATAAAATCTAGAGCAAATAATAATTTAGTATCTTAACTTTATATGTTGTTTTAATTTAGTATCCCAACTTTGAAAACTTGCAAAAAAGTACCTCAACTTTCAGTTTGTGTCAAAATGGTACCTCCGTTAGTTTTTCTGTCAAATAAACCGTTATCTGCTGATATGGCAGGCGTATTTTCGTCTTTTTACCTACATTTAAAAAATAATAATATGTTTAAAACTTTTGAATAAAAAAATTTTCTAAAAAATTTTCTTAAAATAAAATTTTTTTAAAAAATTGTTTTTACCCCCCTTCCCCAGCCATGCCCCATGCCCCACGCATCACCTTCTCCCCTCCTCCCCAATTCTCAGCCCCGTCCCCCCACCCCCTCAACCACCCAATCACAACCCCGTCCTTTTCCCGCCCCCACCCCCACCCAGCCCTCCCCTCCCCTCCCCTCCCCTCCCAACCCCCACTCAGCCCCTCCCTTCGCCCCAGCCCGCTCCAAGCCCTCCCCCTCCCCAGCCCGTCCCCCTCTCTCCCCCACCCCAGCCCCGTCGCACCCCCTCCCCCCAACCCCAGCCCCGGCCCCGTCGCACCCTTTTCCCTGCCCGACCCACCCTCCCCCCAGCCCCAGTCCCATCGCACCCCCTCCCCCCACCCCCGTCACACGCCCCACCCACCAACAGCCTCTCTCCCCCCAACCCAACCCAGCCCTTTCCCGACCCACCCCCCTTACCCAAACCCCAACCCAGCCCTCACCCCCCTCCCCCCCGACCCTCCCTGCCATTCTCCCCCCAAATTTTTTTTTATTTTTGAAAGTTTTAATTTTTTTAGAAAATTTTTTTATTCAAAAGTTTTAAAAATATTATTATTTTTTAAATGTGGGTAAAAAGACGAAAATATCCATGTCACATCAGCAGATAATAGTTTATTTGACAGAAAAACTAACGAAGGTACTATTTTGACACAAACTGAAAGTTGAGGTACTTTTTTGCAAGTTTTCAAAGTTGGGGTACTAATTGAAACAACATGTAAACTAAATTGAAACAACATGTAAAGTTAAGGTACTAAATTATAATTTGCTCACAGATGTAATATGTACAAGTCCTATTCAATACCCATAATATTTTATTATATTTAGTTATTTACTAAGGGTAAAATGGGATGTTTCAGACAAAAATTTTAAAGAGTGGTCAAGATAGTAGCTTAGGATGGTAAAAAATAGCACCACTCAAAAACAAATTTGGAAGAAGCTTGTATCAAGCTACTTGCAAATTGCAATAGATGCAGAGGGAATCAACTGCCTAAGCACTCTCTGCATACACTCAGTCCCTCTCCCCACTTGTAAAGCCTCTCTCTTTTCTCAGTTGACTAATAACTCGACTGTCCAACAAAACACAGTCATCATCAATATATTGATACACAAAAATGGTCGCTGAGAGCAGCAAATTAGCAATATAAATAAATATAATCAAATGGCCGGAAACTGCTTGCCCGCGGCGGAGCTAACTTCCAGCGGCCGCCCAGTCCTCCTCCCAGCCGAGATCGAATGCTCCCTCCTCGCCACCGTTGACCTCGAATGCGAAGACCTCCCCAACTTCCCCCCCAACCTCAAATCGGGCCTCCTCATCCTCACCACTCACCGTCTCTTATGGCTCTCCGACTCCACCACCACCGCCACCGCCTCTTCCATCCCCCTCGCCGCAATCACCCACATCTTCGCCGCCAAGAAGTCCCTCAAGTCCATCTTCGCCTCGCCCCGAATCCGGTTCCAGCTCTCGGTCTCGCCCGAGGGGCGGGTTTCGGACTCGGGCTCGGGGTCGAGGTCCGTGGTGGTCACAGTCGTGGTGAGGGGGAAGGGGGGCGATTTGGACGCGTTTTTGACCAAGTTTTGGGAGAATTGGCGGGGGAGAGCGTGGGAGATTGGGAGTCAGGGCGGGTCTGACGTGGCTTCGGTTTCCGGGTCGAGTTCCGGGTTGTATTCGAGGGAAGGGACGGTGAGGATGGTCGGGGTGTCGGGGATACTGAGGAAGGAGCAGGAGATGTGGGAGAGTACTGATAAGAGCTTGCAGGATGCTTTTCAGGACTTGAATGCTCTCATGGTAATGCTCTCTGTTTGGTTACCAAGATAATTCTAGAATTCCAGGAATTTAAATTTTTTATTTTTTTTGGACTAAATGGGAACAATTCTGATAGGAAAGGAATAATGATATGGTGAATGTGCCTTTTTCTGTATGTGTGCTTGTCTAGTATTTGATTTTGGGAGAAGTACATTGCATTGCTGTGTTGGGTTGATAAGAATATGTGGTGAGGGAATTTTACTGAGAATTTTCGGTCTTAGAATTTTCCTAATTGGGTGTTGTGATCATATGGTTTGTTTACTTGCTGTAAAAATTGTCGAATGAAAAGCTGAAGGCTGCAATATGCGGCTTAGTTGGTGAAGATTGGATTTCTTTATCAATTTAAATTTCACGGTTTTTCTGGTTTTACTTTTTGATTTTGAAGGATGCAGGAAGGAAAGTAATTGTAATTGAGTCCTAAAAGTATGCTTGTATTGAGAAATTCTCTTATAAGCATGAGAAATGTGAGCATACATGAGCATGAGAAGGGTGAGCCATTGGATTGCAAAACACCTATTTCATTTACATTAACATCTTGTAATCCAGTGGCTCAAATTTCTTCTGCTCATGTATGCTCACCTTTCTCATGCTTGCAAGAGAATTCCTCTGCTTGTATTCTAATTTTATTTCTTTCAGCAGTTTAGGTATCTTGGATTGAATAAGTTGTATATATATATATATGTGTGTATATTCAGTGCTGATGTTGTTAATTCAATGTTGTTTACTCTGTTCTTGAATGGTTTTAAGTTGTAGAGTAATATTAAATTTACAGAGTAAGGCTAAAGAGATGGTGATGCTAGCAGAGAAAATGAGGCAGAAACTATTGTCTGGCTCAACTTCACAGCCCGGTGCAGCAAATGATGAGGAATTGGGTTCGAAACAAGAGATGCAAGATTGGCTGCTTAGTGTTGGTATTGTATCACCTGTTACCAAAGAGTCGGCTGGTGCTCTGTATCACCAACAACTGTCCCGTCAGGTTCACTTCTTTCCATTTTCTGCATTAATGAAACCTTTTCTTAATTTTTCTTCTTTATCATAAGAGTGTGAACTGTAAAATGTGTTTGTTTGGAAGGCCGATTGAGCGCAGGCATACTATGAATGTGAGAAAATTGTCCTGCTGGTGTTTTGTAGCTAACTTTAGCATATATTTGTCAGATTCTGTCACTTGAATATCAGTCTGTGTCATTGAAGAGAAAGTTAACATCATCCTTGGACCCTTGATGTTGTTCGTGGGTTGGACAAATATAAAAATAAATATTTCATTTTACTTTTCATTCTAACATTTTAATTTTGAACTTCAAGAGCATTGAATATTCCTTGTCAAATAAGAAACATAATGTAAATGACATTTTCTATTTTCTTGACCGGGCAATGTGAAAATATGCTAGGAATTTTTTTTATTTACTTTTCAATTCTGATTTGATCTTGTTAAACTGTACAGTCTTTACTGTGTTAGCTTGTTTAAGATATCTGTTATTAAATATTTGTTCTTATTGGATGTTCATATTATTGATTATTGATTTAAGTTGGTAAACTTCGTGGTATTGATTTATGTCATTAGGATGAAAAATGCCTCATGTTAATTACTGTTATTTTAAAATATTTTCCTTCCTACAAAATAAAACTAATTTGCTCTTCTTTTTGATAAATAGTTGACAGATTTTGTCAGGCTTCCACTTGAGAGGGCTGGAGGAATGATGAATCTTATAGATATCTACTGTCTCTTCAATCGTGCTCGAGGCACAGGTCTTGTTTGATGATATCTGACATTGCTTGTTTTTCTTACTAGCATGATTATGTTAAGTTTCGGTTTCTCGTCAGCACTTGTAAAGGGTGAAACATGGTTTTGTATCTCTCTATATGCAGAATTGATCTCACCAGAGGATTTGCTACAAGCATGTTATCTTTGGGAGAAGTTTGATGTGTATGTGGGACAGCCTTCAATGTATTTATTTGAAAGCATGGACACATCTTAGGATAATAATGCAAAGTATTAATGCTAATCTACATTACTTATAAAAAATATTAATAAATACCACCCTACATCAATATAATTGTTCCATGAGCTCCTGTTATTTCTATATTATAAACTTGTTCTATGTTTGCAGCCCAGTAATGCTTCGGAAGTTTGATAGTGGAGTCATGGTCGTCCAGACTAAGTCCCATAGTGATGAAGAGGTAATCTTATGTTCTTATAAGATGTTTTTTGTAAATCTACATGTTTGCATATGTGCCCTTATAGTATGTGTGTTCTGCATCCATTCTCTTCGAAAGAAAAATCTCAAGACAAGACATTTATTTCCTATGGGGCAAGGCACAAGCTTACTAACTTTAAGTTCTAATAAGTCCCATAGTGATGAAGAGGTAATCTTATGTTCTAATAAGTTTTTTTTTGTAAATCTACATGTTTGCATTTGTGCCCCCATAGTATGTGTGTTCTGCATCCATTCTCTTCGAAAGAAAAATCTCAAGACAAGACATTTATTTCCTATGGGGCAAGGCACAAGCTTACTAACTTTGTATCCTTATAATGGGTAAATAATTTACATGAAAAAGGTAACTGGCTTGTAAGTTTGTGGAACATACATTAATCACATCAATAGAAATTAGCAGGAAAATTGAAAATATGAACTTGCTTCACATACTACTTGAAAATAGGGCTGCAATTGAGTCGACCTTGTGATTGACTTGATTAATCCTTAACAAGCTTGAGCTCAACCTTGAAGATCAGTACCCAAGTTCACTTGGTTAAATTAATGCAAGCTCAAACTTGGCTTGGTTAGTCTAGAGAAGATCAAGCTTTTTGAGGTTAATTATATTTTTTTGTTAATTTCAAAGAGATTTTTTTTTTTAATTTTTTTTTTTATAAATATTTGCATACTTGGAATTGGAATGAGAATGAATCATCAAAATGAGACATTCCCAAGGTGGTTACTAGCTTTTCTAGAATTGAATGAGAATAACACTAATTCCCAAGATATTTAGAAACTCTCAGGAATTAGAATCAGAGCCAGTTTGAGTACTAAAATGCCCTTGTATAAAACAATTTATATTTTTCTCAACCTCTTTTGTTTTTGTCAGGTTCTCTATTACTGACTGATAATTATCATATTTCACATGAGAAACTTTTTTTATTAATAATAAAGCTACCATAATACCTTGCATTTTGTTAATAGTTTTTTAATAACTTGCAAAACATAATGCCAAAAATTTATACAAAATATATTAATACAAAAATGCTTTTGTAATAAAAATAAAAATTACTTATAATATTCTTTTACACCCATAAAATTTACTGGTGTTATTGAAATAGTGGGGTTATTAAGAACCTAATGCAATTTTTTTACAAGATATTGATAAAAATACTGACTAGTGTTTTTCTTATCCAATACTAAAGGGTACTTTGGTTTATAAGAGAATGAATGGTGCAATTATGGTATTATAGGCAGAAAAAATGTTCATTTCATGTGGGTATGATTTTTATTCCCAAGTCCCTCAGACGTAATTTGATCCCTTGACAGAATAATCTTCTTGATTTTATGTTGGGCCTTATGGATCCCAAGTTTCTCTTGATTACTTTTTGCAATACACACTAGAATTGGGAGGAATGTGAACGATTCCCAAATTTTTCATGCCCATTACAAGTAAGTAAACATTGCGATAAATGATGTATTAAGATGACCATAACACCAATTCTACCTAAATAAACTGTGCTTATGTTACCGAGGGTTTAGTCAAGTTGGTCAGGCCCCTGGATTGCTCCCACGTGGTCTGAGGTTTGATTCCTCAAAGATACCTAGAGTTTTCTGCCTCCCAAAGATTGTAGGGTTCGGCGGGGGGCCTAGTTTCGAATCCTGGTTTTCCTGGGGGATTTCTGGGTGTCAAAAAAAAAAAAAAAAAACCGTGTTTATATTGAGTTTAGAACGTATGCTTGCTATCCATTTGATTTATTCAATGTAAAACATGAGGATGATTTCTTTTTCGTTAATCCAAACTATGTTGCACTGAAAGCTTTGCCCCTTGGAGAAATTTTTGAAGGAAAGTAAACTAATCTGTTTAAGCCATTTGATGAATACGCATCTTTTTTATTTATTTATTTTTTGTTTCATAAGCAGGAAAACACATTTGGATATGCAAGATGATACAATTTATGCTTTGTTTTCCATCTTTGATTATGACATCACTTGTTACTCTACGTCAGAGGCCATTTCAAGTTACATGAAACAATAACTCACTACATTTGTCAAGTGTAGGTTTTTGCTAGAATCAAGACCCTTGTAACAAAACCCGATGCTCTTCGAACTGGGATTAGTGCCAGTGATGCTGCAATCACATTAGGTATTGCGCCAGGCATGGCCAAGGAGCATCTTCTTACTGCTGAAAGCAAAGGTACACTGTTGCACAACCTTTGACAATATTTGTATTGTTTTCTCTATAAAAGTAGATGTTTCCCATTAAAGAGTATTTCTAATATCGTTATGCTTTAGATTAATCTTTGATATTGTTGGCAGGTTTGCTGTGCAGAGATATAAGCCCTGATGGGTTTCGCTTTTACATTAACCTGTTTCCTGAAATCGATCCAAATGAAGTTTACTTGTAAGTAAAAAAATCTTTTTTGATCTTGGCAGCTTGATTTTAATTATGTGATGTTATTGTCTACAGTCCACATTGCTCGTGCTGGAACTTGTTTTTCAAATCTTATCTACCATGTCTCATCAGTGATTCATTTTAAAATCCAAGCATCTTTGAATAGTCATTATCA
This sequence comes from Dryas octopetala, assembly GCF_963921425.1. NCBI lineage: Eukaryota > Viridiplantae > Streptophyta > Magnoliopsida > Rosales > Rosaceae > Dryas > Dryas octopetala. The sequence goes on from NC_141368.1 coordinate 17,641,071, forward strand.
TTAGACCAACCACTACAGCAATACTTATTTGGTAGTGGAGCCAATGGTAATAAGTGTTAGACCACCACAGGACCCCAAAAGTTTAAGCTGTTAGAGCATATAGTGTATATCAAGCTAGTACCCTCCGTGACGTGTAGCCCCATCCTGCACGTAAAGAGTCAGAGAAGTGCAAATAGAAAGAGAAACACATAGGTGCAGCCCCATCCTACACCTTGCAAATCATCAAAGAATTGGGGAATGGGGATTGGAGGTTTTAATCCTATCTTGCAATCAATTCTCTGATACCGTATTTGACAATCACTAGACCTCAAAAGCTTAGCTGCCTGGGAATGGGCCAACCATATATATCAAGCTAACAATAAGACACTTAAAAGGGGATAGCTTTAAGAATATAATATATTCTGGCTATAATATTAAGTATATTCATTGTGGAAGTAGATATGCTTACAGTTTTTTTTAAACTCTTGTTTGTGTGGGTTGATTTTACTAGTTAAAGATTTGCCTAAAACTTGATAGTGGTTAATTTTTTCTGTAATCTCCCATTAAATTGATTATTTTTGCCTAGTAATAAATAGTCATATTTTGTATGTGTCCTGGTTTGTCTGCCTTATTATCCTTACCATGTCGGTTGGTCTTTTGTTCACTCAATTCATTATTTATATTTATTAACTGGTCATTAAAATGATTTTTAAATTCTCACTATTTTCAGCAGTGGTTCTTTTGACAATTTGAACTGAAATCTCACTCTCTTTTGCTGGGTCATTGTATTTTTCTCTAACAATGTGTATATACTATACTTGTGTAACTCACTCACAGATATAGTACAGGGTAGGAACTACCAGATTAAACAGTGACTGATGACTGATGACTGTGACTGGATAAATGATGCTTGGCTATAGATATTTAAGGGTTTTGGGCCTTTGGTGTATAGTCGGAAAACCTTGGATTGAATTTATGTTTACATTGTTTACTTGAGTAAGGTGACAATTAAACTAGCATCGACTGTAAAACATATAGTCAACATTTCAGGTGGCCAGCCAGAACTACTTGTTTTTAACTAACTAGGAATTATGGGGATAGCCTAGACATTGGATATAAGAAATAGCATCACAGAAATGATGAAATGGCGAATGCTATGAAATTAGGACAACACACACAACACATGTATAATTGTGTTCTCATGTGCATGCATGCATGTAATGATATTGTTCAATATGAGTGGACAAATACTAATTAGTTCACGAAAATGATGGACTCAAAGTCAAGTCTAGAAAAAGAATGCATCCTATTCCTTTTTTGTATCTGCATGACTTGCTCTAATTTTCATAGATTTGGCCATCCCAAACCTTGAATTTTATACCCTGAAGCCCAACTCATTTATTGTAGGCAACCTAAAAATTAGGGCTGCCCTACATCAGTACATCACATTTATGTTTTTCTGTTCTACCAAATATTAATGAAGATGATAATAGAATTCCAATTTCATTTTTATTTATATATACTAGTGCATCACACACATGCGATGCATGTGCATTGTGATGATAGTTACCATATTGTGATGGAACTTACAAAAGGGAGAGGAAAAGTAGGGTGTGGGAAGAGATAGTGGTCGGGTTAGAAGATTACCATACTATCCTTACCTTTTAAATATATTATTAATTCTCTTTTAAGTGATAAAGGTTATATTTGGTATTACATATATTTTTGTTGGCAAAATGAGTTTTCTTTATTATAGTATAGATTGCAGATGCGAAACTTCTTTTGGTGTTCTGTTAGTTTATAATTATTATCTTGTTTTATGGACAGAGTGAAAGATTATGGAGTCTATAATACATGGTTAAGGGTGGCATCTGCTTCTGGATGAGAGATGATTTTCTCACTAATCCCTTTATCCTTCTCGTGTGGCTAAAATCAGAAGCAATTAAGACCGACACAAAGTGATGAATGCTGAGAATTTGCAGGCGAGTTTATATCTAGTCATCGTTTAACTCCCATGAAAATCTTCAAATTTTCTATTTTGGGGTGATTGCACAGACTTGAAGTTCCAGAACCATGCAACAAACACATACATGACTCCAATGTGACATAGGGTTATATGCACAAGTGCACTTCTTCAGAGCCACTGATACTTTCTTGTCTTTGCCTTCTACAAGCAGAAATACATCAATTTTGTAATTGACAGAAAAGTGGCAAAGAATTGGATGGGGTTGAGGCTTTTTTTATTATATATATTTTTAAGATATTCTTAACCTTACCCCCATGCTTGTTGGAAGGTGGCAAATAATTGAGCCATTTATAGATGTGCATTTAGTCATGATGCCATTATCTAGTTCATGTTTTTCCCCATGATGTATGAATAAAGAAGCTCCAGGGTATGTCCTAAGAGATGGAAATAATTTTTTACTTTCAAAAATTTCCCAACCAAAAAAATTCTGAATGTATTGAGATTAAGTTATATATGAAGGATTATAAGCAAACAAGGAGTTCTATTTTTTATTTTTATTTTTTAACTATTGCGTGTTTTGATAAAAGGGAGAATAGATTATGCAAAACGAATGCTACATGTATCATTTTTTCTTTGCCACTAAATATATTTCATTCATTAAAAATAGCAACAAGTACAGCCAAATAGGGTACAAGAAATGGTGAAAAACCAAGAACAGACTAAAAGAAACAGTAAAACAACCCCAACTACAAACTAACTACTTTATCAAAATATTAAAGAAACAAACACATCACAAACTAATCCATTGGCAGACCATAAGCTACCAAAAGTCCCTGCAATGAAGATGGGGGTAGAAGTAGAAGTGTATAACTACCCATTCTTGTGGACATATCTTCATTTAATGAAAACTGTGTAACTATTTAATTACCATAAATATAATTTTCATTTGATCTAACAAACTACATTTATGTGAGCAATAATATAGATGATGAAATCAATACCAGCCATTTTGTTAGCAAAATCGATATAAATTTGTTATTTTGAGTCAGTCTTTTCTTTTTGATGAGCACACTCCACGCTAGAAGACTGGAAGCCAGTTCACCACTAAGAAACTTCGTTGCATTAATAGTAGCTCCCAGTTAGAGCTCTAAATATTTTCGAATAAATTAATTGTTGCTAATTAAGCCTCGCACTAATTTCATTTCATCTTTGGGGTCTAGAAGTGAGCTGTGATCTCTATTCCGACCACTCTAAACTGCTGAGCTGACCACCTTATTTTAAAATTCTAATTTTACCTTTAAAACAAAAAATTTTAATTTTGTTCGTCTGATCATTCGACAGTTATCTATTAAAATATTTGTGATTATTCGACAATTATCTGCTGAACATTGGTAGATGATTTAGTACATAACTACCAAATAAATCTGAGTGATTTCATCATATTTTTATAATAAAAGGTAAAATAAATGAAAAATTAGATAAAATATATTAGGGTCGTGAACTAATCTCCACTTATCATCTGAAACCTTTGAGGGTCCCAAAGGGGCCGCAACTTACAGATTGAAGGAAAGAGGATAAGGGCCCATTCTCGCCTTTTCTTCATTTGAATGAGTGAATGATATTTCGCTCAAGTTTGCGTTGATCTAAATTAGCTGGTGAAGAAAGTTTCTGAGTCCAAAAATTTGCAATCCAAGCGAAGAAGCTGAATCGAAGCTGCTCAGCATAATCTCTCTCTAATCTGTGTTCCTTCTTCTTCTTCAACTCCGGCCTCTGTTTAATTTGTTGTTTCACATGCATGTAACTATGTAAGTAGTGTCTTGCTTCTAGTTAACCACTTCATTTTGTTCTTGTTTTAGTGTTCTCTATTTTTGTGGAGAATTTTTGGTCCAAGTAAGCTTTTGCATGTTTTATGGATATGGATTTGCTGCAGGTTATGAATATGGCGTATTCTTCTTCTGCTATCCCCCACCCTCAAGAAAAGTATGATGTGTTTCTTAGTTTCAGAGGTGTGGACACCCGCGATTATTTTACCAGCCATCTGCATAAAGCTTTGCGTGACAAGAAAGTCGAAACCTACATAGACTACAGACTTGAGAGAGGAGATGAAATTTCACCTACCCTAATGAAAGCAATCGAGCAATCAAAGCTTTCGGTGATCATTTTCTCAAAAAAGTTTGCTTCTTCCACATGGTGCTTAAATGAACTTGCCCATATACTCCAATGCAAGGAAAGATACGGACAGTTTGTTATACCTGTTTTTTGTGGCATCGATCCATCGAATGTAAGGAAGCAGGAGGGGAGTTATGCAGCTGCATTTGCTCAACTTGAACAACGTTTCAAGGACTGCAAGGACATGGTTCGCAAGTGGAAGGATGCTTTAACAAAAGCAGCCAATCTATCTGGGTTTGATTCTGAGAAAATTAGGTAACTCTATTCATTTCTACTTGTGATCCTTTGATTCAGAGAACATTACTGACGGCATGTATCTATACTTACTAACTATGATTTGCCCTTCTTCATATATGACAGGCCTGAGTCCAAATTAGTTGAGACAGTCGTCAAAGATATTTTGATGAAATTGAATAGTGAATCGTCGTGTGATTTAACGGGTCTGGTTGGAATTGAAAAACACATTGAGAAAATTGAATCGTTATTGTGCATTGGCTCTGGCTCTGGCTCATCAGATGTTTGCACTGTAGTTATTTGGGGCATGGGTGGTATTGGCAAGACCACCCTTGCTGCTGCTGTATATCACAAACACTCTTCTGAATTTGATGCTTGCTATTTTTTAGCAAATGTTAGGGAAAATTCAGAGAAGTGTGGACTAATTGCTTTGCGAAATGAACTTTTCTGTGTGTTACTAAAGGATGAAAATATAAATATCACCACTCCCTTTATAGGATCACCTTCGGTTAAAAATAGGCTTCGAGGTACAAAGGCCCTCATTGTTCTTGATGATGTGAACACTTCATGTCAATTGGAATATTTAGCTGATCTAGCTAAACAACTGTTTGGCCCTAGAAGTAGAACAATTATAACAACAAGAAATAAGGGCCTACTTAAGAAAATAGTTGATGATGATAAGATGTATGAGGTTAAGGGATTAAATTTTGATGAAGCTCTTCAGCTCTTTCATATGAATGCTTTCAGAAACAACTCTACTACAGAAGATTATATAGAGTTGTCAAGAATGGTGGTAAATTATGCTAATGGCATTCCATTAGCTCTTAAAGTTTTGGGTAAATCATTTGGTAAGTGCAACAACAAAGAAGAATGGAAAAGTAAACTGAATAAATTGGAAAAAGTTCCCAACTCAGAAATTCAAGAACTCTTGAGAATAAGTTACCAAGGATTAGATGAAGACGAGAAGATAATATTTCTTCATATTGCGTGTTTATATAAAGGGGAGCATATAGATTATGCAAAAAGCATGTTAGATTTATGTGGTTTCTTTGCGGGTGCAGGAATTAGAACTCTTCTTGACATGTCTCTTATATCAATAACATATAACCAGCTATGGATGCATGATTTGGTACAACAAATGGGTCGGGAAATTGTTGGTGAACAAGATAAACAAGAGCCGGGAGAGCGCAATATAATTTGGACTCCTGAAGATGCCTATCATGTAATGAAAAATAATACAGTAAGAGCTAGCCAAATGCCTTGCCTTTCTTAAATAATTGGTCGAATTTTGTATGGAAAAAACACTCACGGAAGAACATATTTATGTTCAATAAACAAGTTAGATGTGTCTATAAATGTAGTATTTTAGTATTATTTTTTTTGGTATATTATATGGTCATTTATATATATACTTTGCTCTTGATTGTCAGGGAAGTAAAAAAGTTGAAGCAATAGTCCTAGACGCCTCAAAGATTGAAGAGCTATACTTGGATTCTGAAGTCTTCAAAAAGATGTATAGTCTAAGATTGCTAAAATTGTATAACTTTGGTGGTGGCTCTAGAGTGTACGTCCCTGATCAAGGTCTTCAGTGTCTTCCTGATGCCCTTAGATATCTCCATTGGGATGAATGCCCATTGAAATCATTGCCGTCAAAATTTTCTCCGTGCAATCTTGTTGAGCTTCATATGCCCGGTAGCCAAGTTGAGAAACTTTGGAATAAATGTCAGGTATGATTAATTTTGTTCTTTGTTACATTATGTGTAGTGTGGAGAGTTATTGTTATTAAGTTATTCGATCTTAATTACCATTTTTCTTTAATTTGTTACAGAATATTAGGAACTTAAAAAAGATCGATCTTAGTTTTTCTGGGCAGCTGACTGAAGTTCCAGATTTATCTCGGTGTCAAAATATGGAGTCTATAAGTCTTACATATTGCACGAGTTTGGTTGAAATTCCTTCATATTTTGAAAAACTTGACAAGCTTAAGAATCTGGATGTGGGAGGTTGCTGGAATCTTAAACATCTTCCGGAGTTACCAACCAATATTGAATGGTTAGATGCATGTGGAACTGCAATAGAGGAATTGCCTTCATGATCAGTTTGGTCTTGTGAAGAACTTCGGTATTTGCAGATTGATGAGTGTCGTTACCATAAGAATCTTCCAAGCAGCAGTACTCTTAAGTTGAATAAACTCCTAGAGGTTCGTCTAAATTACTGCTCATCTCCTGGCAAGGTTTCAGAGCTTCCCAGGAATACAACAACTTTAGAAATGTGGGGGACAACAATAGAAGTAGTGCTCTCATCAATATGCGAGTCTCTCTCTGGTCTTGTTGGTATTGATCTGAGTGATTACAAAAGGCTTGTTGATATCGGTTATACAAAGCCCGTAAAGTTTTAGAAGGACATTTTTTAACACAGCAAATATTAAATGGGCTAATGATACGATTGGATGTTTAAAATGGCGTTATGGATTACTTTACTATAAGAAAGTAGTACTCGTTCAAAGAGACTTGCAAGCTTTCTAGAAACATTTTCCGGACGCCAATCCATTTTTAATGATTTTCAAAGTTATTTAAGATTTATCAGAAAAATAGGAGGACACGTGGCTTAATGGGAGCCGTAGACTGACGCCTCAAGAGTCGATCTGCTGTCTTCTTATCCGTACGTCTTTCTCTCAAAAGACGGACACAAACTAATCTCTTCCTACTGCCCAGTAATTAAGTCCAAGCTATTTAGTTTTGAAATCTACACTCAATAAGTCAATATTTCCCCAGGGACTGAAGTTTACATTGCTCTTAAAAAATTAAGAGTAAGACGGAAATGAGGAATTGTAATAGTACAAATTGGAAAGAGGAAAGGGGCCAATTATTGTATGTTGGCAGTCAGAGTCAAAGTCGATGGCCTGTGTATGTCACCTTTTCTTCTATTTCGATCAAGCTTGTTGGGAAATTTCCTTTCTCCTTTCCTGGACCTCATAATATTTTCTTTTTCCTTTTCTCTTATAAAGAAAGTTTCTGAGTCCAAAAATTTGTGCAAATCAATCCAAGTGATGAAGGCTGAATTTAAACTCAGCATAATCTCTCTGTAGTCTGCTTCTCCATGTAAGTGTCTTGCTTCTAACCACTTAATTTTGTTCTTAATTTTTGTGGAGATTTTTTGCATTAGAATTTATTACATAGGAGGGTTACTTGCATGTTTATGTTTGAATATGGCTGCTGCTTCTTCTACTATCTGTAACACCACCGTAGAAGTACAGATAAAGCATGATATGTTTGTTAGTTTCAGCATAATCTCTCTGTTTTGTTTTTCATTTTTACCTTATTTTGTGGAGAATTTTTGGTCCCAAGGAAGCACACTTGATTGTGGACACGTACCATTATAAAGCCAACAAAGCCCTTTGGATTTGCAGGTTATGAATATGGCTTCTTCTTCTTTTTCTCCTGATATCCTCTGGCCTCAAGAAAAGTATGATGTGTTTCTCAGTTTTAGAGGTGAGGACACCCGCAATACTTTTACCAGTCATCTTTATACTGCTTTCCGTGGCAAGAAAATCACGACCTACATAGATGAAAAACAACTTGAGCGAGGAGATCAAATTTCATCTGCCATAATCGAAGCAATCGAGCAATCGAAGGTTTCTGTCATCATTTTCTCACAAAACTATGCTTCTTCCACATGGTGCTTAGATGAACTTGTCCATATACTCCAATGTAAGCAAAACTATGGACAGTTGGTTATTCCCATTTTCTACGACGTCCATCCATCACATGTTAGGAGACAGGAGGCGAGTTATGCAGCTGCATTTGCTCAACTTGAACAACATTTTGAGAACAGCAAGGACAAGTTGCTGAAGTGGAAAGATGCTTTGAGTAAAGCAGCCGATCTATCTGGGTTTGATAATTCCGACAAAAAAAAGTAAATGTCTAACTTGTACTTCTACTTTAATTTGACTAATCAATTATATATGTGGAGAACCCTTCAAATGAAGTATGACCTGTGAAACCCATTTTGCATTATATTTCGGTGATCGGAGCTATTTATTTTTTAAGTTTCTATTCAAATATCATTTTTGCAAAAAATTAAATAGATAAAAGAAAATTATGATGACATCTAATTGTGATCAAATAGATAGGCGAACATAGTGATTTTGATAAACACTTGAAATGATGACTATTTAACCATATGGTTAAATGGTTTCCGATTTTTATAATTATTTACACAGATGGTCCTTGAATATAGATTTAGAAAATAGACAACTCCGATTATCAAAATTCAATGTGAAGTGGGTTCCACAAGACATATATATTCATATATATATATATATATGTCTAATAATTTAATTTGTCCTTCATATATGCCAGGACTGAGTCTGATCTAGTTCAGACAATTGTCAAAGATATTTCGACGAAATTGAATCGTCAATCGTCATGTGATTTAAAGGGTCTGGTTGGAATTGAAAAACACATTGAGGATATTGAATCGTTAATGTGCATTGAGGCACTAGATGTTCGCACTATTGGTATATGGGGCATGGGTGGCATTGGCAAGACCACCCTTGCTGATGCTGTATATAATAGACTCTCTTCTGAATTTGATGCTTGCTGTTTTCTTGCAAATGTTAGGGAAGAATCAGAGAAACATGGACTAAATTACTTGCGAAATGAACTTCTTGCTGTGTTACTAAAGGAAGAAAATATAAATGTAGGCACTCCATCTATAGGATCACCTTTTGTTAGAGACAGGCTTTGTCGTACAAAGGCCCTTGTTGTTCTTGATGATGTGAACAATTCAAGCCAATTAGAATCTTTAGTTGGAGATTGTAATCTTTCTAAGCAATTTTTGGGCACCGGAAGTAGAATAATTATAACAACAAGAAATAAGGGCCTGCTTAAGAAAAGAGTTGATGATGATAAGATATACGAGCTTAGGGGATTAAGTTTTAATGAAGCTCTTCGGCTCTTTCATTTGAAGGCTTTTGGAAATAACTCTACTACAATAGATTATACAGAGTTGTCAAGAATGGTGGTAGATTATGCTAATGGCCTTCCATTAGCTCTTAAAGTTTTGGGTTCTTCATTCCTTCATTGCAACAACAAAGAAGATTGGGAAAGTGAATTGAGTAAATTGAAAAAAGCTCCCAACCCAGAAATTCTAAGACTGCTGAGAATAAGTTATGAAGGATTAGATAAAGGCGAGAAGAAAATATTCCTGCATATTGCATGTTTATATAAAGGGGAGGATATAAATGATGCAAAAATAATGTTAGATTTATGCGGTTTCGTTGTGGTTTCAGGAATTAGAGTTCTCATTGATATGTCTCTCATATCAATAATAAATAACCGCCTACAAATGCATGATTTAGTACAAAAAATGGGTTGGGAAATTGTTCGCGAACAACATGAAGAAGAGCCTGGAGAACGCAGTATAATTTGGAGTCCTGAGGATGCCTATCATGTATTGAAAAATAAGACAGTAAGTGCCAAATGCCATGCCTGAATTGCTTGAATTTTGTTTAGAAAAAATCCCTAGGAAAAACATATTTTCAATAAACAAGTTAGATATGTCTACACAAATGTGGTTTGGAGTAAATTTGTTTGGTATATTGTATACTTGTTAATTTATATACACTTTGCTCTTGATTGTCAGGGGACTAAAAGAGTTGAAGCAATATTCCTAAACATGTCTAAGATTGAAGATCTATACTTGGGTCGTAAAGTCTTCAAAACGATGTATAATCTAAGATTGCTAAAATTGTATAATTATAATGATGAGTACGGCAAAGTGCATGTCTGTGATCAAGGTCTTCAGTCTCTTCCTGATGCCCTTAGATATCTCCATTGGGATGGATGCCCGTTGAAATCTTTGCCGTCAAAATTTTCTGCATGCAATCTTGTTGAGCTTCGTATGCGCGGTAGCCAAGTTGAGACACTTTGGAATAAAGGTCAGGTAAGATTAATGTTGTTTTTCAGTTTTTGTTACATTAAATGTAGTGTGGAGAGTAATTCATTTTAAGTTATTCCTTTACCATCTATCTTTAATTTGTTACAGAATATTAGGAACTTAAAGAAGATCGATCTTAGTGAATCCAGGCACCTGACTGAAGTCCCAGATTTATCTGAGTGTCAAAATATTGAGGAAATAGATCTTAGCTACTGTAGGAGTTTGGTTCAAATTCCTTCATATTTTGAACATCTTGACAAGCTTCAGAATCTGCTTCTGGTAGGTTGCTTGAATCTTAAACATCTTCCGGAGATACCAATCAATGTTGAAAGGTTAGAACTTAGTGGGACTGCAATAGAAGAATTGCCTTCATCAGTTTGGTCTCATGAAAAACTTCGTTTTTTGTATCTTACTTCCTGTAAAAAACTTAAGAATCTTCCAAGCAGCACTTGTAAGTTATATAAACTCAGAAGACTGTATCTAGAGAAGTGCTCATCCCTTGGCAAGGTTTCAGAGTTTCCAAGGAAAATAACAACTCTATATTGGCGTCAGACAGCAATAGAAGTATTGCCCTCATCAATATTCGATTGTCTATCTGGTCTTGTTTCAATTGATCTGGAGGATTGCAAAAGGCTTGAGAGTCTCTCATCCAACATTTGTAAGTTGAAATCTCTTTATAGTCTTTCTCTCAAAGGTTGCTCTAAATTTGAATGCTTTCCAGAAATCTCAGAGCCCATGGAACGTCTGACGGTTCTTGATTTAAGAGGGACAGCGGTTAGAGAGCTCTCCTCTTCGTCCATTGAAAATCTAATTGGTCCGGGGATATTATACCTGTATATGTGCAAAAACCTTAAGTCGATCCCAAGAAGCATCTTCAATTTAAACCTAATGAAATTGCCTCCCTTCCCTGACGGCCCCATTAGCTTATACCCATTAAAAAGAATAAATCTAAGTGGAAGCAAGATTGAGAGCTTACCTGCAAGCATCAAACTAGTTAGATGGGTGGAGTACATAGACCTAAGCAATTGCAAGAGCCTTCGATCTTTGCAATTGCAAGAGCTCCCATTGCTTCTAAAACATTTGGATGCACATGGCTGCACATCACTAGAGACAGTGTCCGGTTCTATAACTGCACTCACCCAAGGTTGGAATCAAGATGGACGTCCTGTTCATACTGAGAGATTTATATTTTCCAATTGCCTAAGATTGGATCAGAATTGGAGCAACATTTTAATGGCTGATCATGCACATATTATGTCAATGTTTCATGTATGTCTCTCTCGATCTCTCTCTCTCTCTCACACACACAGGCACACGCACACGACGTCACACACTTCTGTTAAGTTGATCTGCTCTCTAACAAATTTAAATTTTGGAGCAGTTGCTCTTTAATTTCTGACCAGTATAATAATCTTGACTTGTCCATCCGTGGTACAGAACTATCTTTCGGTTGGTATTTGTTGTTCTGGAAATGAAATTCCGAAGTGGTTCAGCTATCAAAGTGAGGGTTCCTCCATAAATACCAAGCTTCCTCCGCATTGGTTTGATACAAACTTCTTGGGTTTTTCTCTATGCGTTGTCATGGAATTCCACAATTATAATCCTCATGATGAGCGTGGTCTTGAATTCGAATGTAAATCCCATTTTATAACCAACAATGGTGAAACCCTTAAATTCAATAGTGAATTGTATAGTTTGGCTCTTGGAGAGAATAAAAACAGAATTCTCAATTCAGATCATGTGTTACTGTGGTATGACTGCCCTCTGTATCAGCTTAGGGAATTTAAAGGAGAACAGTTAAACACAAGATTACAAGAATATGGAGAAAAATGGCCCAAGACTTTTAACATTGTCACCGAGGCCACTTTTAACTTCTACCCTATACATAGGCGTCGTCAACTTGTCTACAAGGGGAACATAAAAAAGTGTGGGATATGCCTGTTGTATGCCCAAGATGTTAAAGAGAAAGTTGGTGTCACCGAAGAAGTTGCTCCAACGCCTTTGGATGAGGAAGCTTGAAAGTTCCAAATTTCAAAATGTGACTGCAACATTAGCTTATCCTTGAGGAAGTTTGACTCTAAGTGGAAGCATGATGGATGTATCAAGAATCAAACAGGTTTCCAAGAGCCTTCGATCTTTACCTGCTTCAAAAATTTGACGCACATGGATGCATGTCACGAGTGACAGTACTATCATGTCTGAGGACTGCACTCACACAAGGTCCGGATCAGTATCAAGTCCCTCATAAGGTCTGCACATCTCTCTCTCTCTCTCTCTCGCTCTCTCCTCCCAATCAGTTATCTATCTATACTATTAACTATTGATTAATGTCATTAGGATAAAAATTATCTCATGTTAATTACTGTTATTTTAAATATTTCCCTTACAAAATAAAACTAATTTGCTCTCTTTTTTTTTTTTTAATAAATAGTTGGCAGATTTTTTCAGGCTTCCACTTGATAGACCTGGAAGAATGATGAATCTTATAGATATCCATTGTACGTCTCTTCAATCCTGCTCGAGGCACAGGTTTTGCTTGATGATATCCATATTGCTTGTTTTTCTTTATAGCATGATTTTGTTAAGTTTTTTCGTCAGCCTTTGTAAAGGGTGAAACATGGTTTTGCATCTTTCTCTCTCTATATGCAGAATTGATCTCGCTGGAGGATTTGCTGCAAGCATGTTGTCTTTGGGAGAACTTTGACGTGTAGGTGGGACAACCTTCAATGTACTTATTTGAAAGCATGGACGGATTGTACGTAGGATAATAATGCAAAATATAAATGCTAGTCTACAGTACTTAGAAAAAATATTAAGAAATATATACCAATCTACATCAATAATATTGTTCAACAAGTTCTTGCTCTTACCATAATATCATCTTGTTCTATGTTTGCAGCCCAGTCATGCTTTGGAAGTTTGATAGTGGAGTCATGGTCGTCCAGAACAAGTCCCAAAGTGATAAAGAGGTATTCTTGTATTATTATAGGATGTTTCCTGTTTATAGAATCATATAATTGTTGTGATTAAACATATTTCTCTTTTCACTTTTTGAGTAGCAATGGTGGAATTAATGCAAATTGTTTCATGAAAACCTCTAGAGGATATGGAAGGATTCATTGATAGATTTACTACTTAAAATTGGTCTTAAATAAATTGAAAAGCTCTATAAAACTAACAATTGGTTCATAGAAATACTTAGAGATGGTAATGATATATATATATATATATATATATATATCTCTGCTTTTAGTGTTCCTAGAGGATACTTTTATTAAATATGCCGAATAGGCAGATTGCATCAATATATCTATGTAAATCTACACGTTTGCATATGTACCCCCATAACATGTGTGTTATGCACAGTGATGGATCCAGGATTCCTAATTTGGGAGTCAAGGTTAGGACACCTTCCTGCCCGACGAAATTTTTTAGGGACTATCACAGACTTGAGATTTATATGCAATAATAGAGCAGTTCTTCAGTCAGGGCCAACCCTATTTTATTATATACATATAAAGATCTATTTATTTTATTTTATTTTATTACATATATAATAATTAACAAATCTCTCTCTCTCTCTCTCTCTCTCTCTCTCTTCTATCACTGCAAGTCTGCAAGTTAAGCAAGACAACATGTTCTTGGCCTTCTGGCCAAAAAAAAAAGCAAGACAACAAGAATTGCTTTTGGGCGTTAGGCTAGGCATTTCATCGAACATCTTGGCTGCGAGGTGGTGGTCGAAGGCTGAAGGTGGGGGGTCCAACTCAGTTGCTTGGGCATGGTATTCTGGCGGGGGTCAATTGACCACCTTTGTCCCTCTGTAGATCCACCTCTGGTACTTCTGCACCCATTCTCTTCAAAAGCAAAATCTTAAGACACAACGGGTTTATTTCCAATGGGGCAAGGCACATGCTTACTAAATTTGAATCCTTAATAATGTTTAATAATTTACTATGAAAAAGGTAACTGGCTTGTATCACCCAAAAGAAGAAAAAGGTAACTGGCTTGTAATTTTATGGAACATACATTAATCACCACATCAATAGCAACTTGCAGGAAAATTGAAAATTGAAGTTTGAGACATGAACTTGCTTCACATACCACTTGAAAATAGGGCTGCGTTTGAGTCGACCTTGTGATTGACTTCTTTAATCCTTAACAAGCTTGAGAGCTTGAGCTCAAGCTTGTAGATCAGTACCCAATCTCACTTGGTTAAATTAATGCAAGCTAAAACTTGGCTTGGTTAGTCTAAAGAAGATCAAGCTTTTTGGGGTTAATTATATTTTCTTTTTGTAAATTTTAAAGAGATTTTTTTTTCTTCTTATTGACATATTTAGTTACGTGGAATTGGAATGAGAATGAATCATACACGAAATAAATCAAAATGAGAAGGAATTTGAATGAGACACTGTGTCGGGCCTGAAGGGGGGCACTGAGTGCGACCGCCTAGGGCCCACTTTCAAGGAGGCCCACAAATTTTTATATTATGTATATATTAATATATATATTAAAAAAAAAGTTGTTGGGTTTATTTATAATGTATTCGCTGCAATTAGGCTCTTCTACTTTCTTTGGGCTTAGGCCCCCCTTTGTAAAAAAAAAAAAAAAAACTAAGCCCTTTTAAGATATAAAGTTTGGGTTTTGCAACTTATTTTTCCTTGATTAATTATTAGTTGAAAGCCACCTTTTTGTTTCTTTCTATTTCCTTAATTTGTGTTTGGCCAACTTGTTTCATTTTTTCTTTGGCTTCTCACATAAATCAAAAGAGAAGCAAGCCAACATCCTCATCTGCATGGCAGTGAGTCCTTTTTGCCCTTGGGTTTACACCTCTTTCTTTTTTTCTTTTCTTTTTTTTTTCATCAAAAGTACATGTCTTCTTTTTCGAAAGTTGGATTCAAAGAGTATGTTTGCTTTGAATTGGCAAAGACGCATCTTT
This sequence comes from Dryas octopetala, assembly GCF_963921425.1. Taxonomy (NCBI): domain Eukaryota; kingdom Viridiplantae; phylum Streptophyta; class Magnoliopsida; order Rosales; family Rosaceae; genus Dryas; species Dryas octopetala. The sequence continues at coordinate 17,656,295 of NC_141368.1, forward strand.
GCCTCTCCATATAGTCTTGTGGAAAGTTGGTTTTTTTTTTTTTTTTTTTTTTTCACTCTCTCAATCTTAAAGAAATTAGAGAGGTCTCATTGAGGCAAGAAGGTAATTAGTGTTTGAATGTGTGTTTTTCCCTTTTAATTTTTCTTTTATATTCCTATAAATTATTATTTTTTTCAATTATTTCTTGACGTTCAACCAAAAATTTCCTAATTGATTTCTTGATGTGATTGAAAATTTCCTAATTGATTTTTTGTCAATTGTGAATTGTTTTGCAAAAGATTTTATTAGGGACCCAATTTAGATTTCGCCTCTGTGCCTTCCAAAATCCAAAACCGGCCCTGCCCTGATGAGACATTCCCACTAAGTTGGTTACTAGTTTTCTAAAATTGAATGAGAATAAGGCTAATTACCAATATGTTAGTTACTCTTAAGGAATTGGAATCAAAGCCAGTTTGATCACTAAAATGCTCTTGTATAAAACATTTTATATTTTCTCAACCTTTCATTTTTGGTTAGATTGTCAACTACTTACTAATAATAATTGTATTTCACATGAGAAACATATTTTTTTTCCATGACATGAGAAAAATTATTGTATTAGTAACGTTTCATTTTTATAATAACTTGAAATACATAGTGCCAACAATTTATACAAAATATATTATTAAAAAATGCTTTTTTAATAAATATAAAAATAACTTATAGTTTTCAAAAAATATTCTTTTAGAACCATAACAGTTACTGGTATCATTGAAATTGTGGGTTATGAAGTACCTAATGCAATATTTTTACAAGATATTGATAAAATACTGACAAGTTTTTTTCTTCTACAATACTAAAGGGTACTTTTTTTTTTTTTTTATAAAATAATGATAGGTGCAATTATGGTACCATAAGAAGAAAAAATGTTATGGGTATTTGTGGGTATGTTTTTTATTCCCAAGTCCCTCCGATGGAATTTGATCCCTTGACTGTATAAGCTTCTTGATTTTATGTGGGACCATATGGATGCCGTGTTTCTCTTGATTTATTTTTGGAAGATACACTAGAATAGGGAGGAATGTGAATGACCCAATCCTTTCATGCCCGTTCCAAATAAGTAAACATGCGATAAATTATGTGTTGAGAGAAATCTCACATTGAAGATTTGAGGGCCTTGCTAGTGGCTTTAAGGATTTGGGCCCCTCCACCCATTGCCAATTGGTTTTGGGATAGATGCCTAGATTTCTTTATAGTATCAGAGCTAAGTTATCCACGTGATGCGCCTAACGACCACGTGCTCCCACGTTACCCACTATAAATTGTCCACGTGTTGGGCTTAAATGACGTCACATGTGCGGGGGCGTGTTGAGAGAAATCTCACATTGAAGATTTGAAGGCCTTGTTAGAGGCTTATAAGGATTTGGGCTCCTTCATCCATTGCTAATTGGTTTTGAGATGAATGCCTAAATTTCTTCATTATGTATTAAGATGACCATTACACCAATTCTACCTAAATAAAATGTGCTTTATTAGGTTCAGAACATATGCCTGCTATCCTTTTGATTTTTTCCATGTAAAACACAAGGATGATTTTTTACACCAAAGCTTTGCATCATGGAGAAATTTTTGATGGAAAGCAAACTAATCTGCTCAAGCCATTCTGTGAATGGTGAATACTCATCTTTTTATTTGTTTTTTGTTTGATAAGGAGGAAAAACACATTGGCCATGCAAGATTTTACAATTTATACTTTTTTTTGCATCTTTGATTATGAATTTGTCATTGTACATCAGAGACCATTTCAAATTGCATGAAATAGCAACTCACTACATTTGTCAAGTGTAGGTTTTTGCTAGAATTAAGACCCTTGTAACCAAGTCCAATGCTCTTCGAACTGGGATAAGTGCCGGTGATGCTGCCATCTAACTTTGGTATTGTGCCAGGCATGGCCAAGGAGCATCTTTTACTGCTGAAAGCAAGGGTACACTTTTGCACAACTTTCTTTACTGCTGAAAGCAAGGGTACACTTTTGCACAACTTTCTTGGACAATATTTGATATTGTTTTCACTATAAAAGTATCTATCAAAAGGTTTTTCTAATATCGTAAAGGTTTAAGTTAATCTTCAGTATTGTTGGCAGATTTGCTATGCAGCCCTGATGGGTTTCGCTTTTACATTAACCTTTTTCCTGAAATCCTTTTTCCTATAGATATATAAGAGTTTTGGTGTGTAGTCAGAAAACCTTGGATTTGAATTTATGTACATTGTTTAGTAGAGTAAGGTGGCATTTAAGTAAGGGTTGGTACTATTTTTAATTATATTGTAAGGGTCTTTTGTCAAACTTAGTTACCCTAACGGGTTGATTTTTTTATAAAGTATTTGAAGTGTGTTATGTCTGATCATGTGCGCATTTAAACACTCTGATCCAACCCGTATTCATTCAAACAAATGGCTTAACTCGTTTTAAGAAATTTTGGAAGTATAACATTCGAGGTACTAATATTATATTTTCAGAAATTCTTAAAACAGGTGCCACTATGGCGATCCCATTGGGATGTTACAATATAGATGAACTAACTAAGATTCATTCACAAATCATAAAATCAAATATAAAAATGCACAATTCATATTTGAAGACAGTAGGACCAAATTATATCATTTATATCAAAGATTTGTGGTAATTACAATTTGTATTTGAAAAAATCAACCAATTTAAAAAGAAAAAAAAAGGAATAAACGTCTAATTGATAAGAGATAGATCTAGTTCGACGACGGTGATCGCTGTCTCCCTTGCTCTGCTATAGTGGTTTTGCAAATCGAGAATGAGAGCGAGGGAGAGAGTGAGAAAGAATGAGGGAGGAGGTGGAGGGCTGCCGATCTTATCCGCCAGTGGTGAGGTGACAGAATGAAGGGGCTATCGACTGGCAAAGGGAGAAGGAAGCGGTGGCAGAGGGTTGGGTTGGGTTGCTGGTGGGGATGAGAAGTGGGTGGCTGCTATTTTTTATTTTTTATTTGTTAAGAAATACTGAATAATTAAGATGGCAAAAATAAATAATTCAAAAGAAAAATTTCAATTTTAATTGGGAAACATATTTTTTAGTTTAATGAAAATAGTTCAATTTATTTAATTTAAAATAAATGTTAGTGTTGTGTTGGGTACCGGTTGAAGTGAGTTTTTTTTTTTTATTAACTTGTATGTCTTTATTAGTCAATTTCCATCAGAATAGAATAGAAAAATTATATTTTTATTAAAGTGATGAGGATACTAATTAATAAAAAAGTTGGGGCCAAATAGCAGCACCCTAAATTATATCGAGTCTCTTGCTCTAATTTCAAGGTATCTGGTCTCAAGTCAGGTTTAGATCTTGATACAAACAAGTAATGTAAATTGACCTTCAAGGGCTTTAAAATTTAATTAAAATTAAATTAACTTGAACCTATACGTACCTAATATTTCTCAATACCCAAAATCATTTTTCCACTCACATCGTCACTCAACTCTCTATCAAAATATTCAAAACCCTAAAGACACTATAACACTCTCCATATTGTTGCAAACAAGTTTAATATTGACGAATGGATGGTTAAATTTTGGTTTGGGAGTTTTGAAATCGTAACATGTTCGGCATGTACACTAGACTCAAACATGTTATGAGTCGTTCGGAAACTAAGCACCTAACATAGTGTTGTCTGTTCGGCTATAGACTACTGAACACCTCTAAAAAATTTAGAAAAAAGGTGTTCGGTAGTTGCCAACTGTTGAACAAAATTGTAACTAATAATATTACTCAACATAATTTCACCCAAATTCATTCAAGGAATAAGAGTTTTATTATTTTGAGTACGACCCATACAAGATGGTGTATATCTCTTAATTACAATCCCTTGGTTCAAGGGAATAAATACCATTTGATTCCAATTGCAATGAAATCAACAATTCACTTTGTGAGTGTTTAGATTTCCAAAAGGTAAAAGACCCATTGAAATGAAGTTTATTTGTGATTGCGGTTGCACTCATATTTTAAGTTGCCTATGTACTCATTGCAGGATCAAATCACATGTTGTTCCATTGTTTTGGGAATTAAATGCATGAATGACCCATTTAAATGATTTGAATAATATTTTGGACAAGGTTTAGAGCCCTTGGGTTTGATTTGAGAAATTAATTCATGACTTTTGTGTATGGAATTAATTTCTTGAAAATTTGAACGGATTTGATTTGGTTGCGGTTTCACCTAAATTTTGGTAGGTTGCCTACATACTCACGACGAGATCAAACCATATGTAGTTCATTGAAGAATTTGACTTTGTTGGCTATGTGTCACTTAAAGGATAACTCCTAATACAGCTGTATATATTTATCTTAGATATTTATCTCTGTTCTCTTTATGATAATGATGTAAGCTTAGTCATACCTTTTAGGACTCTTGTATCTATGCTCTATATATTGGAATACAATGGACTCCACAAGTGTGATTGATTCTCTGATTTGTTTCATGGTATCAGAGCACTAGAGTCCAACGACAAACACTCTACTGCTTTCTAACTCTAGTTCATTCAATCTCAATTCTTTTTTTCTTTTCTCCTTATCATGTCGTCTTCTGCAGATAGCAATCATGTCTCACACTCTGCGCCCTCATCCATCTCCAGCCCAACTACTGTAACCGTGAAGCTTCATAAAAGTAACTATTCCATCTGGCTAGCCCAGATTCTCCCTCTAATTAAGAGCAGAGGACTCACTGCTTTTATTGATGGTTTTAGTCAATGTCCAAATGCTTTTCTAGTGGATCCTAAGACAGGCAAAGACACTGATGTCGTGAACCCTGCTTATGAAGAATGGATTTAAAAGGATCAACTAGTTCTTTCCTGGATCAATGGATCAATGAGTGAGAGCATGCTTGGTACCGTCACACGGCACAACTCTGCTCGTACAACTTGGGCATCTCTTCAAAGGAGGTTTGCTTCTAAGTCTCAAAATAAAATTATTCAACTTAGAGGAGAATTGTTGCGTACTTTGCGAGGTGATCTTTCTATAACTGAGTATTTGGATCGTATCAATTCTATTGCTGATAACCTATCTTTATGTGGTGCTACTGTGTCTGATCAAGATTTAGTTGCTACTATTATGCACAATGTTGGTCCTTTGTATGAAAATACAGTTAGTGCAGCTCAGGCTCGGGACAGTCCTATCACTTATGATGATTTGGAGGCACTCCTTCTCAGTGCCGAACGTCGACTACATGCTATTCATACTCCAGTCACTGACCTTGGGGTCTCTGCTATGGTTGCCTCTCGCAACACTCGTGGTGGCTTCAAAACTCGTGCTTTTCCGTTTGGTCATCGTGGTGGTCGTGGTCCGTCGCGTGGTCGAGGCCGTGGCTCTGGCTTTTCTAGTTTTAATTTTTCAGGTAACACCTCGGGTAATGCAGGTGGTGTTCCTGCTTCTCAGAAGTCTGGAAGCTCTACTGGTAGTATACTTGGTTCCTACCAAGGACATAATTCTCATGGTAACAATCACTCCTCTGCTGGATTTTTTTCTCATACGGGAAACCGTATTCAATGTCAAATATGTGGTCGAAATGGGCACTCTGCCCTTGATTGCTATAACAGAATGAATAGTGCCTATGAGGGACGTATTCCCACTCCACAACTCACAGCCATGGCAGCCCAAACCTCTTCTACTGGCACTACTTCTTGGCTTACTGATACTGGAGCCAATGCTCATATTACCACTGAGATGGGTAATTTAATCAATCCTCGAGAGTATCTTGGTGGGGATAATGTTAATGGCGTTCTTGGTGGCTCAGGTTTGAATATCAAACATATTGGTCATTCCTCTTTCACTCTTCCACATCGTTCTTTCTCTCTCTCTAATATTCTTCATTGTCCATCTGCATCAACCAATATTCTTTATGTTAATCAATTTTCCAAAGATAATCATTGTTATTTTACTTTCTTTCCTGATTTCTTTCGTGTGCAGGATTTAGGGACGGGGAAGATTCTTTTCCAAGGCAGGAGTGACAATGGTCTCTACCCATTCCCTATTCCGATCGGTTCTTCTTCTCTTAGTGGTCGAGTTGCATGTTTAGGTGTTCGTGCGCCTTGTGAACTTTGGCACTCACGGCTTGGTCACCCGTCTTCGCCAATTTTCAAGTCTTTAGTTGCTCATAATAAATTGCCAATTTCTGGCTCTCTTAAGTTGTCATTTTGTCAGTCTTGTCCTTTGGGCAAAAGTGTTAAACTTCCTTTTGAATTATCTTCTAGTATTTTCAAATTTCCTTTACAATTAATCCATTCCGATGTATGGAGTTCCCCATGTTATTCAATTTCCGGCTTTAAGTACTATGTTCTTTTTGTGGATGACTATTCTCGATATTCATGGATATATCCAATGCATTTAAAATCTGAAGTCTTTAATCATTTTGTTAAATTTAAAAATTTGGTAGAAAACATGTTTTCAAGCACAATCAAAGCTTTTCAATCAGATGGTGGTGGAGAGTACAAAAATAAACAATTTTCAGAATTTTTTACTCATCATGGGATTCAACATCGATTTTCATGTCCCCATCATCCAGAACAAAATGGACTGGCCGAGCGTAAACATCGACACATAGTGGATACTGGTCTTACGCTTATGGCTCATGCCAACATGCCCAGCTCTTATTGGGCTGAAGCTTTACACACGGCAGTTTATCTAATTAATAGATTACCTACACGTGTTCTTAGTCACATTTCTCCTTTTGAAAGAATTTTTAACAAGTCTCCAAATTATTCATTTTTTAAGGTCTTTGGTTGTAGTTGTTTTCCATATTTGCGTCCCTACAACACTCATAAATTGCAATTTCGGTCCATTAGATGTGTGTTTCTCGGTTACTCCTTAAATCAATTGGGATATAGGTGTCTTGACTTATCTACTGGCATAATATTTTTATCTCGTCATGTTGTGTTTGATGAGCAGAGTTTTCCGTTTCGAGAGACCATTGGCGCTACTACTACGAGGGTGTCTTCTCCATCCTCAAATCTGCAAGCATCTAGTCCACCATTAACAGTTTTTGCACCATCCTCCACTACTGCTGGACCTCTGCCCTCCGTTACTCCTGTTCCAACTCCGCAATCTCCAGTCTCTCCAGTTGCCACTTCAAATCCAGTGTCTACCTTGCCCCATTCACCTTTACCACCTTTACCACCTTTACCACTGCCTGTTACTACGATACTAGTTAGCCCTACCACTGCTCAGTCACGCAGTGCTCCCTCATCTCCAACTCGTACCTTGTCTCCTCCAGTAAGTCGGTCTGCCCCTTCTTCTCCACCTTCATCTTCACTTATTGCACCATTAGCATTACTTCCACCTCCATCCTCTCAAGTAAGTTCTCTCAATACTCACTCAATGGTAACACGAGGCAAGGATGGTATTATTAAGCCCAACTCCAAATATTCTCTGCATGTGGCCTTTAATTCCACTAATGATGAGCCTTCTTGTTTTAGTCAGGCAAATAAACAGGAGTGTTGGCGGCGTGCAATGGCTGATGAATTTCAAGCATTACAAATGGCTGGTACATGGATATTGGTTCCACCGAATTCTACCATGAATATTTTACCCAATAAATGGGTTTTTCGTATTAAACGCAAGTCGGATGGCTCCATTGAGCGGTTTAAGGCCCGCCTTGTGGCTAATGGTTTCCACCAGCAAGAGGGACTTGATTATGGCGAAACTTTCAGCCCCGTTGTCAACCATTCCACCATTCGTCTCATTTTGGCTTTATCAGTTCAGTTCAATTGGCCTGTTCGGCAACTAGATGTCCAAAATGCATTCTTGCATGGCTTTGTGTCTGAAGATGTGTATATGAGGCAGCCCATTGGATTTGTTGATCCTCAACATCCTAAATATGTTTGCAAACTTCGCCGATCTCTCTACGGGCTTAAGCAAGCACCTAGGGCCTGGTTCAACTGTTTTTCTTCTCATTTAGAAGATTTGGGGTTCACAGCTTCCATGTCTGATTACTCTCTCTTTACTTATCATAGTGGATCAGTCCATATTTTTCTCTTAATTTATGTGGACGATATTCTTATTACAGGTACAAGTCAATCTCATATTACTAATTTAATCTCTACATTGGGGTCCTTGTTTATGATGAAAGATCTTGACCTAGTTCATTTTTTTCTTGGCATGGAAATCCACCGTTCTTCACAAGGTTTGCATTTAAATCAATCCAAGTATGTGCTTGATCTTCTTCGGCGTACAAATATGCTGGATGCTAAACCCGTCTCCACTCCAGTGGTTAGTGGCCGTCGCCTTAGTGCATCTGATGGTGATCCTCTATCTGATTACACTCAATATCGTAGTGTGGTGGGAGCTCTCCAATATCTTACTCTTACCCGTCCAGAAATTGCTTTTGCTGTGCATCAAGTTTGCCAATTCATGCATCAACCAACCACTACTCACTGGGCTGCTGTCAAAAGAATCCTTCGCTATCTCAAGCATACTCATTCTCATGGTTTAACTTATACTCCTGGTTCTCTGCAACTTACAGCTTATTCTAATGCGGATTATGCAGGTGATCCTGATGATCGCCGTTCCACAGGAGGGTACTGTATTTATTTAGGCTCCAACTTAATTTCATGGAGCTCTAAGAAGCAGAATGGGGTTTCCAGGTCAAGTACAGAGGCCAAGTATCGGCAACTAGCGCACACAGCGGCTACTCTGTCATGGTTTCGTTTCCTGTTTCGAGATTTGCAAATTTTTCTTTCCTGCCCGGTTCTATGGTGTGATAATATCAATGTTCTTGCTTTGGCTTCTAATCCTGTATTCCATACACGTACTAGACATGTTGAGGTCGACTACCACTACGTTCGGGAAAAGGTTGTTCGTAAGGAACTTCAAGTATGTTATGTTTCCTCCCATGAGCAGCTTGCAGACATCTTCACAAAGGGGTTGTCCACTGCTCGTTTTCTTTCTCTTCGCTACAAGCTTCCAGTGCGCTCTCGCATTCTCAGCTTGCGGGGGTGTAAAGGATAACTCCTAATACAGCTGTCACTACAAGAAAAACCTTAATATATATCAGTGATAAACCGATATCTATTTAGGTTTCCAACCGATATATTGAGTGCTGATATCTATTCTCCCATATTACATATCGGTTATACACTGATGTCTATACTATATTAGATATCGTATTTGTTTGATAATTTGATATGATATACCACCATCGTTATCAGATATTATTCATTTCTGATATCTTAAAAACTGCATTCCGATATGTAAGATACTTATGATATCATTAGTAATTTTGAAACCGATATAAAAAATGTATTCAATATCGTCTTGGTACTTAAAATCAGATATAAAATGAGTATAGCATATCGGTTTTGTAATTAAAATTGGATATAAATGGTGTATCACATATCGATTTGGTACTTAAAATCTGATATAAAAGGTGTATAACATATCGGTTTTGTAATTAAAATTGGATATAAAAAGTGTATAACATATCGATTTTGTACTTAAAATCGGATATAAAAGGTGTATAACATATCGGTTTGGTACTTGAAATCTGATATAAAAGCATCCTTTAGATATCAGTTTTTTGTTTTTTAAATGATGTTGAAACATCATTCCTTATCGTTGCATTTTTACATAATCTGATATGCAATAGGCTTCTGATATTGATAAAAATTAATTGGTAAATATGCATCCACGCAACAATTACTAAGCTTCTAAAGTAATCCAACTTAAATTCTTCCATTCATATAAATAAATCCAACATCCAAACTCAGTAATAAAGTTAACAAAATAAGATTACAAATCCATATAAAAATATGGATAGCCCTCATCATGTATACCTCAAAATCACTTGCCTATCTCCATAACCTTCACAAAATCCATCTCTAGCTAGCTAGATCCTAATTAAACACATGCCAACATGTACAAAAATAATGAAGGCATGACAGTGCAATTCAGCTAGGCATAAATTCTACCTATACAAAAGATTTGAATGTGAACTAGCTAGTATATATCTTCATATCTACAACAGAATGCTCAAAAAGGTACCAAAAACATGCATGTTAGTCTAAATAAAATTCATGGAAACATAATCTCCCCATTCAACCCGGACTTCATCTATTTGTTCATGTGTGTAACTGCTCCTCTTGTTCTTCAGGTGACTCCACTGAAAACAAGAAAGAAAAGTGCATTAATTAATAAGATTGCAGCAAGGATCCCAAAGTATTGAAAAGTGCATTCAGCAAGGATCCCAAAGGGCATTAAGAAAATATAGGCCAAAAGCATTAATAAGATTGCATCAAGTATTGAATTTAGATGGCTGCACATATATATGATTTAGATGGCTTTCAGATGGCCTACATTTCTTGCATTCAGCAAGGGCTTTCAAATGGCTGGACATATATATGATTCAAAAAATGGATCATGCAAGTATAAATGAGTAGTCACAGTATCAGTCTAGAGTTCAGCAATAATGCAAGTTAAAAATAATGGAAATAGAAGAGAAATGCAGACCATCAACCCAAACACACTCTTTAATGCACACAGCACCAACCCAAACACACATACACAGAAAAAATTAAAAAGATGCAAAGCCAGAAAACAAAGTCTTAAAAACCAGCAACAAACTAGTATCCTAGCTAGGCCATCCCTTCCTTTTGTAATTCCCTTTTACAAGTTTCCTAAGTTAGAACTGTACAAAGGATAGCAAAATATACCAGTCAACTGCCCCAATAGGAGTAAGTATTCTAACCTACGACTCATATGCAAGGGTTGTGTCCTCAACTATTTCCTTCATGTACCTCATGACATAATATCCACATTCAACACCACCCGGTTGTTTAGGACACTACAGACAAGCAAAGGAAATTACATAGAGTTATACTTAATTAAATTAGTCCAATGTGTAAGACATAAGAAACTTAAAGACTTAAGTAATACATAGACACTTACATAGAGATGCTTCCAAGTTGGTGATTTCGGCCCTTTCCTTCCCGTAACCCCATTAAATTGTCTAATAGCACTAGTTTAGACAAAATATCAATTTAAGTTATATATCACAATTTAATATACAATCCATATTATGTAAGATGGTACATATTAATATACAATCCATATATATATATATATATATATATATATATATACTCATGAATGGTTCAGAAATAACTGTATTGATATGAAAGAGCAAGATACCTTTATCTAGTTTATCCCACAAATAACAATATAGGAAACACGAGTAATTTGTGCCACTTACACTTTTTTAAACCCATAAGGGCTTTAATTTCCAGCAAAAGAGAACTTATAAATGCACCAATGTTCCACATATACTCCTCTGTAAATCTTACCTGAAAAGAAAGAATAGTGATGAGAATAGATAGGACTCTATTTGTAATATTGTCTAACATTTGTCTCTCTACACGCCCAAAATAGGTATATACATACACGTGGTCCAATGGTTGTGTAGCACAATATGGATGAAAAATTTGGTTTACTACTTCCAAATGAGGTATAGGTTCACTAGAGGTGCATGCATGATTTGTACTTTTCTCTTCCTTCATATCCGACATACCAATACAGTTGAAGTGGTTAGTTTCATTGGAGAGCTATTAATTAGTCCAAAGGTTCTGTTGTAACATCAATCTAATCTAATATAACATATAATGCGTGAGTTTAGAACAATCTCACTCACCAATGTATGGATAACAACAATTTTTGAGTATCTTATTTACTAAAAGAAATAAGTAAAAAATAGGGTCCATAGAAAAGGTAAATAAGATTTACTTATTGTTCATATATCTCTGAACTCTTGTAGTTTTGATATTTCAAATCCTACATACCAAGTCATTAATTTCAAACATCAAATTCAATCTTTTTTAAAGATTTCAATTCCAGCCTTATGAGAAACAATTGTTAGCAAGCTGATATATAGTTCTGTATATATATACATACAATGTCACTTTCATTTTCTGATAGTTCTAATATTAATTTTAAGCATGCAAAATGGTATTTTTCTTTTCTTTTTCCTTAGTAACCAATCTAACAATTTCAGTAAAACCCAAATGGTTGTTGTATCATATTAGAATCGGAGAATCACAACCTATTGAAAAGGCTAGGAATCAAAAGTTTATAGTTATCCTAAATATTAAGCCTACACTAAGATTTAAAAGCAAATGAGTAATGAAAAAGATAATTCTGCACCCAATAACAAACAAATAAACCAAATTATTGACCACAACATAGTCCTCACAGTACAACATATTCACCAAACAAAACGAATTAAAAGAAAACACACAGACAGAGATAGGCACAGAGTCTAATGCAAGATTCCTGTGTTGAAGTTTCGCAATTAGCACAATTTCATTTCTAAATTGGGACTTTACCTTACAAACAAAGCCAGAACCACCTCCTCCAAGTTTGTTGGCCAGAGAGAAGTTGTCTGTTGCAGCTATTGTTGCACTCAGATGGAAAAATTGCAAATCTGGGTGTCCACTAGTGTCCTCTAGCTCATCTGCCACAATAGACTAAATGCATGCAATCAATTAAATGAAAGTATTGTCTGCACCATTTTCTTCTCACTCACCTGAGAAAATTGACAATATAATGATAAAAATTAATTACAAACACTAATGGACCAAATAAATTGTCTCTCCTTCATGGAATTTATTTTCACTAGCGATGAAACTCTCATACCTTTTGTCTTTCTCTGTTTCATAAGCCACCAATAGGCAAACATGATGATGAAAAATAGTGCTAGCAAACCAGACAGAAGTAGAATAGCAAGCATTCCCCTCCTTCTGAAGAAGCCTCATGATTTTTTGGTATTCTCAGCTGCAAGTGAGAGTGAAAAAAGAAAAAAGGAACACCATGACAAGGAGAACTTACATGTAAACCAGAACCAGTAAATTTCACCAATTCTACAAATGTTGTGAGTGAGCCTCTGAAATTTGAAGGGAAATTAAAAAGAAACCAAGTGTGTCTCCATCAATCTCTTGGTGTCCAAACAAATCTGCAATCAACCACGATCATCAACACCAAACAAATTTCTCAAAAAATAAAAAAAATAAAAAAAATAAAAAACATAAAGCATTGAAAAGCGTAAGAAAAATAAAACATAAAGTTTGAAAAATAATCTGCCAGGGCAAAAGTTCCTTCAGAATAGCATACAAACAAATATTACATAGCAATATCCCAACCAAACCCCAACTCATGATAACAAGGCACCAAATAGATAACATAGCAATCTATAGATAATAAAGTCAATCATGATTTAGCATGTGCATATAAACAACTTATGCATAAGAGAGGAAAAAAAAAACCAATATAACCAACAGATTTAACATCCAATCACTATCTCCCCTAATTTAATCACTATCTATTTATCAGGCAAAAATCCAATAAAAACAATAGAAACAGAGCCAATAAAAAGTTTCAAAGTATTCAAAATTATTAAAAGTTTTATAATTCTGAATACTTTGAAATGCCTTAGGAAATCTGTGGCTACCCATATGCAATTTTTTCTATACAAAGCCACTGAACGCATATGCCCAAGTGGATTATGTTAAGGAAGAAACTTAGAATGATATAGGACCAACAAATGGAGGAAGTACTCACCCAAGAAAGTAAATATCTGCTTGTTCATTTGTACAAAATCTGAGATATTGGAGAAATTTAGCATCAAAATCACTAAATCAAAATGTAACTTGGAAACCCTAACAGAGAACATAGAAATCGAAACCCTACATCCTTAATCCCAAAACAGAAACCCAAATTAAAAATTACTTAAATCCCTAAACAGAAACCCAAATTAAAAATTACCGAAATCCCTAAACAGAAACCTAAATTAAAAATTACCTTAGATTGGCGATGGGTGACTAGGTGAGAGTCGGGACGGACGATGGGTTATAAATAGAGAGGATGGTGGTGAGACAGAGAGATGGAGGCCACGATGAGATAGAGAGAGGATGGTGGTGAGACGGAGGGAGGGAGACGACGGTGATGGCGATAGCGATGGCGTCGGCGACGGCGACTGCATGAGACAGAGAGATGGATGAGACGAGAGAGGATGCGGCGAGAGAGAGCAATGGCGACGGCGACGGCGACGGGGAGAGATCTGGCAGCGACGGTGAGAGAGCTGGCGACGATGGCGAGAGAGAGAGAGCTAGAGGCTGAGGGTCGAGGGAGGCGTGCGATGCGAGTGTGAGGGAATGTGTGTGTTTGATCGAGAGGCCAGTGAGGGATATCGTGACTTGGGTTAGGAAACTCAGCCAAATTTTTAAGTTGGGGGAAACGTGTTTTTTAAGGTGAAATATAGTTATCAGTTATGATTTTTACATATCAGTTTTATCTATTTGTTAATCAAAAATGTAAAATTAAGATATCGAAAAAAAATAGTGATATGTTAATGAATTAAGACATCGTTTAAAAAATTAACTGATATATAAAAATTTATAATATCGGTTTATATAAAAACTGATATTAAAATAGTGATATGTATTAAGGTTTTTCTTGTAGTGTGTATATATTTATCTTAGATATTTATCTCTGTTCTCTTTATGATAATGATGTAAGCTTAGTCATACCTTTTAGGACTCTTGTATCTATGCTCTATATATTGGAATACAATGGACTCCACAAGTGTGATTGATTCTCTGATTTGTTTCATCACTTTGGAGTTGAATTTAGGATTTGAACTTGAGAGATTTGGTTTTGTATCAATTTGAGATAAATGGTTTTGTACCATTTGAGAGTTGTGTTTGAGATTTGGAATGAAAGAAAATGTGCCTACTAATTATTTTGTATCAATTATTTATTAATTGATATATTTTAGTTTTAATGGGCGAATATTTGAGAGGGAGGTCCATTGGACTTTGTTTGATTTTTATACCAATTATTTGCTAATTAGTACCATCTATTAATGGGCATATTATTTTGAGGACCAGCCCATCAAATTAAATTTGCATCGTCTGTCACTTATCATATCCTTCTTCATTGCTTTGTATTGCAAGCAAACTTGTATTCCAAATTGAGGCTGACTTTCTTTTCTTCCCACGGGCCCAATTGATAGGATTTTGGAGATAGAGTTTGCAGCCTAATATTGGCCTTGATAAACAACAGGGTGGAGACTGGAGAGCAATCACTGCCGCGAACCGTGCATTTGTGTTTGGGATTAGACTGCAAGTTGGAGAATCAATTGTGAGACTCTGATTTATCAGCCTTCCATTCCTCATTGATCTTTTCTTGTGAGCCCAGCTAAGGGAGAAAAGATTGAAACTAGGCATGTAGGCTTGCGTGAGCCTAGATTGCTCCATCCCTTCTTGTATCAAGAGAAAACAGCAAGAGGTAATTTTTGTCTTCTACCTCTTTCTCTTATCTTTTCCCTTCCACTTGGCTTTGATGTTGGCAACAAAGAATAGAAGTACGTACGTCTTGGAGATGCTTCTGCCACGGTCTATGACTTATGAACCAAGTTGGCTTAATTATTTGAAACGTTTGAAACAACTCATATGCAGCACCTACACTTTCTTTTGTATGCCTTTGCTGCATTTTAATTGAATAAAACCACATCTTAACAACTTGAAGTCCTTCTTTGCAAGCCCACTGCACTATTCTTTCTTAAGAGCAAGTGAGTTGCATTGAGTTGCATGAAGCCCGCATATATTGTACGTTGCTTTCATTATAATTCTTTGGGTCATTTAGATATTAGCCCATTAAATTAAATATTTTAAGAGTCTAACACTATTACTTTTTTTTTTAACAGCTAAATCCCATATTTAAAATCATGCTCCACGTAGGATAACAATATTCCATTAATTCCCTACTATTTACAAATTACGCCATTATGTAATTAATGTTTGTTTAAATTGTGTATATTAATTAAGACACCTTTTATGGTGTGATATATATCTTCTCATTTGATAAAATATATATATATATATATGAGGAGCGCTCTAAAACTAACTAGTTAACAAGTTAATACGAAACTAACCATGTTTTTGGGACCACCACATAACTAATCTCATAATTCAAACCGTCAATTGTTTAGGTTATACTTCAAAAATCATCATTACAAAAAATCAATTAAATCGGAAATCATTTAGTCATCTAATTGAGATCAAATAAATAAACGATCAGTGTTTTCGATAAATGCATATAAATAGTTGTTGTTATAATCAAATGACTAAATGATTTCCGAATTTAGAGATTTTTTACAGGGATGATCTTTGAAATAGGGTCTAAAAAATAAACGGTTCGGATTTTGAGATTACATTGTGCGGTGGGCCCAACATGGTGGTTAGCTTTGTATTAACTTACTAACTAATTAGTTTTAGAGCATTATTGTATATATATATATATATATATATATATATATCCCTTCTTCAAACCATGATTGAGTAGCTCAAATAAAGAACCTACAATTTAGAATTGTTTGTAGGTTCATTATATTGATTTGTTAGTGTAGGTGATTTGTTTCATGTAGGGTTTTTAATTGTTGTAAGTTACTTATTTGATTATAAGAATGTATGTAGGTTCATTATATATATATTTTTTGGTGTAGGTAATATAATTATTATGTAGGTTCATTAGTACACATATTAATTCTTATAACGACAATGCATGTATAGAAATTAATGGATATGTGAGTAGTATAATTTTTTGGTGTTTGTGTGTTGATGTATAGATGTAGTAGAATTTTATGTGCAGGTTGTTTAATAGCTTATGAAAAATAAAAAAAAAAACATAAAAAAAATAAAAGAAATATGAATTATGAGCATTAAAAGCACCATTATTTAAGTACCATCAATAACAATTACTAAGGAAAAAGTCAAATAATGAAAAAAAAGACGTCTGACATGATGTTGAGGGCATAAAAGAGATTTAAAATATATAAATTTTAAAAAATGCTGACTATGAAATTAATAATGGAAAGATAGTCATTTGTCAACTAGTCAAAGGGCTTAAGGCCCCGTTTGGAATTGCGATGGAGGACTTAAAAGCTGATGTGGATGACAATTCTCAATCACCTACAGCAGTTTTGGTGTTTGGTAAAAAAATAAAAAAAATGTTTTTTCTCACAATTCTCAACTTCCCACAGCAAAAACAGAAAATAGGTTTCTAGGTGCTTTTGAAAGCTGCAATGACTCACAACAATAATGAATATTTTATTCTACCCATAATACCCTCATTGATTTCTATAATTTTTATTTGTTTATTTTAAATTAAAAAATATGTCCATTGTTAGTTATATTTTATATTGTGATAATTAATTATGATATTTTATTTATACGATTAAAATTATAATATACCGAAAAAAATAATAGGCATACTTATTTAATAATATTGTTCTTAGAAAAATTAATGCTAATAAAAATTTGTAGTCAAAAATTTCAAAAACAAGTAAAAAAAACATTTTATTTTTACCAAACAAATAAGTGAAATGCATTTTCAGCATCATGTCCATTTTAGTAATTATACATAGTCACAACATTTTTATATTAATATTTATCAAACACTTTGATACTGTTTTTTGCACTCACAGCATTTTTGAAAACATAGTTTACCAAACACTTTGATACTGTTTTACTTCTAGCTGTTTTTTCTCACAGCAATACCAAATTGGCCCTAACTTATAAAAAATGAAAGACACAGGTTTTAATTGGAGAAATAATATTTTGAAGGGGATTTCTTAAATTAACTATAATTTTTTTTTTTTTGACCTTTCACGTGAAGCATCAGAGAGCAATAACAGCTCTTCCTTCTTTTCTTTTGTTTCTATGGTGTTGAAACACCAAAAAGACTTGTTTGGGGGAGGGGGGCGGGAGGAGACCTGAACCCCAACTAGTTGAAGCCGCTACTTGATTCAGAGGAGGGAGGGTACGTTCAGCAAGAACCCCCAAATTGAAGCCGCTACTCAGAACGCCATTGGAACTTGAGATATAGAGGGACAGCTACCTGTTGTTTCTTTTCGGCGACTGCACGACACTTGCTCTCTACACCTCTCCTTCCTTAGCCTCTCGATGCTTCCTTCTTTGAGAAGTTTAAGTGATGAGAACATATGGAGATAAAATATAATTCTCTCCATTTAAAGTTAAACTCATTTGATAAGAAATAATTAAGCTTCAACACTCATTTTCCAATTTATTTTCATTTGAAATATATGTCGCACATGGTATATGGGGACCCTATTTCCACCTCATCTTTTTTTTTTTTGAATTTTTTTTTACAGTTCAACACCAACCGAACATCCTTCTACCCATTCGGTTATGCACCTCCGAACATCTTTCTACCCGTTTGGTTGTTTGTCGCCGAATATCTTTATACTTGTTTAGTTAACCAGTGCCGAACAAAATTCAAAATTCAAAAAAAAAAAAAATTCAAAACTCTTTCTTTTGTGTTTAAGTTAAAACATTAAACACTTAGGATTCATACTATTACAGTCCAAAAATAACTTTTTTGATGTAGAGGCAATGGGTAGTGGTGTTGGGTGGTGGGTGATGAGGTATTGGCGTTGGGTGTTGGGTGTTGGTGATGGTGTTGGGTGTGTTGTTGGATATAAAGAGCAGAAATAAGTTAAAGTTTGTTTGTTGGATTTTAATAAAGGTATTTTTGAAAAAAAAAAATGTTTGGTGTACTATTAAGTTTTAAAATTTTTTAAATTAAAGGTGAGTGTAAAAAGTGTGTTGAGGTTACAGACAAAAAAGTTGGATTCGAATAACAACATTAATTCTTTTTAGTTTTGGGAGTTTTTGAGGAGTTTTAAAAAAATAGGATTTATTAATGGGAGCCATAAGATCTCACATGAACATTAACACTCAAATCTCTCATGACCTCTCTGCGCGCTAGCTGTCCTGTCTTATCCGTCTTCTCTCACAAACCCATCTCTGGCCAGTGATTGAATTGAAAGCCAAGCACTCAATATGATTCCCCAGGACCGCAATGGTAATCGGATCATCAACCCGTGATGTACTTAGAGCTCAAAATTATTTCCACTGAATTCTTGCTAATTAATTGTGCCAATCCATTGTTTTGTACATTCATATGGCACATCACCATTAAAGTTCATGTGCCAAATTTCTATATTTTTTTTGCCCGGAAAAATTCTATATTTTTATCATTTAAATGTGTCAAAATATGACATTGACACATCTAATGACATTGAAGTATTGGAGATGCCTAGGCATTGAAAATATTACTAGCTATGAGTGTATTTAGTAAAGGGGTTTAATTAAGAACAAATTATAGCAATATTTCTCAAAATTTACTCTGAGTAGTATTTGATCCACAAACTTGTTTTTTAAATTCTATAGTCATCAAACTTTTCTTCGTGTATTACTTTAATCTATTCCGTCGACTTCATCCAATTTTTCGTCAGTTTTGACTTTTGAGGGGAAAAACTAGCAAACCAGCCTTCCCGCCCACATCATCACCACCATATCCTCCTTCTGTTTAAGATCCATAAAATAAAAGAAAAAAAAAAAACAAAAAGTCAACAATATGCATAATCCATTATTTTGTATTTAATAATACAAACTTTGATTGTACCACCAAAGTTTTAACTTGAAATTCACTTATTAGAAATCTAGATCTCTCATATTTGGCAATTAATTAAAGGATAAACAAAAAAACATCATCAAATAAAAGAAAGCAAGATGCTTGAAACTTAAGGAACTATTAATTTGCAGATCTACAGGATGATCAATTGGCAACTCCATAAAGTTAAAAATCCGAAGAACAAACAAGAAGAAAATCTACAAAGAATTACCTTAACAGTTGATCAAGAGCATGAAGACCCCAAATTAATAGCAAGCCAACCAAAACCACCCCGACAACAACGTCCACAGGCCATTTTGACTTTAAGTACTTCCTTTCCAAAGTATCCCAGGCCATTTTGGCCGTGCTAATGGTTGCGATAAAAGAAAACACCTCAGACCCGCAAGAAATGTGGATTGCATGCAGAGCCTTGGCATTTTTCTTCCTCCATAGCTTAAATTCAGCTTCCTCATCTTTGGCTTGAGGAGGTTCAGTACTGGTGGCTTCGACAACGTCCCAGAGATCTTCCGCCATCAGGTAGGTTTTAACCCGAACACTCCATTCATCATAATTATTTTGGTTAAGAACTTCAAAAACAATTGCACTAGGGACGACTACAGCAGCTGTCATCCCAGCTTGATCTGTCAATTTTTCCAAACTCATTTTATTTCGAGCATGTATATATATATCATGTGAAAACAAGAAAATAGTAATAACTATGAAACCAGCAAGCTTGTATATAATTAACTACTCACAGATGAATTGAATTGGGGAAATCTTCAAAAAGCTGCAGAGCTTGTAAGTTCCACTATGTGCAGGCAGAGTAGCTAGCCAAACTTCTGATTTATAGATATATTAATATATTTAGTTTCTGTTTGTTCGTTTTAATCAGCAATTGAAAAAGACTTGGGAAAAGACTGCGCAATATATATCCTCATTCGTATTACAGTTGGGCACCTAAAAAGAAAAGAAAAGAGGGGAGCACTCGCAAATGGTATAAATTCATATACCATGCATGTGACCGTAAGATCATATATTAACTTTGTATCTCCTCAATTTGAATTTCAAATGGTGCGGAAGTGTTTATAAATTCATATATGGATTAACTTTCTGAGAAATTTTTCTGTAAGATCATGTGGGCATGATGATGTGTTGTTAACTTGTTATTAATTTATTCAAATTATAATTAACATGTGTATAATCATTAATATGAAAAATCTTAAATCCTAAACAATACAAAAAAATTTGAGTGAATTGTTAGACTACATCACTATGCCATGCAGTGTTACAATCATACACAAATTTTTTGCACTTTAGGGCGTATTTATTTATCACATTATTTAGAATCCAAACTTACTCGTCTAAATGCAATATCGAATACTTGTTAGTTTTACAACCTGCTTGGAGTATTTTAGTTGCATTGGAAATAATTAATGAATTAAACCTTAACCTTAAACCTATCCTAATTCTTTACCCACCCATTCTCCCGCTTGGACTAATACAAAGAACTAACTTGCTCAAATTTAATAATGCTTATTAAATTACTTGTTGACAATTCCGTTTTATAATTTTCTTTAGAATATCATTGACATTTTTTTTCGGGAGACAATAAAACGACTTTTACTTATTTTTTCTCTTTTGTTCTGAAAAATATTCCACAAACATTCTCACTCCATACCAGAAGAATCGATGCAAACGTGGGCCAACCCCACTCATGGAGAGAACCGATTCAGTGAATAGACAAAAGGAAGAAGACATCAACGACTAGACTAGACGTGGGCCAGCGGGCCCCACGGGAATTGAATTCCATGGATCACACTGGAGGTTTAATTAATGTAGGATTTAGATTAAGTTCGCAATTTAGGGAGTAGATTAAGTTAATTAAAACTTAAAAGCATCAATGTTATGTTAGATAAGCTTCATCTATTCAGCTGCAGAAGCTTGAACAATTGCTGCTATCTGGTATTTGATATTGGAAAGAACATCAAATTAAAGATCAAACATACATATATATAAGTATAAGTATATGTATACATATTCTTCTCTTGACGGTGAGAAGACGGTCGTCAGTGACGGTGGTGAGAGGGTGAGAGGACGACCATGGGTGCAGTGGTGCGACGACGGACATGGGTGACGATGGTGAGAGGATGATGGTGGTCGATGGTCTTGAAAGATCTGTAATGGCTTAATTAAAGAGGAGAAGAAGTTGATATAGGAGTGTAGAGAGGGGAGAGTGAGAAGAGGGTGTTCCTAAATCTGGGAAATGTCGAATGAATTGAGTGGAAGTTTATTAATTTTTTTTTTAAAACACCCTTCATGACGCTAAAAGAAAGAAATTAACGTCCAAGAAAATTTTATGTAATTGATGCAATTGAACTTAACTGCCTAATACCGCTCTCCGTAAGGACTGTCTTGGCATGGACTAGCTATAGGGACTGGCGCACTGGCTTGACATGGACTAAGCTAGCTAAGAACTGTCTTTATGCATGTTTGGTGTAGTGTAGGACTAACAAGTTGGACAGATCTGAGATTTCCTTTAACTAAAATTTCAAGTGGGTACTTTAGAGGGAGAAGTAGGAATTAAGGTGAGTGCTTCACTGAGATTTAGAGGGTGGTTGGGCAAGCCACCGGAGAGCTGGAGCTGCGGAGGCGATCGACGAGGGTGGCTGGGCAAGCTGCCGAAGAGCTGGAGCTGCAGAGGTGACTGGTGGCAGTGCGGCTGGCAGTGGATCGAGGGTGTCACAGGGAAGAGGTTGGTGATGATGGTGAGGCAAGCCAAGGAGGTTCTTAGCTAAACCTCCACTTTCTCATGGGTTTCACTAAGCCCACCTAAGAAGGTTCATTTAAGTTAGAGATGATTCACTAAGCCCCACTTTTTTTAATCTCAAGCTCACCAAACATGGGCTTAAGGTCTTAACTTAGCCAATCCCTGTTAAGAAAGTGAAACAAATATGGCCTTATAATCTTAAATTCGTCCTCATTATCTGTTACCTATGAGTCCTCTATGGCTATTTTTGTAGTAGTGGGGCATTCCATTAGCTCTTAAAGTTTTGGGTTCCTCATTCTCTCATTGCACCAATAAAGAAGATTGGGAAAGTGAATTGAGTAAATTGAAAGAAGTGTCCAACCCGAAAATTCTGAAACTGTTGAGAAAAATAAGTTATGAAGGATTAGATCGATAAACTCAAGAAAAATATATTTTTGTATATTGCGTGTTAATTTATATAAAGGTAAAGATATAGATTATACAAAAAAAAAAATGTTAGATTTATGCGGTTTTGCTGCGGTTGCAGGAATTAGAGTTCTCATTGATATGTCTCTCGTGTCAATAAAAAATAACTGTCTTTGGATGCACGATTTGGTACAAAAAATGGGTTGGGAAATTGTTCGCGAACAAGGTGATGAAGAAGAGCTTGGGGAGCGCAGTATAATTTGGAGTCCCAAGGATGCCTATCATGTATTGAATAATAAGACAGTAAGAGCCAAATATATATATATATATATATATATATATATACTTGCCTTTATTAAAAAATTGCTTGACTTTTTATAGAAAAACACCCAAGGAAATTAAAATTTATTTTCAATAAACAAGCTAGGTTAATTAGATATATGTCTACAAGTGTAATTTGGAGTAAATTTTTTTGTATACTGTATGCTCATTTATATATACTTTGCTCTTGATTGTCAGGGAACTAAAAAATTTGAAGCAATAGTCCTAGACACATCTATGATTGAAGAGCTTTTCTTGAGTAGTAAAGTATTTGAAAATATGTATAATCTAAGACTGCTAAATTTGTTTAACTCTGGTGGTGGTTGTACCAAGATGTACTACAAATTAAGTGCACGTCCCTGATCAAGGTCTTCAGTGTCTTCCTGCCCTTACATATCTCTATTGGGAAAGAGCCTGCCCTTAATTACATATCTCTATATATTGGGAAAGAGCCTGCCCTTAATTACATATCTCTATTGGGAAAGATGCCCTTTGAAATCTTTGTCGTCAAACTTTTCTCCATGCAATCTTGTTGAGCTTCATATGCCCGGTAATTGACTTGAGAAACTTTGGGATAAAGGCCAGGTATGATTAATTTTATTCTTGTTACATTAAATGTATTGTGGAAAGTTATTCATGCTAAGTTATTCCTACCATTTCTCTTTAATTTGTTACAGAATATTAGGAACTTAAAAAAGATAGCTCTTAGTGAATGCAGGCACCTGACTAAAGTTCCTGATTTATCTAGATGTCAAAATATTGAGGTTGTACGAGTTTGGTTCGCATTTCATCATATTTTGAGAATCTTGACAAGCTTAAGAATCTGTATCTGGGAGTTTGCTTTGAATCTTAAACATCTTCTGAAGATACCAGCCAATATATTGAATCTTTAACACTAAATAAGACTGGAATAGAAGAATTGCCTTCATCAGTTTGGTATCACGAAAAACTTGGTGTTTTGGATCTTAGTTGGTGTCATGACTTTAAGAATCTTCCAAGTAGCACTTGTAAGCTATTTAAACTCCCACATCTTTGTCTAAATGGATGTTCATCTCTTGGCAAGGTTGTAGAGCTTCCCTGGCAAATTAATAACATATTTAAATTTAGCAAATTACAAAAAAGTCAATAAAAAGTTTCACTATTACAAATAGGTCAACACAAAATTTCTTATCTCATATTAGTCAATGATATATTTTGAGAAATTACATTTTAGTCAATGGCGTGCCCAGCCCATTTTAGTCACTAAGCCCTAATCCATTTGATGATGTCATGTATTTTGGTGCATTAGAAAATACTAATTTGTCCATCCATTTTTTTCATTACTTATAGGCGTAACATTATAACGTTGTCCTTAATTTAGTTTAGGGTATAAAAATATAGTGTAGAGTATATAAATGAGGTTTAGGGTTTAGAATTTAGGTTCCAGAGCCCAAAACCCGGGAGCAAAACCCTAAGTTGTTTTGCTGCGTAGCAGTTAAATACAAACCTAATACAAATTTAAATATGAATAATAATGTATATTTATTAATTTATTGTAATTCATATTTTTTTATTTTGGTCAATAGTAAGGGTGTGTTTCGGACGGATCGGATTGGAAATAGGGTGTTTCAATTCCAATCCAAAAAATTTCGGAATGAAATTTCTATTCCAAAAAATCGGAATTTCAACATCTCATTCCATGTACTTAGTAAAAACAAACAAAAAGAATTAGTAATTTCATGTACAAAAACTGTGGGTGCTTTTGTTAGCATTTATGTTATTATGATACACATATATTTATAATATACATATGTTTATATTAATAGTATTAGTTATTTTTTTTAATATATATGTATGTGTATGTTTGAAACAAATAACAAATTAATGAAACATATAGTAAAAAACTAAATAAATGATATAATATTAATATAAATACGGAATAAATTGGCAGAATTTCGAAAATATCGAATTAGAATGTCTTTGGAAAATTTCGGATTGGATCAGAATTTACAGATACATTCAAATTCCAATCCAATTTTTTTCGAAATTTTCGGAATTCGGCATTTTCGGATTTCGGATTTGATTCGGACGTTCCAAAATTGAAAATTTTCGGATTGGAATCGATCGGATTCAGATTTTCCAATCCAAATCACACCCCTAGTCAATAGTGACTAAAATGAAATTACGAAAAAGTACATTGATTATAATGTAATTTTAAAAAATTTTATTGGCTTATTTGTAATTAGCTCGTTAATTAAATTTGTCTGAGACAATAATAGAAGTAGGTAGTGCCTTCATCAGTATTCGAGTGTCTCTCTGGTGTTGTTTTAATTTATCTGAAGGATTGCAAAAGGCTTGTGTTTCTCCCATCCAACATTTGTAAGTTGAAATCTCCTAGTGATCTTTGTCTCAAGGTTGCTCCAAATTGGAATGCTTCCTAGAGATCTCGAAGCCCATTGAATGTCTGAAGCATCTTGATTTAAGTGGAACAGTGGTTAAAGAGCTATCTGACTCGTCCATTAAAAATCTAATTGGGCTTAAAGATATACACTTGGATATGTGCAAAAACCTTGAGTCTGTCTCGAACAACATCTACAATTTAAACCGTCTTAAATTTCTCACCTTTGAGGGCTATTCGAGACTCAAGAAATTGCCTCCCTTCTCAATCGGTTTGTGTTCTTTGGAAGAATTAAACCTCGGTGACTGTAATATTACATTAGAAAATTTCCCAAGATATATGGAAAATTTCAACTTTAGCATTGGAGAGCTTTTCTCAAAATCTAATATTTTTTTCTAAATTATCCTCAAATTAAAAAAATATATATATAAGGAAATGACTTAAGATGCTCTTAGAGAATAAAAGGCCCAATAAAATGATGGAATCAATTGGGCTTGAGTATCAGTTACTATACCTAACAAAAGAGACCCAGTGAAACAAGAGTCTCCAATGAAAGTTCGAAGGTGACTCACACATACTAGTCTCTTGATATCAGATGGTTTGGGGATTTTGATTGATTCAAACAAGCTAGGCTGTAAATGTTGGATAAAAATGAAACTTTTTTGTGAGAAATATTGGGTCTTTAATAAAGAAGAATGAATATATCTTTGATAGAAATAGTGAAATTTGGAGGAGAGAAAGTGAAATAAGAAAGACTGTGTTTGAGTTGCTACAGCTCTTGTTACTTTTTATTGACCTGAATTACTGAAGAGTACAGCAGCAAATACATTTATAAGCTCAGACAATCCTAGATAACTGAAGAGATTTTGCTTAGGAAGACTAAAAATAAGCCATGCTTTGTCTGCTCCAGGCTGCTGCTATTAATACAAAATATTTCAAAATCTAAAGTGTATTAATTCCAACAGTAAAGCTGGTTATGAAGGGATGTCAATTGATTCTCTGTATTTAGAAAAGGTTCAGTACGTTCTCTGAATTAAAATGGATATTTAACTATTCAATTAATTTAATGAGTACTCAAATCAGATAACAAATAACAACTGTACATGACTCAGATTTTGAGTTAATTATATTTACACTCCTTGAGGTTTATCGTCTTTTCACATACATCCCCTGAGATTTCAACAATTACACAAATACTCCCTGAGTTTTCAAAACTGTTGCATATAACTTCCTATAGTGAGACGAAAAATGATAAGAAATTATACAAAAAGACATACTAAGGGGTGAAATAGCCTAATAAGATTACTCAAGATGTACGGTTCAATCTTAATACAAGTTATATGCAATAATTTTGAAACTTCAGAAAGGGTATATGTAATTTTTAAAATCTCAGAAAATACATGTGAAAAAATGATAAACCTCAAAGAGTGATTGTAATTAACTCCTCAGATTTTAGACTCAAATCTCCCTTATCTGCCGTCTCCTCTCCAAAACGGAACTCTACCCATCGATTAATTTCAAGTAAGAGTCTAGTAATTAAGTTGAAGCAATTAATATGGTAGGTGAGTGTTGGAATCAGATGAGCTTTTGAATTGAAATCCATTGAGCGCAGAGCTTTCAGGGACCACAATGGAATCATGAAACAATGGAGTCAAGTCATGTGTCGTACGGCCAAAACTCTTTATCACCACAAACCGTCTCGTGTGGTGTGTGCGACTTCTCAGTACATCTGCATGAACTAACGTCCAAATTGGAGAGAGGAAATGCACACAACGTACAAATTGACAAGAGGAAAGAGGTCCATTCTTCTTATAACCTTTTATTTCATTTGAATGATTCAACGATATTTAGCTCAAAGTTTGGTGGAAATTCCCTTTCACTTTCATTAATACTAAGGATTCACATTGGTCTTTTTAGTATTTGGACCTAATTCTTTCGCTCAAAGTTTATTGGAAATTCCCTTTCACTTTCATTAATACTATAGTCCCTAATTTTAAACCCTTTAATCACCTAAAAAATTTACCTAAACTCTCATCTATCTAAAAACTCTTTCAAAATCCCCTATAACTTATAATCCTAAAATATCCTTCTGACGCGCGCTGACGCATGCTGACGCGCGCTGACGCATGCTGACGCGCGCTGACACATGCTGACACGTGCTGACGCACGCTAACATCACTGTAACTGAATTTTGGTGAAACTTTTTTTTTTTTTTTTCTAGAATTGAAGTTTTTGCTAAAACTCAATATTTCGCTAAAACTAAAATCAAACACTAAAATTGAATTTCATTACACTAAAACTGAATTTCAAGAATTCAGTTACACTGAAACTGAATTTCAAGAATTCAATTACACTGAAACTGAATTTCCGAAAGTCAGTTACACTGAATTGAAGAAGAATTCAGTTATGAATTCACTTACTGAAACTGAATTAAGTGATGAAACAATTACACCTTGACTAAAATGCAATTACACCTATTAAAAAACAATTACACCTTCACTAAAATAATTACACTTCACTAAAACAATTACACATTTACTTGACAAAAAATAACAATTATATCAATTCAGTGTTTCACTATAGACTAAATTCAGTTTCAGTCTGAATTCAATTTCAGTGAATTCAGTTTCATTGCATTCATTAAATTCAAATTCAGTTCACTGAATGCACTGAAACTGAATTCAGTGACATTGAATTTAGTGAAACTGAAACCCTAGACAACGTTGTCCGATCACCTCACACGCGACGAGTACACGACAGTCGCCACTGCCTCGATCTGTTTCTACCTGCAAATTTGATTCATCATATTTCAGAACCATAATTTCATTCAAAATTCATTCAAAACTCATGTTTCACGAACTGAAATTGTTTAATCAATAAATGTATGCTTAAAGTTCCCTATCCAAGAAACTGAATTTTCACGCACTAAAAAATAAATAAAATAAGGTTTTAATCGCCACCACTCGCGACGGAGCAGCCGCAGTGGTCGTGAGGTTTGATTTGGGTTTTCTTGTTTCTTCAACAATTGGACCAATCCAAATACATATAATTGAAGAGCACAACGAGGTGAAAAAGATAGGTACCTGACTCGTCGAAAATGGCTGCCGGAAAAGACAGATCGCCGACGGAGAAGCCGCGGCCTTTGTGGCTTCGATCTGCCGCCATGGCTGATCGGATGGAGAATCCGAGCACACTATCGTGCTCAGGACGTCGAGAGGAAGAAGGCTTGGGTGGTTTGGCATTCCAACTCCGCCGAAAAAGGCAGATCGCCGGCGAGCACCACCGATCGTAGTTGCAGCGATTTGGGCTGTTTGGGCTTGATTCGGGGCGAGTGATGATAGAGGGAGGAAGAGGAGACGAAGCTGATGGTGGTGGTCTTGCTAGCAACCGTTGCCGGACGACGCCACACGCGCTGGAGATCGCCGCGCGCGGAGGAGAGAGAACAAAGAAGGTGTGGGAATGTGAGAGAGAGAGAGAGAGAGAGAGAGAGAGAATGAGAGAAATTAAAAAAGAAAACTGATTTTGAATAACAGGGTTATAATAGGAATATTTAAAAAAATGTGGGTCAAACATAGGTGCACCTATGTTTGACCCACATCTTTTGGACGACGAACAAGAAAAATATAGGTACGTGGATGTTAGTTGACCAGGAGGTTTTAGGAGAGTTTAAGTGACTAATAGGGGGTTTTGAATTAGTTTTAATAAGGGTGAAGGTTTTGAAATAACTAAGCTCTAATTAGGGGGCACTACAAGAAAAAAGGGTTTGGGAGAGGAACGAAATTCGTCGCCCAAAGTAGAGTTTCGTCGCCCAAACGTTTGGGCGACGAAATGCGTTCGTCGAGCGTTTGGACGCCCAAAATGTGACGCCCAAGAGTTTGGGCGATGAACTTCTAAATTTCGTCGCCCAAAGACACCTGGGGCAACGGATTTTTTTCGTCTCCTAACACATAAAATTCGTCGCCCAAAGCATGTTTAGGCGACGGACAAATTTCGTCGCCCAAAGAGGGTTTGGGCAACGAACACACTTATTCCTCGCCCAAAGCATGTTTGGGCGACGAAATCATCCGTCGCCTAAACAAGATTTGGGAGAGGAATAACTAATTTCCTCGCTGGAACGTGCTTTGGGCGACGGACAAATTTCTTCGCCCAAAGAGGGTTTGGGCGACGAACACCCTCGTTCGTCGCCCAAAGCATGTTTAGGCGACGAAAAATTCCGTCGCCCAAACATGCTTTGGGCGAAGAATAGCTTTGTTCGTCGCCCAAACACCCTATGGGCGACGAAAAATTCTGTCGCCCAAACATTTAAAAAAAAAAAAAATGTTTTTTTTTATTTAAATTATATATTTAAATTTAATATTTAAAAAAAAATTCTTTATTCAAAAACTATATAAAACAAAATTCATAAATTTATATATCAAAATATCCATACAAAGTAGTAATTAACCCTAATATATATAGTCAATCTATTCTAAACTAGTAGCATCATCATCATTCATATCTGACGGAGGTTGATGAGAAGATGGTGGCGGGACAAACCCAGGTATCTCCTTGGTCAATGCAGCATACAACGCCTCCTTCTCCGCTCTCTCAGCTCGTAAGTCCTCCTGCAACTTCTTCACTTGAGCGGACAACCCTGCGACGACTGCAGATGGATGAGACGAAGATGAAGACGAAGACGAGGATTGAACATCACGAATCCGCCCATATCCCATGCCGCGTATTTCCTTACCGGGCCTAACACCCAGTGAGTCTATCATAATACGAAGTCCGACATCGGGATCGGGTACTGGAATCGACTCCAACGGAGTACCCGGATGGTGCTGCTCGGCCAAGCTCTCCAAATATATTCTCGAGTTGGCCACCATCTCATCCTTTAAAATGTTATATATACAAGTAACCAATTAGAAAAATAAATATAAAAAATTGTGAAAAAAATTAAAATATAAAAAACTAACATGTTTTGCCTTGGCCGCATCACAACCGGGATGAACATAGATATCTCCGAAAGTATCTATCTCCGGGAATTGCGACCCACGCTGAAAAAGAAAATAATTTTGTCAAAGACCCAACTAATATTAAAGAATATATATGTATTAAATTAAATAATGACGTACCCGACGTCGCGACTCCACTCGATATGAGATGGGCGTCGGACCACTATGATGGTTAAACGGCTTCCCTTTCCGATTTCTGGTGTTGGCGACTGACTTCTTCTGTTAAATATTAAGCAAATTATAAATATGTTAGTGTATGTATACAATAATAGAATAACAAAACAATAATCGATTTTTTAAAGTCTTAAGATGATAAAACGTACCAAAAACGACGGACTCATGAAATGATCGCACAAAAAACGCCACTGGTCAGACCGCTCTACCAACTCCATAGGGGGGTTCGCCAATGCCTCAACTGCCGACGAAAATCCCTTGAAATGCACGTGTAGTTCGTGCTTCCACTGCCTGTAGGACTTGATGAGTAAATCTGTCATGTACGTGACAGTGAGGGGATCATCCATCTGAATGTCAAAGTTAACCTGAAAAAAATATTAGATTGTTATAAATGATCAAATTTATCATTTTGAATTAATTATTGAGCTATATACTCATTGAGATGGAGCGGATCACTTTGTGTTGAATCTCTGCCGGCAATTTTTTCCAAGTGGTTGCAACCATGGCGCACTCGGCACGAATAATAGCCCCCACATCATGCGAGAACAAACTGTCAACGTTAGGATCTAACGGTCGTCGGCCGTTTTGCACACACATGACTGGAATCCGCGCCCCAGTACTGCGCACGATCCGAGAGGACTTCAACCCACTACATGGTCCCCTCGTCGCAGTGGATGACGTGGCAGTAGATGAAGCGGAAGCGGAAGCGGAAGCAGTGACCTGACTAGAGCGGTGAGATCGACGGGCCCTCCGTGGCATAGAGGGGCTCCCAGTACTCGAGGATGGCTGAACTACATCATTGGGAGCTGACTCCATCGCCTTTCACCTCATAACTAAATTATATTTCTCAAACTAATTAATCTACATTTTGTAATTAAACTAAATTTTATATTTAAAAACTAACAAACTAACTAATCCACATCACATGAACCGCTAACCACAACACATAATTGTGCACTCCCAAACTGTCCATGGGTAATTTGGACAATTCAAGAATCATATTGGAGCGCAGTCACGCCCAGCGCCCATGCGCGCGTCCAATAGACTCTCGAACGGGTCTAAGGTTAATTTAAATTTAGTGTACAAAGTTATCCACTGATAACTTCGCACGACTAGTTAAATGTACAAAGTTATCGATTGATAACTTCGCACAAGCGCTTCGTGCCACATGACCTCACCCAGTACTCGAGGAGTGCTGGACTACGTCATCGGAAATTTTGCAATTACAACTAAACTAAATGTAACATACAAACTAAACTATAATTAATCTAACAATATACATATAAGCATACAAACAAACTATTAAATTTTAGCATATAAAAACATACAAATTAATTAATCAATTTTTGTAATTAATTTTAACATACAAACTAATTCATCCAAAAATTTAATACAATTATATATGAAACATTAAATACTAAATCATACAAAAACTTAACTGAAAGATAGATTAAACACATACCTCACCAAAAATGCAATTATCCTTCACAACAAATGCAACACTATCCTTCCTTCACCAAAAATATAAATCATTGTCAAATATGAGCCCAACATCAATCTAAATTCAGATTTCACAACCAAACCACTAAATTAAAAAAACCCACAACATTAACTAATTACCACTAAAATCAGAAATTTCACAACTAATTTATGCAAAATCCACAATATTATAAAACATAAAAAACAGAAAATACCATAAAAAACAGAAAATACAAAAAAAAAAAAACATAAAATACCATAAAATACCATAAATTAAAAAAAAAAAAAATACCTGTGTTGAGCTGGTTTCGGCTTCAAGGGGGGGGGGGGGTTTGGGTGAGTGGTTTCGGCTGGGGGGGGGGGATGGGTTTCGGTGGGGGTGGGTTATCGGGGGAGGGTGGGGGGTGGGTTTCGGCGGGGGTGGGTATTCAGGGGGGTGGGTTTCGGCGGGGGTGGGTTTTCGGGGGGGGGTGGGTTTTGGCGAGGGTGGATTTTCAGGGGAGGAGGGGTGGGTCTCCGATGGGGGAGGTGGGTTTTGGTAGGGGGTGGGTTTTCGGGGGGGGGGGGGGGTGGGTTGCTGATGGGGGGGGGGGTTTGGGTTTCGGGGAAGGAGGGAGGAGGAGGAGAAGGCGGAAGGAGGAGGAGGAGGGAGGAGGAGGAGGAGGAGGAGGGAGTGAGAGCTGAGGGAAGGAGCTAGGAGGCGGGACTGTGGCGCTGCGAGGGTAAGGGAGTGAGTGAGCGAGAGTGACTGAAGTGAACCATTTCTGGGTATAAACTTAAAGACTTTGGGTGACGAATTCATGTTCGTCGCCCAAAGTTGTTGACTTTAGGGCACCGTTTTATCCCGCCATAATTTCAGACTTTGGGCGACGCATTGTTCGTCGCCTAAAGCTACATTTCGTCGCCCAAAGTTGAATTTTTTTATGAACCATGATCGTTCATACGTTCGAGCTCCAATACCAAACTTCCAGATCTCCAATTGACCTAATATTTTAGAGGAATGATCTTTGAGTGACAAACTAATAAATGAACGGTTCAGATCGTTAAAAACACAATCGACATATAAGGTTCTACATATAAATCAGTGGTTTTTGCATTTGAAGAATAAAATTATATCAACTCTTTCGTTAAAACCTTGTAGCTTCAATAATTGTGAAGACCACAACGTGATTATCACAATCAGAGCCATTCTTCATATATGTTCATACTCAAAGATCAACCCTGGAAAAAATCGGCTCAATCGGAGTTCATCTACCCGTTCGATTATTATTATAAGAATCAAGATCGTTCATACATCCTAAATGCTAAACCTAACTTCTACATCTCCAATTGAGTTAATTTTTTGCATGGATGATCTTTGAGTGAGCCACTAAGGAATGATCGGTTCGGATCGTTAAAAACACAATACAAAAGTGATCTTCTACATACAAATACACTTGAAGAGTATAATTATATTAACTTTTGGGTAGAAATTTTGGCGATTCAACAATTTGTGAAGACTACAATGTGATTTCAACGATCGGAACCGTTCATTCTATTCGTTTATACTGGAAGATCATCCCTGCAAAAAATCGGAATTCATCTCATACTTCGATTCGTATTAGAAAATTTACAATCGTTCATAAGTTCAACCACCGTTACCTACCGTTACCTAACTTCTACATCTCCGATTGAGCTAATTTTTTGCATGGATGATCCTTGAGTGGGGAATTAAAAAATGAATGGTTATGATCTTTGGAAATACAATCGTATCGTATGCTATTACATATATAAAATTGTAAACAAAAAAGTATTCTTACTTTGGGCGAGGAACCTCACAATTCGTCGCCCAAAGTTACTTTGGGCGACGAAATGTTAGGTTCCTCGCCCAAACCATTATTACAAAACAGGATGACCCTTTGGGCGACGAACATAATTTCGTCACCCAAAGAGGCTTTGGGCGAGGAATATGTATATTCCTCGCCCAAAATGAGTTTGAGCGACGAAATATTTTGTCACCCAAAGTAAGTTTGGGCGACAAATTTACGTTTTCCTCGCCCAAAGACACTTTGGGCGACGAACATGTATATTCCTCGCCCAATGTATTTCTCAATTAATTGTTTGTTGCGTATGTTTAGGCGACGAGATTAGTTCGTCGCCCAAAGTAACTTTGGGCGAGGAACGTGTTATTCGTCGCCCAAACCTCTTTTGGGCGACGAACCTGTTCGTCGCCCAAACCTTTATGACATTGAGCGACAAATTTTCTTGTTCGTCGCCCTAAATTGCTTTGGGCGACGAATATATGTTCGTCGCCCAAAGTGTGGTCGCCCAAATATGTTTTTCTTGTAGTGATTTCTGTTGTTGATTTACTCGTTTTGATCTGCGATTCAATTTTGCCTTGTTCAATTTCAATCAGATCTGCATCTTGTGCTAAAAATAGGTTTATGGAGGCCATTTCCTTTCAAACTCTGGCCAGGTACTCTCTCACTTAAGATCACTGCCCCTAATGTTGTTGTCCTTGTTATTGACATGGGCTATAGATTTCGATTGGTGCTTACAGGAAAAACTTGAAATAAGTAATAGTCCATAAGGGTCAGATAACTAGTCTTCTCAAAGGTTTGATATTTGGAAACCGTAGCTTCCATTTTCAGTATACCAAGATCTAGGGTTTTGGAATTCACTTTTTCAACTAACTAAATCTTGTTTCTATCATTCTTCTACTATTATTTGAAGCAGTTACGCATCCTAATAGGTATTTGGCGATTGCAACCAGTGGAGGCTTGAATCAACAAAGAACTAGGGTACCTTTCTTTACTTTTGTTTCTCTTCTGCAGTATTCTAATCATAATTAGTTCATTGATGTTTTTCTTAGCATGTTGGAGAAGATGTTGGATTCCAGCCAAACTCCAATTCTTAAATTGATGGCATAAGTGAGAGGGTGAAAACGTTAGGCAGTATAATGTAGAGTAGGAGTTTGCCTGGTGTTGATTAAGATATTGATGCTTGGATGTATGAATTTCTAATCATTTTTCTTTCCTTGCATTGGTGAGAACTCTGAAGACACAATGCTTTTATCTTATTTGTTGATATCCATGGTTTTCTATATCTGATATTATAATTAGTGACAGGTCGGTTGGCTTTGATTCAGTTGATTTTTCACTGGAATTAGCTTAGCTGCCTCTTATATTAGGGATCCAGTGAATATATTTTCGGTAATTATCTTGTGCCCTACAATGATCATACTTTTATCTCGTCACATTTGTGCTCCTTGGTTACAGAGTTTTGGTATAAATTTTTTACTTCTGGTGTGGAGCTTACTGCACCTATACCTTTCGCAGATTACAGATTCCATTGTTGTTGCTCGTATACTGAATGCTAGTCTTCTTGTTCCCAAGTTGGACCAGAAGTCTTTCTGGAAGGATGTGAGGTTAGTCATTACTGATATATGTATGCTACCCTCTTATTTGCACTATGGATTTTCGAATTACATTAACCTGGTCAGATGTTATAAGTGTGAACATATAAATGCCTTTACTTGTTAAAAGTTTATATGACAAATCTATTGCTTTTCTTGTGCAGTAACTTTTCAGAGATCTTTGATGTTGATTGGTTTATATCATTTCTGTCAAAAGATGTTAAAATTGTCAAGCAGTAGCTTATCATTGACAACCTCAAGTCACTGTCTTGTTTAAATCCTTAGACACCTGAGGTTGTTCTATTAATACTTGAATGTATGCAACGTTCTAATTCATCTGATAAACTGTTCTATATCCATATGTTCTAATTCATCTTATAATTGTTACTGTTTGTCGGTAACAATATGTAAGTGAGGTTATGATTGTTACTAACAAGCAGTAGCAATATGTAAGTGGGGCTATGACTGTTTTTGACAAGCATATAGAACATGTTACTTGTATTATCTGTTTTTGATAGTGACAATTGTTAATAGCATTTTTTTTACAGTAGCTATTTTTTTGGCAGTGGCTATTGTTAAAAAAAAAAAAAAAAAAAAAAAAGACACACGACAGCTTCAACAAAAAAGAAAAAAAGAAGAAGACACATGACAGCTTCATAAAAAAAAAAAAAAAAAAAAGGAGGTATATGGCTGCTTCAGCAAAAAGAAAAAAAGAAGAAGACAAAGATTTTTGTTTAAGTATTTTTGTTTTTTATGGGTTTATGTTAGAAAAATACATAAGATTTGTATATGTATGTTGTTTCTGGGTTTTTTTTGGCACAGTGAGAATAGTCATTGTTCGATAGTGGTAATTATTATAATAATTGTCACTGTGACAGTAGCAATTAGGTGATTGTTACTGTGTGATAGTAGCAAATTAACAATCACCTGATTTGTTACTGTGTGACAGTAGCAATAAGGTGATTGTTATTGTGTGACAGTAGCAATCAAGTGATTGTTAATCTCTGAATTTTGTAATTTTCTATGAATTTTAGTGATTGTTATTGTATGACAGTAACAAGATATATTAGTTATCTTCAACGTGTGATTGTTACTGTCAGACAGTAGCAATAGGTGATTGTTACTATCAAACAATAACAATATCTGATTGTCACTGCCAGACAGTAGTAATAAGTGATTGTTACTATCAAACAATGATAATACTTGATTGCCACTGTCCGGCAGTAGCAATAGGTGATTGTTACTATTTGATAGTAACAATTATATTTACTATTAAAACGTAAAAGATTATGGATGCCTTATCTTGATTTTTTGTATTTTATACTGGTTATTATTTAATATGTTTATGAAATGAAAAATACCTAAATTATGAAATTTTTTTTTTTTGGTAGTTTATGTACCAATTGGCACTGAAATGAAAAAATAAAAAATGAAGGGAAAAAATGGCATTTTTAAAAATACTGTAGCGCGCTACAGTAACGGCGTTACTGTAGCATCGGTTTTTTAAAAAGTGGGCCGCTACAGTATTTTAATGTAGCGTGTGGGCCGGATGAATAGTAAATTTTAAAAAATGGACTTAAAAAAAAACCCAAAAAAATAATAGGAATACTTATTTAATAATGTTGTTCTTAAAAAAAATTAATGCTAACAAAAATTTGTAGCCACAAATTTTAAAAATAAGTAAAAAAACATTTTAGTTTTACCAAACAAATAAGTAAAATACACTTTCAGCATCATGTCCATTTTAGTAATTATACACAGTCACAACACTTTTACATTAACATTTACCAAACACTTTGATATTATTTTTTGCACTCACAACACTTTTGAAAACATAGTTTACCAAACACTCAACTGCTTTACTTTACAGCTGTTTTACTTTACAGTTGTTTTTTTTCACAGCAATACCAAACTGGCCCTAAATCACTTTTGTTAACAAACCATA
>NC_141368.1:17693860-17857222 GCF_963921425.1 Dryas octopetala
TGTAGTGGGGTTTTGAATAGTTTACTATTAATACTAAAGATTCACATTGTGTTGGTCTTCTTAGTATTATCGGACCTAATTCTTTGTGTGCAACTATAACACCACATTATATGTTGATATGATATTATTGATTTACTCAAATTACAACACGTGTCAATAAAATTAAATTCTAAAACTCTAAACCCAAAACAATACTTTTAAAAATTCACACACGTTATAATTTGAATGTATTAGTAATACCATATTATCATGCTACGTGGTATTACGGTCACACACAATAATTTTTTCATCATATGATTAACCTAGCTAGTATTACACTATTTCTGAGACCATATTTACATTTTCTTTTTTACCCAAACAAAAATTATCCTCCAAACATTAATGGAAAAGATTCAAACAATAAAACACATATATGGATCGGCAATTGAGATTTAAATGGAGCCAAACAAAAGAAAAAAGATTTAAATGGGGTTGGAGTGCTAATTAAGTTGCTCATTGTTTAGCTAAGTTTGCTATTTCAATTGCTGATTTTATGTCTTGGATTGGGACTAAACCAATTTGGCTTTCTATATCATCCTACTTGATGATGTAGTTTCTTCTTGTATGAACTACGAACGCAAGTCATTTTCCCAGAAAAAAAAAAAAAAAAACAAAACAAAACAAAAAGACTAAGGAAAATGTGTGGCAATTCACGTGGAGCCGGAGATGAAAAAGTTATCGGTTAAGAGAATTGTTGCCTACTGTTCTTTAAAAATGAGATCTAGAAAAATAAAAAGTTAAAATGCTATGAAGGATAATTATGGTAACTTAATAAATAAAAGGAGAATAAAAATATAAAAGTAAAGTAAGGAGTTAAAATGTAGAAATGGGGCTGCGAATTTCGCTAAAAAAAAGCTACAATTGCAGTTGCAATTGTAGTTGCAGCAGCTAAAAATACATTTACAATGACAATTTTCAGGTTATTATAGATGATTTAAGTGTGTGATGCGTGTTTTACTATAGTTTAGGATATTTATTGGTTTATAATTTAAGATTTATAAGTTCTTTTTTTTTTCGCTGCTGCAATTATGCAGTTGCATACCTTGCACCAAAATTTTTTTGAGCGTTCAAATGCCTCAAGATGAATAGGGCCCCTGCACGTATTTGGATGTTAAAATGTCGAAAATTATTGTATGTAACCGTAACGTATACCATATGACATGATGACGTGGTGTTATCAATTTATATAGATTATAACACTTGTACGATTTTAAGGGTATTTTTTAGAATTTAGGATTTTATAAATTAATTATTGTACATGTGTTATAATTTAAGTGGATCTTTAACACCACATCATTATGCCACGTGGTGTTATGGTTACACACAATAATTTCTGGTAAATGCCTAGCTGTGATATATCCATTTCTTTACTTTTTGGGATGTGATGGTGAGGTAATTGTGTGATAGGAAAATGCTTATGGCCCCAACTTTTGTTTTCAAATTAAGCGCCATGAATTTATTTGTCAAGGTTTATCTTAATTTTTTTTTATTTTTTCTTGTTTTAGAGTCCAATGTATACCATGTATATTTTTATGTTGGCGTGTGTAGAGTGCCATAATAGTTGGTGCTCTAATTGTGCCATAATGACATGACATTATTATATAAATTTTACAAAGACTATTTTAACCAATATTAAAATCTTGCAAAATTTAAACTAAAAAAAAAAAAAAAGGAATAAAAAAGATTTTACTTCCCCCAGCAAGCCAAGAAAAAAATAATACTTTTATCCCCAATCTAACGTGAACGAAAAAAAAAAAAAATTAGCCCTAATTTTACAAACCTAAAAATTCAGATTTTGGGAACTCTACCTATACCTTCAGATCTTTATTCTTCAAAAGAAACAAAAAAAACTCAGTTCTCTTTTCTTTTCTTTATTATGTCGATTTCACTTCCTTGACAGTTCTCGACCAAGCACATGGGTACATTTTAAATAAACTCTTTCCTGCAAATTCATCAAGTTAGTTGTGTGTAGGATTGTGTACAGTTTAGTTATTAACAAGACTTCCACTCTCTGCATAATTGGGTGTTTGGTTATCACCAATTTAGATTCATGCCTCTCCAATTAATTTTGGCCCAACAATTAATTCTCAAACAAGCTAGCACACCAAGAAAGTTATATATTTAACCCAATTTAAATAACTTCTCGATCTAATCTCCATCAAGGTATAACCCCTTTCAAAATTCACATAATTACCTAACAAATCGAACTGAAACAAAATGATTAGGAGGAGAAGTAAATATAGGAAAATGTTGAGAAAATATACAGGCATTGGAGTTGTAGAGAGAAAATAGGAATTGAAGTCTTACAAATACAGGAGAAGACGTTGGACTTAACTTACAGTTGTATTTGCAAATAATGAATAAATATACATTAGATTAGAACACATAGATCTTGTGCCCTACTAGGGCACAAAAATCTTTTACTTTTTTTTTTTTTTGTCGAGACTACCATGTAAGTTGAGAAATAAAGTTGGGAGAACAAGTTTGGGCAAGTAGCATTTTTCTATCACAAAATTTTTCTGTGAAATAATCTCCTTAATTTTATACATAACTCTTTCTTCTTCTTCTTCCTTCCTTTTTTTTTTTTTTTTTTTTTTTTTTTTTTTTTTTTTTTTTTTCTGAAATGGGTTTCAAACTTTCAGATTTTGGTTTCTCTTTGGCGTTTGGGGGCTGTCTCGTGTGTTCTTGCGCGCTCTTTGAGTTTCAGCTTATATATGTTTGTCTTTGCCCTTTGGGATTGTGGCTGTCTTGTGTGTTCAACCATTGTGTTTGTTTGCTGCAGTTCTATATACATTGAGATTTCAGCTCCATTTATTCATCTTTTCTATTATGTGGTATGTTATTTGATGTCTGGGGCAAATTAATGGAAGAAAACCAACGTTGTTTTAAAAATCAGATTTGAATAAAAGAATTAAAAGAAAGGGCCTGAATTTTAATCTAAATATGGGATGTATGAGGGATTATGATTGAAAAAGATCTAATTAAGTGCACTTCTCTGAATTCAAATAGATATTTAATCAAATGGCTCAATAAGTCCATGCATGTCACCGTATACATGATTTCTACAGTCAAATCTTTCACATCTGTTGTCTTCTTATTAATCTCTCTCACAAAGACGTACACAAACTATTCTCTTCCCACCGCCCAGTAATTAAGTCCAAGCAATGTGGTCGCTTTTTAAAATTTAAACCGATTGAAAACGTAGAGCTTTCTACACTCCTGTCCAAGCAAGACCTAAGAAACAGTCCTGTCCCTTTTTAAGGATTTTGTAGTGGTGCCTCCAGGGACCACAATGGGGTCATGAAAACTTGAAGACAAGTCTTCTGTGGTTTCAAAGACAGTCTCGTGTGCGATATTTGCAACACAACCTACAAATTGAAAAGAGATATTAAGAGGGAAGGGGCCCATTCTTCTATATCATTATCCTTCAACTGTACGTTTTTCTTCTAACCACTTAATTTTTTATTTAACTTTTATCTGGATTTTCAGGTTATGAATATGGCTTTTACTTATTCTGCTATCATCTTCTGCCCTCAAGAAAAGTATGATGTCTTCCTTAGTTTCAGAGGTGTGGATCGACACCCTTGATTACTTAATTACCAGCCATCTTCATGCTGCTTTACTTGAGAAGAAAATCAAAACCGAAATGAAATACGTATACGAATGTACGTACAGACTTGAGAGAGGATATAAAATTACACATGCCCTAATGAAAAACTTTTGGTGATCATTTTCTCAAAAGACTAATCTTCTTTCATATGGTTTGATTTAATACGATTGTGAACTCAATAAGGAAGTTAAAATCTATTTTGATCTTGGCAGCTTGATTTTTCTCATTATGCATGCATGTTATTGTCTACAGTCCACACTGCGCTTGCTGGAACTTGTTTGCCAAATCTTATATATCTACCTCGTCTCATCAGTGATTCATTGTAAAATTCCAAGCATCTTTGAATAGTCATTATCATTAGATCAACCACGCACTACAGCAATACTTATTTGGTAGTGCAGCCGATGGTAATAAGTGTTATTCTACAACAGGACCCAGACCAACAGTTTAAGCTGTTAGGGAATAAGCTTATAGTGTATATCAAGCTAGTATCCTCCCTCACATACGTGTAGCCCCATTCTACACATAAAGATATAAATAACTGCAAATAGAAAGAGAAACACATAGGTGCAGTCCCACCCCACACTTTGCAAATCATCAAAGAAATGGGGGATGGGGATTGGAGGTTTCAAACCTAGGACCTCTTGCAATCAATAATCACTAGATCAACCTCAAAAGCTTAACTTCTTGGGAATTGGCCAACCATATATATCAAGCCAACAATAAGAAACTGAAAAGGGTATAGATTTAAGGATATAATATATTCTAGCTATAATATTAGGTATATTCATCATGGAAGTAGATATGCTTACAGTTTTTTATCACACAATTTCCACCATTTTGATCTAATTTTTATCGATATCGATATTTTCTCGAAATTTTCATAGAAATTTCCGTATTTTTTAACCATCAAAATTTCCATTGACACTGAAATTTAATTCCTTGGTCTTAGGGCCAGTTTGGTATTGCTGTGAGAAAAAACAGTTGTGAAGTAAAACAGATGTGAAGTAAAGTCAGCTGTAAAGTAAAGCAATTAAGTGTTTGGTAAACTATGTTTTCAAAAGTACTGTGAGTGCAAAAAACAGTATCATAGTATTTGGTAAATGTTTATATAAAAATGCTGTGATTGTGTATAATTACTAAAATGGACATGATGCTGAAAGTGCATTTCACTTATTTGTTTGGTAAAAATAAAATGTTTTTTTACTTGTTTTTGAAATTTTTTACTACAAATTTCTATTAGCATTAATTTTTCTAAGAACAACATTATTAAATAAGTATGCCTATTCTTAGGTATATTATAATTTTAATCGTATAAATAAAATATCATAATTAATTATCACAATATAAAATATAACTAACAATGGACATAATTTTTAATTTAAAATAAACAAATAAAAAATTATAGAAATCAATGAGAGTATTATGGGTAAAATAAAATATTCATTGTTGCTGTGAGTCACTGCAGCTTTCAAAAGCACCTAGAAACCTGCTTTCTGTTTTTGCTGTGAAGAGTTGAGAATGGTGGGGAAAAACAGTTTTTTATTTTTTTACCAAACACCAAAACTGTTGTAGGTGATTGAGAATTGTCATCCACAGCAGCTTTTGGGTCTTCCACCGCAATCCCAAACGGGGCCTTAGTCCTCCACTAGAAGCCCAAGGTCCCACCACCATTATTTTGTACCTTTTTTTTTTTTTATACAAATTATTATTCTTTATTTTTCTTTTGGCACAAAGTATTAACTTCTTTCTCCTTTCAGTGGAAAATCAATCACCTCATCTTTAAAAGAATTCCCATCCACACAAATACAATTAATTGTTAGCTAAAGGGAAGGCCATATAAGCTCTGATGAGTCTGATCTAGTGATATCTGCTACTTCATCTCTCTGAAACTTCTTTCTTTCTACTCGCACGTTTTCTCTCTAGCTAGCTTGCTTCCTGAGGTGCAACTTGTTGCTCTCTTAGTTAATCTCTCCATCCGTAACTTGCTTCTTCTGCATGGAGGTAATCTCAAACTTGTTTTTCACATATCTCATTTTGAATATATATATATATATAGGGAAAAAAATAATTTTGGTCCTTGTGTTTTACTCCGAAAACATATTCGGTCCTTGTGGTTTTAAATTCCACATTTGGTCATTGTACGTGTTTTATATTATTTGCAATCTTAGACATTAATTTGGTACTCATGCATGACATTTTTTTCTCAAATTGAAACTAATAACTTGCTTAAACTTGCAATCTTAATAATTTTTTGGCCAAAAAACATGTTTATAACCTTTAATTTAATTTTCAAACAAATATTTAAAGAAATCGAAAACTTATAGTTCAAACCCAAAAAATTTTGTGACCCTCGATCAATCTCTTTAGCAAATAAATACAAAAAATGAAAACTGAAATTAGTTTTAGAAT
The DNA here is from genome assembly GCF_963921425.1 of Dryas octopetala. Taxonomy (NCBI): domain Eukaryota; kingdom Viridiplantae; phylum Streptophyta; class Magnoliopsida; order Rosales; family Rosaceae; genus Dryas; species Dryas octopetala. The sequence continues at coordinate 17,699,922 of NC_141368.1, forward strand.
ACCAAAAAGATGGTCCTTTAATCCCCCAACAAAATATTTCTTAAAAACAAATGGATAATTTATCTCCAAATTGAAATTTTTAGTTTTTTAAAATTGTCCTAAGATTGCAAAAAACATAAAACACGTCGAATTTTGAAACCACAGGGACCAAATTTGTTTTTTAAGTAAAACACAGGGACAAAGAACATTTTTGTCCCATATATGTATAAAGCTAACCACCATGTTGGGCCCACAGTACAATATAATTTCAAAATCCGAACAGTCCATTTTTTAGACCCTACTTCATAGATCTTCTCTCTAAAAAATCTCTAAAATCGAAATCTATTTAGCAATTTGATTATAATAATAACTATTCATATGCTTTTATCGAAAACAGTGTTCGTTTATTTATTTAATCACAATTAGATGACTGAATGATTTTTAACTTAGTTGAGTTTTTACAATAATGATCTTTGAAGTAGGGCCTAAAAAATCGACGGTTCAGATTATGAGATTAATTATGTGGTGGGTCTAAAAGCATGGTTAGCTTCGTATTAACTTACTAACCAATTAGTTTTAGAGCACTCTTCTTTATATATATATATATATATACAGGCTCCTTCTGTTGAGGTATACCTCAACTTATTTATGTTGAGGTATGACCTTGTTGGGGCCCACACGAGTTCTTTTGTGTCGATCCGAACCGTTCGCAAGGATCATCTTCATTGATAGATCATCCTTGCGAAAAATTAGCCAAATCGGAAATCATTTGCCTATCTAACTTTGATAAAACAAATGGACGGTTTTATCGAAAATATTTGGTTCGTCCATTTATTTGATCAAAGTTAGATAGGCAAATGATTTCCGATTTGGCTAATTTTTTGCAAGGATGATCTATCTATGGAGATGTAAAAATTGAACGGTTCGGATCGACACAAAAGGACTCGTGTGGGCCCCAACAAGGTATACCTCAACATAAATAAGTTGAGGTATACCTCAACAGAAGGAGCCTGTATATATATATATGCATAAAATCTATATATATAGTCAATTACAAATTATTATATAGGAGGGTTATTTGCATGTTTATAAATATGGATTTGTAGGTAATGAATATGGCTGTTGCTTCTTCTTCTATCTGCTGCTTGTAAGTCCCTGCTTCTAATGAAACCACTTAATTTTGTTTTTAGAATATGGCATCTTCTTCATCTTCAAGAAGGAAGCGTTTGATGATTAATTCAGATTCTGTCTCAAGGAAGCGTTTGATGAATATGGCGCAGTCTTCTTCTGCTATCCCCCACCCTCAAGAAAAGTATGATGTGTTTCTTAGTTTCAGAGGTGTGGACACTCGCGATTATTTTACCAGCCATCTTCATAAAGCTTTGCGTGACAAGAAAGTCGAAACCTATATAGATGACAGACTTGAGAGAGGAGATGAAATTTCACCTGCCCTAATCAAAGCAATCGAGCAATCAAAGCTTTCGGTGATCATTTTCTCAAAAAACTATGCTTCTTCCACGTGGTGCTTAGATGAACTTGTCCATATACTCCGGTGTAGGGAAAGATATGGACAGATTGTTATACCTGTTTTTTGCGGCATCGATCCATCGCATGTAAGGAAACAGGAGGGGAGTTATGCTGTTGCATTTGCTCAACTTGAACAACGTTTCAAGGACAAGGACAATCACATGCTGCGCGAGTGGAAGGATGCTTTGACAAAAGCAGCCAATCTATCTGATTCTAAAAAAATCAGGTAACTCTCTTAATTTCTACTTATGATCATTAATTTGATTGAGAGAAGGTTACTTACGAGATGTATATATTATACTTACAAACTATGATTTGTCTTTTCCTTCATATATTTCAGGCCTGAGTCCGAACTAGTTGAGACAGTTATCAAAGATATTTTGACAAAATTGAATTGTGAATCGTCATGTGATTTAAAGGGTCTGGTTGGAATTGAAAAAAACATTGAGAATATTGAATCGTTGTTGTGCATTGACTCACTAGATGTTCGCACTATAGGCATTTGGGGCATGGGTGGTATTGGCAAGACCACCCTTGCTGGTGCTGTATATAATAGACTCTCTTCCAAATTTGATGCTTGCTGTTTTCTTGCAAATGTTAGGGAAGAATCAGAGAAACTTGGACTAAATTACTTGCGAAATGAACTTCTTCGTAAGTTACTAAAGGATGAACATCTAAGTATCGGCAGTCCATCTATAGGATCACCTTTTGTTAGAGAGAGGCTTCTCCGTACAAAGGCCCTCATTGTTCTTGATGATGTGAACAATTCAAGTCAATTAGAATCTTTAGTTGGAGATGATGAACTAGCTAAAAAATTGTTGGGAAGTGGAACTAGAATCATTGTAACAACAAGAAATAGGCGCCTACTTAGGAAAAGAGTTGATGATGATATGATATATGAGGTTAAGGGATTAAATTTTGATGATGCTCTGCAGCTCTTTCAGTTGTATGCTTTCGAAAATAACTCTACTACGGAAGAATATACAGAGTTGTCGAGAATGGTGGTAGATTATGCTAACGGAATTCCATTAGCTCTTAAAGTTTTGGGTTCCTCATTCCTTCACTGCAACAACAAAGACGAATGGGAAAGTGAATTGAGTAAATTGAGAAAAGATTCTAACCTGGATATTATGGAAGTGTTGAGAATAAGTTATCATAATTTAGGTCAAGATGAGAAGAAGATATTTTTGTATATTGCGTGCTTATATAAAGGAAAGGATATAAATTATGCAAAAAGAATGTTAGATTTATGTGATGTCGTTCCAGGTGGAGGCATTCGTGTTCTCGTTGATATGTCTCTCATATCAATAACAAATAACCACCTAGGGATGCATGATCTTGTACAACAAATGGGTTGGGAAATTGTTCGTGAGCAAGATAAGAAAGAGCCAGGAGGACGCGATATAATTTGGACTGCTGAGGAGGCCTATCATGTACTGAAAAATAAGACAGTAAGAGCCAAATGTCTTTGCCTTTCTTGAAAATTTGCTTGAATTTTGCATAGAAAAAGCACATTTTCAATAAAGAAGTTAGATATTTCTACAAATGTAGTATGTAGTAATATATTTATTTATTTATTTATCTTTTTGTCTATTGTATGCTCATTTATATATACTTTGCTCTTGATTGCCAGGGAACTAATAAAGTTGAAGCAATATTCTTAGACATGTCTAAGATTGAAGAGCTATATTTGGGTCGTAAAGTCTTCAAAACAATGTATAATCTAAGATTGCTAAAATTGTATAACTTTGGTGGTGGCTCTAGAGTGTACGTCCCTGATCAAGGTCTTAAGTGTCTTCCTGATGCCCTTAGATATTTTCATTGGGAAAGATGCCCATTGGGGACCTTCTATCATGACAGCAGGCATGCAATGCCTGCACCAAAAAAAAAAAAAAAAAAAAAATTGATAACCTGCTGAACTGGTAAACAAGTTTTACCAATTTTTTGATGCATCCTTCAAGATAATGGTAACTCTTGATCAAGATTTGGTAACTTACCATATTCTTGATCGAAGTTACCATTTTCTTGAACCAAACATCAAGAAAATGGTAACTAAAACCTTGCCTCAAACCAAGTTACCACTTTTTTGATCATTCGATCAAGAAAATGGTAACTTGGTTCAAGAATCTGGTAACCAAGCCCAATCATGACCAAAATTACCATTTTTTTGATTTTTTTCCTCAAGAAATGGTAACTTTTTCTCAAGAAATAGTAAGTTACCATTTTCTTGATCAAAGTTACCATTTTCTTGAACCAAACATCAAGAAAATGGTAACAAATCAGTGGGGCAAAAACCGTTACCACTTTCTTGATCGTTCGATCAAGAAAATGGTAACTTGGTTCAAGAATGTGGTAACCAAGCCCAATCTTGACCAAAGTTACCATTTTCTTGATTTTTTCCTCAAGAAATAGTAACTTTTTCTCAAGAAATGGTAAGTTACCATTTTCTTGATCCAAGTTACCATTTTCTTGAACCAATCCTCAAGAAAATGGTAAGCAAATCAGCCAAACAAAAAACATTACCACTTTCTTGATCATTTGATCAAGAAAATGGTAACTTCGATCAAAAAAGTGGTAACCAAGCCCAACCTTGACCAAAGTTACCATTTTCTTGTTTTTTTTTCTCAAGAAATGGTAACTTTTTCTCAAGAAATGGTAAGTTACTATTTTCTTGATCCAAGTTACCATTTTCTTGAACCTATCCTCAAGAAAATGGTAACCAAATCAGTGTTGTTACTACTTTCTTAATCATTCGATCAAGAAAATGGTAACTTGGTTCAAGAATGTGGTAACCAAGCCCAATCTTGACCAAACTTACCATTTTCTTGTTTTTTTTCCTCAAGAAATGGTAACTTTAGCTCAAGAAATGGTAAATTACCATTTTCTTGATTGAGGTTACCATTTTCTTGAACCAAACCTCAAGAAAATGGTAAGCAAATGAGTGGGGCAAAAAAACGTTACCACTTTCTTGATCATTCGATCAAGAAAATGGTAACCGCAGTCAAGAATGTGGTAACCAAGCCAAATCTTGACCAAAGTTACCATTTTATTGATTATTTTTCTCAAGAAATGGTAAGTTTAGCTCAAGAAATGGTAAGTTACCATTTTCTTGACCCAAGTTACCATTTTCTTGAACTAATCCTCAAGAAACTGGTAAGCAAATCGGTGGGGCTAAAAACGTTACCACTTTCTTGATCGTTTGATCAAGAAAATGGTAACTTTGATCAAGAAAGTGGTAACCAAGCCCAACCTTGACCAAAGTTGCTATTTTCTTGATTTTTGTTCTCCAGAAATGGTAACTTTTTGTCAAAAATTTGTAAGTTACCATTTTTTTGATCCAAGTTACCATTTTATTGAACCCAACATCAAAAGAATGGTAATTTCATCACTGGGCCAAAAATCGTTTCGCACTGCAACTGCGTGTAGACGAAAAGGCAATTGCATTATTAGACTTCTAAATACACGCTCCTGTTTGACAATCAGGTTTGGACATGCAATCCAAAATTCTGAACAAAACTGCTTCTATAGTTATATACCAAGTTACCATATTCTTAATTCAAGTTACCATTTTCTTGAACCAAATCTCAAGAAAATGGTAACGGAATCACTGGGCCATAAAACGTTTCGCACTGCAACTGTGTATAGACGGAAGGGCAATTGCATTCTCAGACTACTCAATGCAAGCTCCTGTTTGGCAATCCGGTTTTGACATGCAATCTAAAATTACACAGTTTGACTAGTCTGGAAACGCGCCGGAGGCAGCATCTGTTGAAGAATCTGCCTCCTTCTTGGACACGTTTACTCTGCCTGGTATTGAATGATAGGTCTACTGCATCCTCGTGCACAACTGAGGTTCCTATAAGGCATATTATTACGGAGGCAAGCCCCTGCCCATGACAATATGTTTTTCAGCATCTCTTCTTAAATGAATGTATTTGTCTAGTCTAACATACCCAATTATCCTCTGCTAGTTTAAGTTGGAGTGCCTGAATATTTACTAACGAACATAAACTTATTAACGTCTCAATAACTTAATTGTCATAATTTTCAGGATGCACACCGCTACGTCATTTATTTACCAAACAATGCAGCCACGTATTCATACACACAGTCACATTACTCACATCCATAAACAACAGAACGAACAAAATGCATAAAATAAAATGGCCAAGCATACACTTCATCCATAGTACTTAGATTGAGTCTTAGTACAACAATAACCAAGCAGATACCGAAGAAGCAATTATCACTACATGAAAACTGCAAAATTAATCAAGAGTAACTGCAAAAAGCCTCCCAATTGTAGCCTGCCAAGTTTGGTGACGTTACGACCAGTTTTTCACATTATAATTACATTCGTTATTACGGGGAGTAAATGTCATCAGGATCAGGTGACCACGATGAGTCAGATGGCCACCATGGACGCCAATTGGCAGGGGTGCAGTCCGGCGATGACTCTGAATGATAGTCGTTCCCAGGTTCTTCATCCACCAAATCCAGTGGTCTGGACTGTTGAGATAAATCAGGGGCAGCTGACCCTTGTGATGAATCCGCAACATTTGACACTCCGGTATCTTTGGGTGGTTGTGATGCCGAAACAATTGTGAATCCACAGCTACTGTACTCATCTACCCATATCCAGCCATGGCAGTCAGCCTTACCCTAATACAAAACACATGCATTATGACATTTCAATGTTTTCGTTGCTTTAAGGATTGGGCAAACTTAACAACAACGTTCACTTACATTAGTCCCTTCGCATCCCCAGGCTGGACGTTGATTACCTTCAAAATTGGCAATATATTGCATTGAACCATTGCAAACTAAGCACCGTGGACCTAAGTCGTTGGCCATATGTTCCTACTTGCACAAAAACACATTGTCTTTATTCTTTGCAAACATATTATGGAAAAATACCTAACAATGTGAAATTTTGATCCATAACACACCATGTACGCAATTTCCAATATTCAACTGCAGCAAGATAATAATGCTTTTGAATGAAAAATCATAGTCTTTTCAAGAAGCTTTTTCTTCTTTCTTTTTATGGCCATTCATTTTGTTTTCACGAAACATTTTGCAAACTCCTTCCTGAAATGGGAGAACCTAAAATGGATATCTGTCCTCCCAAGACTAAATAACTTGACATCCGCGTGTATGACAGTAGAAAAAAAACCGACCACATGCACAAAAAAATTAAAAACAAACTCCAAACAAACAAATTACATACATACCCAACCTTTACAGCAAAAACAAGTACAAGGGCAGGGAGATGATCAAAAAGAGAAAAAATCCCACGTTTTGCTTATTTTGAGTAACTTCCGTACTAGATTGAAGAGGGGTAGCCGCCGCAGCCCCTGTTGGGACTACTTCAGCTCTACAACTCTCATCACTTGTTTTTATTAACAATAAATTTTTAAAATTCCTAACCAATAACACAGCAAGCAAGTATAGCAACCAATAACAGTTTAGTTTACTAAATTACTCACAAGTTAGGAACCAGGTATCAAGCTGCCATAAATGAAATCCATAACATTAAGCAACCAATCTCACAACTTAGTTTACTAAATTCGTTTAGAAAATACTAGCTTTCTAATACGCTTGTGTAAGTGATTTTTTTATTATTTGTTTTTAAAATCCCAAAAACAAATATAAGCATATCTGCATATTTGATATATGGAAATCTTACCTTGCTCCTGTTCTGAAACCAAACTTGAACGTGTCTTGGCTTCAATGTAAATTGCTGCAAGTGCCTGTTTCTGAGCCTGAATGAATTAGTTCAAAATCCAAATATTCAGTTCATGAAAGAGATGGAGAGTTTGACATATGAATAAAACTACAAAAAAAAATGTAAACAAATCGAAGCCCTAACCTGGGTGAGCGAGACAGCGTCTGAGTTTTACGGTTTCTGCGAGATCGAAACTCGGTGAGATAGAGAGTGAGCGTGAGTTTTCTGGGTTTCTATGTTTCGAAACTCAGTGAGAGAGGGTCTGAGTTTTCTGGGATGATGGGCGATGGACGTGCTAGGATGGGTTTCTGAGTTTTCTGCGTTTTTGGTGGGAGGATGGCGAAAGGGTGGCGACAACGAGGATTGAACGACAGTGCCAGGACGGCGAGAGAGAGTCTGATCTTTCTGGGATGGGTTTCTGAGTTTTCGGTGAGAGGATGGCGAGATCGAGGGTGGCAAGAGGGCGAGGATTCAGTCAGAAGGTGAGGGCCTCAGAGGGCGAGGGCGGCGAGATAGAGTCTGGGTGAGGCTAGGTTATTTATTTTGAATCGAGAGTGAGCTGAGCGGAAATTCTGTGTGATTTGGGTTTTACCATTTTTTTGATGCACCTCTCAAGAAACTGGTAACTCAGGCAATATTTTGTAACTTACCAAATCTTGACCAAGAGTTACCACTTTCTTGAGGGATCCCTCAAAAAAGTGGTAACTTCACAAAACTGCCTAAAACCCAGGATACCACTTTATTGATCTTATATTGAAGAAAATGGTAACTTCACATCAAGAATGTGGTAACCACGTACACAGGCAACTGTATGCCGACCATCATGCAATTGCATTCTACAAGCCTTAAATACGAGCTCCTGTTTGGCAATCAGGTTTGGACATGCGATCACAAAATTTAATCTTCACCAAACTTACCATTTGTTTAAATTTTTTTTTAAAGAATTGGTAACTTAATCTCAAGAAATGGTAAGTTATTATTTTGTTGATCGAAGTTACCATTTTCCTGAACGAATACTCAAGAAAATGGTAACCAAATCAGCCAAGCAAAACACGTTACCACTTTCGATTTTTTTATTACATTTATTGCTTTAGATATGTTTTACAATTTATATAAAACATATGTTTTGTGGTTATGAATTTTTGTTATTACACATATATATGCTTTGGGATTTGGCTAGATTTAGCCACTGGGTGATTTCTTGTATGCGAGTAACGAACAAACTCAGAAAAACAGCACGTAACGAGTTCATAAATTCATAAGCTAAAATGCGACCATGTGATGTCTTGTATACCTGCAAATGCATGCCTAGATTAACTCAGCCACATTGAAATTTGGAAATAGATTGAACACATCCTGCAATTTCAACCAAAACAAACATGGATGGAAACAATGAATTCACTTAATCATAATATACTTGATTTTATACTAAACATATTATTCCTACTTATATTAAACACATTAAGACTTTTATACTAAGAAAATAATACAAAATTGTGAATTAAGACTTTTATACTAAACAGATTATTCCTACTTATATTTCATATTAAGTAAGCAATCGCTCTTACAACTTGTATATCTTCACAACACTACCCAAATAGATAGTAGAAAAGACAGTCACCATAAATTCTCAAAGTAAGAGAGAGAGGGAGAGATAGAGGGAGTGAGAGAGAGAGAGAGAGAGAGAGAGCGAGAGAGAGAGAGAGAGAGAGAGAGAGAGAGAGAGAGAGAGAGAGAGAGAGAGAGATAGTACCTTCAGGTAGACCTCCTCTTGCCAATTGTCTAGATGTGAAATCTATTTCTCAAATGTGGAAGTCAGTGTTCCTATTAAACAAGTAAACAGAACATGCAAGCACTAGTCAATTGAAAAACTACAAACGTTGTGGTTATATATATGTAATTCGACAAAGTGTCTTCAATAAGATGAATAGATATCCCAAGAAGTGAAACTTTCTATGTACAAATTCTGAAACAAGAATAATCAAGGTAAAAGTCCAACTTCCATATAATTCCAGAAAATGACAATGATTTCATTTAATAAAAAAAAGGACATATTTAAGATATTTTTACTGCACATACATACACTTCCTAGAAGCTATCTAATACAGTCCTATTTCATAGTTTGTAAATGAAGCAGTCAAATGTTTCATAATATATTGCAACAAGTTAACAACTGCAAGAGCAAAGAAATTATTGCATTGATAAAAGATATGAGAATCCAAAAAAAAAAAAAAAACCTGCAAGAGGAAAGAGACTCTAGGCTTCATAATGAAGAGAAAGTCATGTCAATCAATAGACATTACTATTGACCTTCAGCAATCACTCAATCTTCTCATCTTTTTTAGCAATTGTGTGCTTGAAGGATGCTACCTGCAAGATTTAATAGATAATTACAAATTTTGATTAAGAGATGCATAAAAGTAAAAACATTTAGTGAAAAGAAGATTACTTTTTACGTAAAAAGATTAGGTAGACACAATATAGTAACAGGATAATTTCAATAAGAACATATACATCTCACTTGACTGTCTACCATGGCTTCAAAATGTACCATGGGCTTTAAAGTTAAGTTAAAGTAAAACTTTCAATTTGTTCTCCCTAAAGCAATACTGTCTTTCAACTAGTGCAAATTTTAGTTAATGAATATTGACACCCAAAAAAAAGTGGAAAAGCTAAACAGTGCATGCATTTCCAGTTTATGGATGTCATCATATGAATTGTAGACCCAGCCTACAAGGGTGCTCAACAAACCCATCCTACGCATGATCTCATACCTTCCAGTTATTTAGAAATATTGCTCTCCACCTGATCAAGTTTCTGAATAATTTCAACGGAACCTCATCATCGTAAAGTATATCTAATTTTAAACCTTCATGGAAAATAAAATAGCCTAACAAATCAGCCCCACTTACGTACTCCTCCTCCCCCCCCCTTTCCAAGATTTTGAAAAGAAAAAGAGCATAAAAACAAACCCCACTTTTCTTTTTCCTTGCACAAATTAAACAGAAAAAAGGGAAAGCTATAACTATTCACTACAAATGAAAAAACTCTTATTGCCACACGAAAAAATAGTACGCAATCAATTAATTGGAAAGGTAGTAATCCTTCATATATCAGAGGTCAAAGAAAAGATGATATTCAGAATCAATAGTAAAGAAATAAAGGTGTGCACTGTGATAATCCTTCATATATTCCTAAATTGTCCACTCTTTAATAAAACTAATGCATGTAATTGTCCCCTGTGCATAGTCATAGTCAAACTTATTCCTAACAAAAACAAACACACAGAGGAGAACCTTAGAAAAATGAATATACCGATTCTCCTTTTGATTTAGCAGTGCCAATTTGTTTTCATACTCTGCTTCCCAGATGTCAGTGGTGCACAGGGATAAAAGGGATTTGGGATTGAAGTTGACAAATCACATAATTCAACCTGCATAAACACAGGTCATCCCTGCGCAGAAATATTTGTCATTCAACGTGTCTTGGCTTCAGTTAAATTGCTGCAAGTGCCTGTTGAGCCTGCATAAATTAGTTCAAAATCCAAATATTAAATTCATGAAAGAGATAGAGAGTTTGACATATGAATAAATCTACAAAATCAAATGTAAACAAATCGAAGCCCTAACCTGGGTGAGAGAGACAGAGTCGGAGTTTTATAGTTTCTGAGAGATCGAAACTCGGTGAGAGAAAGAGTCTGAGTGAGTTTTCTGGGTTTCTAGGTTTCGAAACTCAGTGAGAGAGGGTCTGAGTCTTCTGGTATGATGGGCGATGGACGTGCTAGGATGGGTTTCTGAGTTTTCTGCGTTTTTGGTGGGAGGATGGCGAAAGGGTGGCCAAGCGAGGATTGAACGACAGTGCCAGGACGGCGAGAGAGAGTCGAGGGCGGCGAGCGAGGGTCTGGGTGAGGCTACGTTATTTATTTTGAATGGAGAGTGAAATGAGCGGAAGTTCTGTGTGATTTGGGTTTTACCACTTTTTTGATGCATCCCTCAAGAAAGTGGTAACTCTGTCAAGATTTGGTTACTTACCAAATTTTGACTATGAGTTACCACTTTCTTGAGGGATGCATCAAAAAAGTGGTAACTTCACAAAACTGCCTAAAACCCAAGTTACCACTTTCTTGATCTTAAATTCAATAAAATGGTAAATTCACATCAAGAATGTGGTAACCACCTACGCATGCAACTGTACATAGATGAAAAGGCAATTGCATTCTCTGAGTATTAAAAACTAGCTCCTGTTTGCCAATCCGGTTTGAACATGCAATCACAAAATTATATCTTGACCAAACTTACCATTTTCTTGATCTTTTTTCTCAAGAAATGGTAAAATTTTCTCAAGAAATGGTAAGTTACCACATTCTTGATCAAAGTTACCATTTTCTTGAACCAACCATCAAGAAAATGGTAACCAAATCAGCCAAGCAAAACACGTTACCAAATTCGTGATCGTTTGATCAAGAAAATAGTAACTTGGTTCAAGAATGTGGTAACAAAGGCCAATCTTGACCAAAGTTACAATTTTCTTGATTTTTTCCCTCAAGAAATGGTAACATTTTCTCAAGAAATGGTAAGTTACCACATTCTTGATCAAAGTTACCATTTTCTTAAACCAAACATCAAGAAAATGGTAACCAAATCAGCCAAGCAAAACACGTTACTACTTTCTTGATCAATCGATCAAGAAAATGGTAACTTGGTTCAAGAAAGTGGTAACTCAGCCTAAGCTTGACCAAACTTACCATTTTCTTGATTTTTTTCCTCAAGAAATGGTAACTTTTTCTCAAGAAATGGTAAGTTACCATTTTCTTTATCCAAGTTACCATTTTCTTGAACCAATCCTCAAGAAAATGGTAACCAAATCAGCCAAGCAAAAAACGTTACCACTTTCTTGATCATTTGATCAAGAAAATGGTAACTTGGTTCAAGAATGTGGTAACCAATCTCAACCTTGATCAAAGTTACAATTTTCTTAATTTTTTTCCTCAAGAAATGGTAACTTTGGATCAAGAGATGGTAAGTTACCATTTTCTTCATCCAAGTTACCATTTTCTTGAACCAATCCTCAAGAAAATGGTAACCAAATTAGCCAAGCAAAAAACGTTACCACTTTCTTGATTGTTCGATCAAGAAAATGGTAACTTTGATCAAGAAAGTGGTAACCAAGCCCAAGCTTGACAAAAGTTACCATTTTCTTGATTTATTTCCTCAAGAAATGGTAACTTTTTCTTAAGAAATAGTAAGTTACCATTTTCTTGATCCAAGTTACCATTTTCTTAAACCAATCCTCAAGAAAATGGTAACTAAATCAGTGGGGCAGAAAACGTTACCACTTTCTTGATCGTTCGATCAAGAAAATGGTAACTTTGATCAAGAAAGTGGTAACCAAGCCCAAGCTTGACCAAAGCTACCATTTTTTTGATTTTTTTTCTCAAGAAATGGTAACTTTTTGTTAAGAAATGGTAAGTTACCATTTTGTTGATCCAAGTTACCATTTTCTTGAACCAAACATCAAGAAAATGGTAACCAAATCAGCCAAGCAAAACATGTTACCACTTTCTTGATCGTTCGATCAAGAAAATGGTAACTTAGTTCAAGAATGTGGTAACTAAGGCCAATCTTGACCAAAGTTACAATTCTCTTGATTTTTTTCCTCAAGAAATGGTAACATTTTCTTAAGAAATGGTAAGTTACCACATTCTTGATCGAAGTTACCATTTTCTTGAACCAAATATCAAGAAAATGGTAACGGAATCAGTGAAGCAAAACACGTTACCACTTTCTTGATCAATTGATCAAGAAAATGGTAACTTCATTCAAAAAAGTGGTAATCCAGCCCCAGCGTGACCAAACTTACCATTTTCTTGATTTTGTTTTCTCAAGAAATGGTAACTTTTTCTCAATGAATTGTAAGTTACCATTTTCTTGAACCAAATCTCAAGAAAATGGTAATTTCATCACTGGGCCAAAAAAACGTTTCGCACTGCAACTGTGTATACACGAAAGGGCAATTGCATTCTCAGAGTGCTATATACAAGCTCCTGTGTAACAATCAGGTTTTGACATGCAATTCAAAATTACACTATTTGACAAGTCTGGAGACGCGCCAGAGGTTCATTTTTTTTTCAACTTGGGTGGGTTAATTTTATATTTTGGGCGAGGATGGAATTTTTTTGGTTTCAATTTCAATATTTTGTGTTTTAATTTTTTTGTTTTAGTGATTTTCAGTTTTAGTTTTTTGAATTTTAAATTTTGTAGGGGGTTTTTTTTAGATCAAATTTTTTAAGGTATTAAGTATTAACAAGTTTAATTAAAAACCTTGTACTAAAAGTCTAAAACTATATACATTACACATTTACATGTGTTTTACATTTTTAATCAATATTGTATCAAAATGTTTAGGCATTCTTGAGTTGGGTAAAATTTGTTGAATATCAAGTACCCAAAAGTGCCAATACATATTTTGCCAATACACATGCTTGTATTTTGCTGCCCCTTTATGTATTAACCAAAATCTTTTTCTGTTTTTTAATCATTGAATAATGCTGTTATAATTGGGATCCTGAGCAGTCCCTGTCGAATCGTTTAAAATCATTTCAACAGATCAAACGCAATGGATGAATTGTCAAAAGAACAAAGCAAATGCCATTTGTTTTTTCAGCCCAACTGATATCCAAAACAAGATTGGAAATCGTAATCAAGTTTTTTCGATGTATAAAACCTCCTGAAATTGATATAAACAAACAAGATTATACATGTCAATTTTTAATGGGATTTGGATGTTATAAATGTTATTTATATTCCATTCTCTCATAAAAATCCATCCATTCAACAAAAATCCATCCATTCATAAAAAATTTCATCCATTCATTTAACTAATCAATATTTGTTCAAATACATGTTCCAAAAGCACGGAGAGTTTCAGAGACCAATTTTGATCCTTGGAGAACATAATGGGACCATTGGAAGTGGTTTGGAAAATATCAGCAACTAGCTTGAACACACTTGGTATGAAATACTAGTCAATCTTCATGTGTTGATTGCTGAGACGTTGCAGACCACACAATGGCAAGATACTCTGCCTCTGCAATAGGTCTGGAGGCAAGGTTGCTTCTTCACACAATTTTAACATGAAGATATACATTGAGTGAACAGAACTACCAACCCAATTATTCAGAAGCACAATTTCACATAACAAATCAAAACTATGAATTCATAGCATTTAATGCAATAAGAGAAACCAGACACTTCGCATTAACCTAAGACAGACTTTCAATTAAGCAATAATTGGTACCAAGTGTATCAAATTAATTGGATTGACAAAGAAAACCAAGCAGTTAGGAAGAGATCTAATTTACATTATCTCAAATTTGGTATTAATAATGGTTCCAAATCCAATATAGCTTATTAAGGGATTGTGCACTAGATTTCCCTTCTTCTCTAAACCAATTGAATACCTCTCACAAGAGTGTCAAGGCAGAAGTAATCCAATGAAAAAGACGTCTCTATCCTAATGACTTTTCCAGCTATAAAATGGTAATCTACTATATCAGGTCATAAATTAAACTTCCAAACGCAAATAAGTAGTGCCATGAAAGTATATGTAAACAGGAACGAAAATGCAATCACCTGAACTTTACTTTTATAAGTATCCCAAATTGATCGAAGTCCATTTCATGCTCATCTGAGAGAAAAAGTTCCCATAAAAATGACAATTTCTAGAAAGTGCAATATTGAATTCTGGGGCAAGTAATGGTCCATTACCTCGTGGAAATTAGCTTTGATAAATAGCAGCCCTTCAAAAGCCAATGGAGCAACTTTGAATACCTTGACAAAGGATGGAACTGCGATGTACTTGGCTAGCAACCTTGACAACATTTTGGTGCTGGTGAAGAAAAGCTATCATGTTTTCCTTGTAAGAACCCTGACATTAGTGCAGAAAGCATGGTCAGTATAATAAACACAAAAACAAATTGCATTCAGGAAAGTCCTATTATTATTTTTTGTTAAGGAAAAATGTCAATCCAGAAGGGTGAGCATTTTCAGAGAATCATAAAAGTACAAAACAAGAGGGGCAAAAAAAAAACAAAAAACAAAAAAGCAGCTCCTAAGGGTTCATACCAGAGCAGAAGCACCAAAGAATAGAGAAGTTCTTCAATTGTTGCAATTGTATAGCTGTCCAGATTTTGTTCTAGATACTCTTTAATTTAGATCACTTCAAAGCAAACTACACTCTTAAAATGCACTCTTTGAACGTTGTCTAGCAGTTTGAAATGAAGGACACTTCACATGCACTCTTCTCCTTTACCTGCTAATTCAAATTTGTTGCCTAAATTAAGAACCAAGGAGAAAGTCATTTCAAACTGCATGAACTGCAGATAAACAACCAACAAGCTCTATTTGTCTTGTTAACTGAACTAAACAATCATATATCTGTTTCGTCCGAGGGTGTGATTTGTCTCTGACAATAAACTCATATACAATGTCATTGACCTCAATTGAGCTGCAACCAGGAGTCTTCTCTACTCCTCTCTCCTTCATCATATTTTGCACCCTCCCTGCCTCCTCCCACATATTTGATTCCCTATACATTTTTGCAAGCAAAATGTAAACTCCACTATCATGAGGGTCCAACTCGAGAAGCTTGGAAGCTGCTCTTTCTGCCATCAAAATATTTTTATGAATATAACAAGCAAAGAATAATGCACCCCACACCACAGCATCTGCCTTAACTGACATGCCATTGATAATCTCTTCTGCTTCTTCCAAATGACCAGCCCTACCTAGAAGGTCCACCATGCAAGAGTAATGTTTAAGTAATGCAATCACTATTCTTCCACTAAAAGACTGGTTTTTAGTATGGTTTGTAAGGTACATGTATTGATGATATAAGTATCTTTCTAATAATCCGGTTAAAACTTAAGGTCAACATTATGATGTCTAGATAAAGTCATGCAGATTACAGATTGGCACAGGAAAGATACATGTATATTCTTTCTTTTAATCAATGCAGCAGAGACTTATTAGTAGATAAATAGCACACACATACACACACACACATTCCAAAAGGACATGAGCAGTCATAATCATTTATAGCGTTTTGCATGCAAATGTCCTGAAATCCCTAAATATATCCATACCTTGAAATCGAACAATTATCAAAACTATCCACATGAACCCATACCCCAATAACAATTTTAAGCCAAATCTTCAAATTAAATGGGAAAACGTCAAGACCATACCAAACCCATAGTGCAAAATACCTTAAATTAACAGAGCACAACAGAGGAAGGAGTGAGCAATTCGTGTGATGGATGTGCAATTCGTGGTTGAGCTCTGTCCCATTAAATTGATTCTTTGTGAAGTGAGCTCTGTCCCTCTGGAAGTGTGGATGGATCTCGGATTGGGTTGTGCACTGAGCTCAGCTCTGCCCCTGTGGAAGTCTCGATGTACCCATTAAATTGATTCTTTGTGAAGTGAGCTCTGTCCCTCTGGAAGTGTGGATGGATCTCGGATTGGGTTGTGCACTGAGCTCAGCTCTGCCCCTGCTGGGTTGTGCACTGAGCTCAGCTCTGCCCCTGTGGAAGTCTGGGTTTTTTCGTGAAAGGCTACCGATAAGTGCTAACCCTGTATATTAGCTCACTTTCTCTCTCATCTCATTAACTTGCTACCTGCTGGCCCATAAGTTTTTTTCTTAACCGTTAGATCAACATTTACTGATCTAACGGTCAAAAGCTTGAAGGCATCTAATGCCTGCAGTTATGTTAGAATTTCCCTGCCCATTGAAATCATTGCCGTCAAAATTTTCTCCATGCAATCTTGTTGAGCTTCATATGCCTGGTAGCCAAGTTGAGAAACTTTGGCATAAAGGCCAGGTATGATTAATTTTGTTCTTTGTTACATTATATGTAGTGTGGAGAGTTATTGTTACTAAGTTATCCAATCTTAATTACCATTTTTCTTTAATTTGTTACAGAATATTAGGAACTTAAAAAAGATCGATCTTCGTTCTTCTAGGCAGCTAACGGAAGTTCCAGATTTATCTGAGTGTCAAAATATGGAGTCTATAGATCTTTGCTATTGTACGAGTTTGGTTGCAATTCCTTCATATTTTGAAAAACTTGACAAGCTTAAGAATCTGGATGTGGGAGATTGCTCGAATCTTAAAAATTTTCCGGAAATACCAACCAATATTGAATGGTTAAATGTATGTGGGACTGCAATAGAGGAATTGCCTTCATCAGTTTGGTCTTGTGAAAAACTTCGGGAGTTACAAATTTATAGCTGTCGCTACCTTAAGAATCTTCCAAGCAGCACTTGTAAGTTAAATAAACTCCAAGAGCTTCGTCCATATTGGTGCCCATCTCTTGGCAAGGTTTCAGAGCTTCCCAGGAATATAACAACTTTGAATTTGCAGGGGACATCAATAGAAGTAGTGCCCTCATCAATATTTGAGTCTCTCTCTGGTCTTGTTTCAATTGATCTGAATTATTGCGAAAGGCTTGTGAGGCTCCCATCCAACATTTGTAAGTCGAAATCTCTTGGTAATCTTTTTCTCAGTGGTTGCTCTAAATTCGAATGCTTCCCAGAAATCTTGGAGCCCATGGAATGTCTGAAGCTACTTTATTTAAGTGGAACAGCAGTTAAAGAGCTATCTGCCTCGTCCATTGAAAATTTAATTGGGCTTAAATATTTACCCCTGGATATGTGCAAAAACCTTGAGTCTGTCCCGAACAACATCTACAATTTAAACTATCTTAGAGATCTCACCTTTGAGGGCTGTTCGAGACTCAAAAAATTGCCTGATGGCCTCATGATTAGCTTATCCTCATTAGAAAGCTTAGATCTAAGTGGAACCAAGATTGACAGCGTACCTGCAAACATCAAACAAGTTTCTGGGCTGAGGGACTTAGACATAAGCAACTGCAAGAGCCTTCGATCTTTACAATTGCAAGATCTCCCGTTGAATCTGCGACATTTGGACGCACATGGCTGCACATCACTGGAGACAGTGTCTGGTTCAAATTTTGTACTCACACACGGTTTGGATATGTGTATTAAAAAAAAAGGTAACTAAAGAACATCTGAACATTATAATATAATAAGGGCAAATCAGTAAAAGACATAAGTGAAAATTGAAAAACAAAAACAAAAACAAAAAGAAGAACGAACTTTTTTATCACGACGTACGTTGCACCCGGCAGTTACCAGCAGTTTTCTACATCCCTTTAGACCAAGCACTACCCCAACCTTAACTCCACTACCTCAGTTTCTCTCATTCAGAGTTTCAAAAATCCCAAAATTATGAAAAAACTAATGCACACCCGAGAGAAGACAGAAGAAGACGAAAACCCCAAGAGTATCGAACTATTGATGAATTTTGGGACAAGAACCCTCATGTTGGCAAGATTCAACAACCGTGCACAACAATTGTGAGAGTTTCGTTTTTTATTTCCTTATGCTTTTTATTATTTCCTTATGCCTTTAGTGTTGTAAAATTAATTAATCACGTGTTAAAAGTTCTGAATCCACACAGCAAAATGGGGGACAACGAATGATAGAAATGACGCTCGAAACCGTCATTCATCCCACGTTCAGCCAAAGCCAGTGGGTGACAAAGTGCATACAAGAGGGAAGTAGAGAAATCCACTACTAGGAAGTACCCCATTAGAGATCAGTGGAACACTGATGTCTATTAGGTTTGCGACCGATAAGGGCAGACGTGATATCTAATGTACCCTATTTTCAATATCGGTTTTTACCCGATGTTTATAAAAACTTAGACATCCTATTTGTTGAATTTCCGATATTGTTAATACATAATATATATCGAATTTTTAAGTTTCCGCTATCTATATGAATGGATTCCGATATGTAATGTACTTTCAATATCATTAGTTTTTTAAAAACTGACATTAACATGTATATTATATATCGGTTTGGTTATATTTTTCGATATTGTAAACTCAGCAAAAGCTATGTTTGGTAAGTTGTTACATCACTTTTTTTATTAAAGCGATATTTAATATTGTTAACACATCAGAGTTTTAAATAAAACCGATATATCTGTATAGATGTTTGTCCGTTGTTTCAGATATTATAAGTCTTTTAAACATCATGTTTGAGCTACCATGTGATATAAAAATTATATTAGATATCGCTATTATTTTTTTTTTCGATGTATATGCCTGTATAAATATCAGATTTAAGACATTAGATATCAGTATTGAACGGATATTGTAAATTTTTTTTAATTAAAAAAAACAAAATTAAAATGGATTGTTAGATATCAGTTTTTCCTGTCAAATATTTGATATAAAAATTCGAACATGCACCATCCAATTTGTGCAATTTAAATGCTTCAATCAATTTCATCCAACATTCTCATACAATATTTCCAACATCCAATTTCAACCATATTCAAGTTAACAAAAATAAATTACAAATCCCTCAACAAGTAGGGATAACCCTAGCTAGCTAATCCATTTTTAACCCCCCTAAGAAACTTCAAAAATCTGCACAAAATATAAGGCATGGCTAGTTCTAAATGATGCACACTAGGTACTTTGATCTATTCTCTGAATTTCCAATTCCCACAGAGACACGTGCTGGGTCCACAAGACCAACCATTTCAGCCATGTTGGATTCGATAAGCCTATCGTACAGGTACCTAAAAATTTTCAAGCATCCATTTGTATCACAACAGTTTATGAGGAAAAAAAAACAATGTAGATGAATCAAAGAGTACACTGACCTCATGTACACAACTATGCAGGTTGCTGAAAGTTCCTCCATCCTCAATACTGCAGCTATATCCTCGTACAAGATATAAAGTTTTTGGACAGCTCGATCATATCCACAAAATGCTCAAAACATGTACCAGATTTATACCAACATGCATGTCAGTCTAAATATATTGAGGGTAACAAACTCTACCCATTCAACTCGAATTTCATCAAAATTTTCTTATGTGTAACCGCTCCGCTTGTACTTCGAATTACTCCACTGAAAACATTATAAAAAAGTGCATTAATATTTACATATTGGCAGCCAACACATGCAAAAGCTCAAACCAATACTCAAATCAGATTTGTTACCCAAATTATCACTCATGCATGTAAATTTCACCAAATCAAAACCAACAAAACCTGTCGAATGCTACAAACTAGACCCAAAGTACCAAATCATTCAAACATAGCTTCAATTCATAAGATTTTTTATTTAAAACACTCTTGAACATGTCTAGTACTTGTTCCATAAGTATCAGGTCAAAAGCACTACTCAAAATCACAATGGTGCAACCAAACTCGTAATAATGCACTGCGTAGTAAAACTGTCATTTTCTAGCAAAACAGAATCAATTTTAGAAAATCATAGAAAATACATCTCAAATCGGATTTCAGTGATTCAGAGCTTGAAATTATTGTTGAGATGTCTAGTTTAAATGGTCCAAAAACCAAATTCAAAAGCCTTGTCAAACACTTCAGAATTTCAGAAATATGACACAAGGTCAAAACTGTGCAATGTAGGCAGATTGTGTAGTTTCCATGAAAATCAAAGCCTTTCTGTCAAAAAGCTTGGCCTTTTCACACAACAACACACAATTACAACCAACTAAGAGCATAATACAAGCTAGGGTTAGGGCCTTACCTCCAAGCTCTCGGTTTACAAATATTGAAATGGCAGCAACACTTGGTCTAAATATAATCATATGCTACTACGTACAACATTAGGATGCAAAAATCTTTTTGCATACCACTTGCATTAGAAAAAATGGAGCATGAGCCAAGGATTATCTACCTAAACCTGCAAAAAATAATACCAACATATTAACAAATTAGACTCTGGAGTATTATTCCATCTTAACAAGAAAACTAGAAAGATTAATGATTAAAAAGACATAACAGAAACTAGATCCTAGATAATACCATGTTTAACATAGAGTAACCTTCACATTGAGAATATAGGACTCAAAAGGCTGAGAGATGAAAGATGAGAGAGAGAGAGAGAGAGAGAGATAGACCATGTGCTCTGCAACCTACATATATTGATAGAAACAAACAGATTTGTAAGAAATTATCCACATAATGATGGTTGGATGAACCTCTTTCCCACAAATTGATAGAAACAAACAGATTTGTAAGAACGCCCATAATGATGCCCAAAACCAGACTCTTTCCCACAAATTAGCACATAAGCAAGCAATAAATAAAAAAGCTTTTCGAAGGAGTAAAGTTCAAATTAGCACATTGACTTGGCTTACATCATTTTCTTTGAATAAAAAAAAAAAAACAGAACTAAAATTAGAAGTTAAAAACATTTTAATATTAAATTAGATATAAATGAAAACAATATATACAAACATATATATTATACAAATGACACCATTATGTACAAACAATATAAATTGGACATGCCACTCTTGCACTTCCATATCCAACACCTCTTTGGACAGTAAACAAAAGCTCACCTTCATTTATATAAATGCCATGAAAGTTCAAGTGTCTTACTTAGTTACAATTTTATCACTGCTTTACTTTCTAAGGAAGTCATATATTTACAAACTTATTTTTCAATTCCAGTCATGCAGGGTAATCTTCCTATCATGTGTTAGTGACAAGATTACTAGCACAATCTACTAAATCTGCTGCTAATTGAGAGCACTGGAAATCAAACAGACTAGAAAGATGCAAGACATAGAGGGATAGAGAGAGAGAGAGAGAGAGAGAGAGAGAGAGAGAGAGAGAGAGAGAGCATGCACCTCCACATGTTTCAAGTAATCTGGAACATATGATTGCTGCAATCTACATATTTTAGAATAACCACTCCTAATTAAGCTGCATCTTGTGGAAATAACATGAACTCTTCCATCTTTGTCTCTGCTAAGCCATCCACAAATGAATATCATATATAAGGTGGTTTATATTCATTGTATTATATACAAATATATCCCTACAAACTAATGTTAAGATAAGGAACTTTAATAGTACACCCATATATATTCTAAGTCTTGCTGCAATGAGTTTCTTACTTTCTTGTATATAGGACAAATTTTAATATGCCCACTCATCAAATATTTTGGATCTGCAACCAAATTAGGTGGAAACTGCAGCAAAGTCTATATTGAAACCTTAATCCAATTACTGTTTGAGAAATGCTAGCTTTTAAAAAAAAAAAAAAAAAAACATTTTATGTAGGAAATCTCATTTGTCCTAGCTTCAACTTCTAACTCACTAGCTTCTCTCCTTCTAGCAAACTCTGCTTCAGTTGCTTTTATTTCAATTATGTGTTTCTCAACCTTGAAGCCTTAAAACAAGGAAATTAATTAACAAGTCAGTAAGAGGATGAGGAAGCTTCAAGAAAATTAGAGCAACATCAAAGAGGTGCCAAAATAATTAACATAAACAGATCTAGTTGGTAATTTACAAGAACTAAACGGGGAACACTATTAACAGTATAAAATAATATCAACAATGAATGGTAGGAAAGCTCTTGGAAACTGTAGGCAAGTATTATCTATGTATATATATTTATTATATATACATATCAATAATTAATCAATATATATATTAATATCAATAATTAATCAATTGACAAGACTCATGTGAATTGGATAGTTTAGGCAAACAAAAACTTCAAAATTCCAAGTAGGACTTCAAGAGTAGGTAAGGAGTTTTGAGAGAGCAGAGTTCTGTTTGTTGGATCCATGTGCAAGTGCAGGATAGATAGATAAATAGATAGATATAGATAGAGAGAGAGAGAGAGAGAGACAGAGACAGAGACCACCGGGTTAACTTATGGATGGTCAGCCAAATATGAATCAATTTCACATGAATTCCACCTGCTGATGAATGATTAATCTCCAAACTGCCTTCCAGAGGGCCAAAGATTAAGACCAACCAAATGCTATGCTCACCGCGGAGGTGGGGGAGGCACATGGGATTTTGCAAATCCTACCCAAGCGACAATTCCAACAGCAAGGATTATCCAACCAAATATGTCATACTTGAGATCACTGCTCTTCTTTTTCTTTGTAGCCTGTAGAGAAGGGGAAACAGTAATAATTCATCAACAGATGAAGAAACTAACCATAATATAAGAACACAGAGACAGACTGCTGTACATAATTAAACTTCAAGCATGTTACATGTAAAAAATCAGAAATTCTACAAGCACTAAAATAAATCCCAAATTTGGATACCAAGTGGTGTTTCATATTTGGTACCACTCATGTGAACTCTTTTTTTTTTTTTTGGCCACAAGAACTCATTTATCTTTAAAAAATAAGATATTGGCATGCTATCTGTCACATTGCTTGGTATTCAAAAAGCATTTGAGTTGAACCATATGTAACTGCAAATGCAATGCACTGAAGTTAATCTTTCATCAACTACATATCAGCCACACAGCCTACATCCATGATTCCATGAATTCATAAACACACAAAATAAAAATAATTAAATTGGCAAAGACTAATATCATTTAGAAAAGAAAACCAGAAACAAAAAGAACAAAATGTC
The DNA here is from genome assembly GCF_963921425.1 of Dryas octopetala. Lineage (NCBI taxonomy): Eukaryota > Viridiplantae > Streptophyta > Magnoliopsida > Rosales > Rosaceae > Dryas > Dryas octopetala. The sequence continues at coordinate 17,723,678 of NC_141368.1, forward strand.
AAGAAAAAGAGAACCATGAGATTTCCAATTCACCTTTGCACCCGATGAAGTGGAAGGTCCAGCAGCAGCTCCCATCGCCTGTTGACCAAAACCATGCTTATGGATTTCCATGTGCAATTCAGGGGCCTAGAAACACAGTATTAATAACTTCAATAATGTATATTAGCTTATCAAACTCACAAAACTATAGCCAGAACACAGTTTACAGAAACACTCAACCAAGTATAACCGAATTCTCATGAAAACTAGAGTTAGTTGAAAAGTCTATAAGTATGGTGCTACTTGTACTCCATAGTTTCAAGCCTGCCATCTCTCAAGAATGCATCCTGTAAACTAGCAGAATGGTAGATATCATGGCAGACTAATATTTGTATTGAACAAGTTAAAATCAATATCCAACATCTTGTAACCTTCTCTCTGACTCTCTCTCTTCTAGCTAGGTACTATATAGGTTCTATTGCTTGCAGATTAAAATCACTCAAAGTTGTAATTGTCAGCCCCAACGCTACCACAATTAAAGATGCCAACACCCAATCTCTCTTCTTACCTCCGACCAGTTGCTTTCTGTTAAAAATCCCAAAACAAGATCTTCAACCTCCTCAAATACCACCGGGAAAAACCCTAATTTTAAGAAAAACCTAAACAAACAGAAAACCCCAATTTGGAAACCCTAATTTCAGTAAAGAGAGAAGTGGACAGAGAGAAAGAAAGAACCCAGCATGAGATAGAGAGAAGATCGAGGACAGAGAGAAAGAGAGAACCCAGGGGATCGAGATGACTAATCTTACCTTTTGACTGCAACCCAAGACGATGAGCGAGGCAGAGAAAGCTCTTGAGGGCCGACGTCATCGCCAAGGTCAACGACGCGACGATGACAAGGACTGTGAGAACGGCGACGCAACGGCTCTCTTTCTCTTTCGCTGGCTCGGACTTGAAGATGAAGCATCGGCGGTCTTGGCAGATGAAGCGAAGGCGAGCGACGCAGGGGGAGCAGACCGCACACCGCACAGCTATCGTCCATGGCTATTCTTCTCTCTCTCCATCTGTCTATGTCGATCTCTGTCTCTGGGATTGGATTCGGAGGTTGAAGAGAACGAGGGTGGTGAGTGTGGTCTCGATCAGTGAGGGTGTGAGAGAGAGAGAGCTTGGGGTGAGTAAAGTTTGAGAGTGTTTGTGTTTGAGAGAGGAGGGTATCGGGTTGAAGTATTGGGAAATTAGTCCAAAAATTTAAGTAATAGTCTTCAAATTTTTATTTTAGTTTTTTTAGCTGAAACAAAGATATCAGTAAGGATTTAGATATCGGTTTTTGCAGAATAATAACTTATACCGAAAAATTAGATATCAAATTTAAAAATGTGGCGATATATAAATGTATTTAGAAATCAGTTTTAAAAAACTAAAAATCTAACTGATATAAAAAATTTCTACTATATCAATTTTGTTAAAACTGATATCTATGTAGTGATATCTAATGGGGTACTTCCTAGTAGTGATCGTTAACAAGGTTACAAAAACTTCAAGAAGAGGCGTCAAGGTTCAATTTGTGAGCTTCCGATTCCGAGTAGCAGGTGACTTCCTAGGTGGATAAATCTAGCCCAAAAAATGTACCTTTTCCCCTTTGTGTTTATGTTACTGTGATCTTACTAATCATTTGGGAATTTACATTGTTCTAGATTTTTTCGTTTTTTGTCAGGGATTTAGTTACATAGGATAGTTATATAATCAAAATAAAATTTTTTTTTTTTGTTTGTATTTGACAATTTATGTTGAATATGATGTGTTAATTTGATGAAATGCGGGTGTAGGTATTGTTAGGAATTTTATACAAAGTTTGTTTAGGATGAGAGAGAGAGAGAGAGAGCCTATGTTTTTTTTTTTTTTTTTTTTTTTTTTTTTTTTTTTTTTTTTCTGAATTGTATATTACCACAGACTTTTTCTTATGTTCTAGACTTTTTTTTTAAAAGGTTAAATTTTTTATTTATGTTGCATATGAGGTGTTTGATGAAATGCGGGTGTAGATATTGGGAGGGATTCTACCAAAAGTTTGTTTTGGATGAGAGAGAGAGAGCCTATGTTAATTTTTTTTTCCTGAATTGTAGATTAATTACCATAGACTTTTCTCATGTTTACACCTTTTTTTTTTTTTTATAGGTTTTTGGTTTGGCTCATCTAAAAACATTTATGTTGATTTGATATATTTAAATGTGTGGAGAAAGATGGGTTTTTCTTATTTGATGTATGAAAAATTTATTTCTTTTGACAGATACTAAGGTACTTTTGATGTGTCTATTATATTCTTAGCCTGGATTGTCTAAACATATTTTTTCTTACTAATCGTGTCTTTGTTTAGGTTGTCCAAGTGAAGCTTTTCATTGATGACTTATGCAACCCAATAAATCTTGAAGGCTTCAAGTATACATTTCAGGATGAGTGCTGCTTTAAATCAAAGGTTCACATGCTGACGGTATTAGTTCATTACGCACTGATACTAACTTGGATGTGCCCCATGTTAATTTGGTATATATTAAGGTTCTTAATTTTTCTATTAATTTCAAATGTTGAATCTTGCTTTTACTTTTAGTGTCATAGTATTTCTATTTCGTAATTTTGTTTGATGTAGTTCATTCTACTTTTGGCCATACCGTTTTCAGAATTTGAGTGTTTTAGTGTTTAGTTTTTGCATCTTTAAGTTAATTTTTGCTGATTGAACTGCTGGGTATTTTTCTCATACATACATATGCTGCATATGAATAGGCTAGCACAATTCAATTAATTAATGTGCAATATTATACCCTTCCGTTAAGGTATACCTCATCTTAAACATGATGAGATATGTTTTGTGGGACCTACTCCGCATTGTAAATTGATGATCGAAGCCGTCTATTTTTTAAGTCTTTATATAAGGATTATTCTTGCAAAAAATTAGGTAAATCGAAAATCATTAAGACATTTAATTGTGATAGAATAAATAAACGAATATATGGATTCCATTAATACTTGGAAATGGTAGCCCTTTATTCAAATAGTTAAACGATTTCTGATTTATCTAATTTTTTGCAAGGATGATCCTTGTATGTAGACTTAAAAAATAGACGGTTTTGATCATCGAATTATAATGCGAAGTGGGTCCCACAAGCCATACCTCATCATGTTTAAGTTGTTTAAGTTGAAGTATACCTTAACGGAAATGGCCTATATATAGTTTAGATGACTAGATCCATTAAGAGGACCATAAATGACATTTACATTGCTCTTTTAAGAGCTAGGAGTTTTTTTTATTGGTTTAATATTCTGAGTTTTTGAACGTTTCTTGGTTTAGTTTGCATTTGATATATATATATATATATATCAAATTTCACTTTGGACACTTATTTTTTCACTATATATTTCGATTATTTATTGGGGATCTGACTGAGTTTATAGTTGTCATTAATTTTTGGATTTTTTTATAATAATTCCATTTGGACAAAAGTAGTTTAAAAAAAAACCCAAATGCGGAACCCCAATTCCCAGTCGGCCCACTTTTTAAAAATTAGGTACTACTGTAGTAGAGTTATTGTAGCGCGCTATAGTACCTTAGTACATTTGATAATTGTTATTGTCTAACAGTAATTATTTAAATTGCAAAAATACACTATTAATTGTTACTGTTTAACAATAACAACATTGTTACTGTGGATTAATAACTATTTAAATTATAAAAATACACTATTAATTGCTACTGTTTGACAATAGCAATCATTGTTACTGTGGATCAATAACTATTTAAATTGCAAAAATACACTATTAATTACTACTGTTTGACATAAGCAATTATTGTTATTGTGACAATTTGCTTAGTTTTTATATATATATAAAAAAAAACCATGGAAAAAAACATAACGTGTACTTATTTGTACAAAAAAGTGATTTATTTGTCGTTCAATTTTTTAGGTGAGTTTTTTGTACAAAGGGCTCTAAAAGTGAACTTTTTTGTAATTAACTGTTAATTTTTTGTAAGGCATTTTTTCCACAATAAGCACTATTTAATTCAAACACTATTTTTGGCTTACAAGGGATCGAGGCCAAAGTGGGAGAAGATTCAAACTTTGGTCCTTGGTGTAAGGATAAATGCACTCAACCACTAGAGCTGCAAGCCCGCACAGAGACTTTGTTTACTGATTATGTTTGAGCATAAAAGACCTTTCTAGAGAAAGCGATTATAGAGTAGAGTACAATATCATCAAATCAAGGAAGCTTACTTTGTATAATGTTCTATGCCTTCTCTTAGATGTTGAACAATTGTGTTTATATTTCGATCTATTTCTAATAGTCACTTCATGATTATGAATGGCATGGTTTATTGCATGCAACAACTATAAACTATATATAAGCTACGTGTGAGTACTATAATTTACAGTATTTATAAGCTACGTATGACTATATATATATATATATATAATTTACAATGGCATGCACAAAAAAATATATACAAAAATTCACATTGATGCTATAATTTATTTTATGAGAAGTCAAATTGAGGAACTTTTTTCAAATAAATTATTATTTCATTAAAAAACATTTTTATGTATGCACAATAAGAAATTTTATTCGACAAAGTGTACAAAAATATTGACATTTGCACAATAGGGAGAGCCTATTCGCACACGCGTTACTTAGTGCAGAGGGGCTAGTATATTATAATGTTAGTTCATAATCATACATTTCAATTCAAGAAAGTGGAATGCTATCCATCTTTTACACTCACCTTTTCCTTGTCGATCAGTTTTGTTCTTATTCTGCCAAGTGTCCTCACAATTTTCCTCATTATTCCCTTAAACGAGTGGCTATATAATTCTTATTATATATATAGGGATTTTCTCTAGGGTAGACATGTCTGCCCTTTTTTTTTTTTTTTTTTTTTTTTGAGGATTCTCGTCATCGAGGGCTCGATACGTAGCAAAATTTTTATAACAGCCGATCGTTGCAACAAGCGCTCGGCACCGCTTCCTCTGCCGATTTGTGAGGGTATTTTTTCGACGGTTCACCCCTACCCTCCTAGGGTGTAGAATGAGGTTTGTTGAGGCTGCATTTTAGGGGGAAGAATCGAACATATATAAAACCGACACTCAAAATTCCTAGGTTAAAACCTAACATAAAACCAACAAATTAACCAGCGTCAAGTACTCGGAGAAAGAAGAAAAATACACTACTGAGTGCTCGGCGATGAAAATCCGTGAAAGAAAAAAATATAGTGTATATATATATTTATATTATTATGATGGTTTATTTTTTACATGGTTAGAAATTAGTTTGGGAGTGATGCATGTGTACGTGTGTATATATATCAACATAGATATTTTTGATCCAATGGTGTTTCCACTGTTTCGAATGGTTTTAAGTTGTAGATCGACTAATATTAAATTTGCAGAGTAAGGCTAAAGAGATGGCGATGGTAGCAGAGAAAATGAGACCGAAAATGATGCGGAATTGGGTTCCAAACAAGAGATGCAATTAAGATTGGTTGCTTAGTGTTGGTATTGTATCACCTGTTACCAAAGAGTCTTCTGGTGCTCTGTATCACCAACAATTGTCCCATCAGGTTCTCTTCTTTCCATACTCTACATGAATGGAACCTTTGCTTAGTTTATATTATTTATCTTAAGAGCGTGAACTGTAAAATGTGTTTGTTTAGAAGGCTGATTAAAGAAAGGACACTATGAAATTTAAATTTGAGAAAATTGTCCTACTGTATATGATACCACTCTACATCAATATAAATAAGGCAATTGAAAGCATGGAGGTATCTTAGGATAATAAGGCAAAATATAAATGCTAGTCTACATCACGTACTTATAAAAAATATTACTAGATACCAATTAATCTACATCAATAGTGTTCTTCAATGACTTGTAGTTATTACCATATATAACATCATCTTGTTCTATGTTTGCAGCCCAGTAATGCTTTGATTGTGGAGTCATGGTCGTCCAGACTAAGTCCCACAGTGATGAAGAGGCCAGTAATCTTATGTTTTTGTAAGCTGTTACATGTTGATAGAATCATATAATTGTTATGATTAAAACAAATTTCCTAGCTTTTCACTACTTTTTGAGTAGAAATGGTGGAATGTATGCAAATGTTTCATGAAAACCTCTAGATGATATAGTATGATTCATTGATTCATTAATAGATTTACAACTTAAAATTGGTCTTAAATTGAAATTTTTTTTAAAACAAACAAAAGGTTGAATACTTAGAGTTGGTAATGGTATCTGCTCATTTATGTGTTTTTAGTGTTTGGATACTCTTATTACGTGTCAATGTAAATCTACACATTTGCATATGTACCCCCATACTATATGTGTTGTGCATCCATTCTCTTCAAAAGCAAAATCTCAAGAAAAAAACATTAATTTATTTACAAGGCACAACTTACTAAATTTGAATCCTTAATCATGTTAATAATTTACTACGAAAAAGGTAACTGGCTTGTAATTTTATGGAACATACATTAATCATCCTATCAATAGAAATTAGCAGGAAAATTAAAAATTGAAAATTGAAGTTGGAAATATGAACTTCCTTCACATACAACTTGAAAATTGGGCTGCAATTGAGTCGGCCTTGTGATTGACTTGATTAATCCTTAACGAGCTTGAGCTCAAGGTTGAAGGCCAATAGAGTCTGGGTTTTCGAGACTAGCAGTGACCACCTCTGTGTTCCTCTAAAAACTTTGCTCGGCTAAAGAAGATCAAGTTTTTTAGGTTAATTATATATTTTTCTTGTTAATTTTAAAGAGATTTTTTATTTTTTTATTTTTTATGGTTATTAAAATATTTACTTACATGCGATTGGAATAGGAATGAATCATACAGGAAATAAATCAAAATGAAAGAATTTGAATGAAACGACATTCCCACTGAGGTGCATGGTTACTAGCTTTCTAAAATTGAATGAGAATATGACTAATTCCTAAGCTGTTTAGTAACACAAAGGAATTAGAATCAAAGCCAGCTTTATTACTAAAATGCCCTTGTACATAAAAATATATATTTTATCATTTTTTTGTTAGATTCTCAACTACTTACTAATAATTATTATATTTCACACGAGAAACATTATTTTATTAATAATAAGGCTACCACATGCAATACCTTGTATTTTTTTTAAGAGGAAATTACAAATTTAGTCTACTTATTTTATACCTAGTTTAATTTTGGTCCACGATCTTTTTTAAGTTTAATTTTGGTCCACGATCTTTTTTAAGTTTAATTTTGGTCCACTTATTTTATAGCTAATTCAATTTTAGTCCACGATCTTTTTTAAGTAATAATTTTAAATCATTTTGGTTATATTTTCTTCAATTATAATTGAAGTATAAGTTATATTTCATCATTTTTTAGTCATAGGATCAATTTGGAGTATTAAAATAAAAGAGAATTAAAGTTTGGTGAAGTTTGAAAAATCTTAAAACTTTTCTAGGAAAAATTAGTAGTTTCAGGTACCCTATTTTGGAGTCAATGATCTTGAGTTTTAGAACTCCGATTTAAATGATTTTTATATGGTTGTTACAGGAGATGCATAGCTTTAAAACAAGTATATGTTTGTTGAATTTGGCTGAGATTTGATAGAGTAAAAGACGGGACAAATTTGAGAAAACAAATTTGGACCTTTATTGAACAAGTGAAATAATTAGTAAATCAAAACATAACTTAAAAAAAATCGTGGACCAAAATTGAACTAGGTATAAAATAAGTAGACCAAATTTGTAATTTTCTCTTTTTTTAATAACCTGCAATACATAATGCCAAAAATTTATACAAAATTTATTATTAAAAAAATTCTTTTGTAATAAATTAAATGTAACTTATATTTTTTAGAAAATATTAGTTTATGGCCATAACAATAATTACTGGTGCTATTGTAATAGTAAGGTTTCGATGTATTATACATTGGTTGAAATTTAATAAAGGGCTAATTACAAAAAAATTAATAAATATTTCAATATTATAAATTAGTCAATTAACTTTTTCAAAATACTATGATAGTCACTATTAATCAAAATAAAATTAAAAGAAACTATGTGAATTAACAATTGGACAAAACTCTTGGCCAAAAATAAAAAATACAATTGGACAAAAATAGAAAAATAAAAATTTTTAGATTTTGACATTGTGCTGACATTAAACCATGAAGAGAAGTCATGTGTCGTCCGGACAAAACTCATCACCACAAACCGTCTCGTGGGAGACATCTCACATCTGTATGCACTTACTTCCAAATTGGAGAGAGGAAAGGGACCACAACGTACAAATTGAAAAGAAGAATTAAAGTGGTCCATTGGAAAATTAAAAGATTGAACCATAATTCGCTCAAAGTTGAATTGGTGGCAATTCCCTTTCACTTTCATTAATACTAAGGATTCACATTGTATTGGTCTTTTTAGTAGGACCTAGTTTTTTGTGTGAGACTGTAAAATCACGTTATATGTTGACATAATATTATTGATTTATTCAAATTATAACACGTGTTAATACAATTAATATCTAAAACTCTAAACCCAAATCAATACTCTTAAAATTTTTCACGTGTTATAATTTGAGTGAATTAGTAACACCATATTATTATGTCACGTGGTGTTACGGTCATGCACAATAATTTTTTCAACGTGTGATCTACCTTGCATTACACTATTTTCGAGACCATATCTGCATATTTTTTTTTTACCCAAACAAAAATTATCATCCAAACATTAATGAAAAAGAGTCAAACAATAAGTCACATATATGGACCGGCGATTTAAATGGAGCCAAGCAAAAGAAAAAAAATTTAAATGGGGTTGGAGTGCTAATTAAATTGCTATTTCAATTAATGATTTTATGTCTTGGATTGGGACTGAACCAATTTGGCTTTCTCTCATCCTACTTGATGATGTAGTTTCTTCTTGTATTAACGTAAGTTATTTTTCCAGAAAAGAAAAAAAAACAAAAAAACAAAAAGACTAAGGAAAAGGTGTGGGAAATTACGTGGGAGCCGGAGATGAAAAAGTTATTGGTTAAGAGCTAGTGTCATTCTTTTTTCTGAAGAGAATTGTTGCTATATATTGTTCTTTGAAAATGAGATTTAGAAAAATAAAAAGGATGAAGATTGAGGATTCTAAAAAGTTAAATGCTATGAAGGATAATTATGGTAACTTAGTAAATAAAGGAGAATAAAAATATAAGTGGGGTGTTCCCAACTTAAAGTCCAATGAAATCTAGGTGTCCCCAACTTAGATTTTAATAGATTCCAATGAACTTTAGGTGTCACCAACTCAGATTTTAATGGATTCTAATGAAATCCATGTGTCCTCAAAAAGTCATGAATTTCTTTAAGTGAAGGATTTTAATGGATTTAGATGGATTTAAATGCACTTTTAACACATAACAAATTCCATGAGAATTCCACCAAATTCCTTTGGATTTTGATAGATTCTATGAATTTTAAAATTCATTAAACTCCTTTAAAATCTGAGTTGGGATAACCCCCTAAAAGTAAAGTAGGGAGTGCAAATATATACAAACGGGAGTGCGAATATCGCTCAAAAAAAGCTACAGTGGCAGTTGCAGTTGTAGTTGCAGCAGCTATAATATATTACAATTACAATGACAATTTTTGAGGTTATTACAGATAATTTAAGTGTGTGATGTGTGTTTTACCATAGTTTAGGATATTATTGGTTTATGATTTAAGATTTATATATATATTTTTTTTTTGCTGCTGCAATTGTGCAGTTGCATACCTTGCACCAAGAGTATTTTGAGCGTTCAAATGCCTCATGTTGAATAGTGCCCCTGCACGTATTTGGACATGTAGATGCCTAGCTGTGATCCATTTCCTTATTTTTTGGGAAGTGATAGTGAGATAATTGTAATAGGAAAATGCTTATAGCCCCAACTTTTGTTTTTAACTGAAGTGGCATGAATTTATTTTTCAGGGTTTATCTTATTTTTTTTTAGTTTTTCTTTCTTTAAAGTCCAATGTATGACTACCATGGATGTAGGTTCTTTTTTTGTGAAGTGCTAGAGTGCCCTAACAGTTGGTGTCCGGCTTAATTCTGTCATAATGACATTACATTATTATATAAATTTTACAAACCTTTATTAAAATATATCTTGCAAAATTTAAATTACAAAAAAAGAATAAAAAATATTTTACTTCCCCCCAGCCAAAAAATAAAAAAGAGTTTTATCCCCAATCTAAAGTCCTTTTGAAAAAAAATAAAAAATGAGTCCTAATTTAAAATTTTAGAACCCTAAAAATTCAGATTTTGGGAACTCTACCTATACCTATTCAGATCTTTATTCTTCAAAAGAAATAAAAAAATAATAATTTCAGTTCACTTTTCTTTTCTTTATTTTGTCGATTTTCACCTTTCATCCTTAACAGTTCGATCTCGACCAAGCATATGGGTAAATTTCAAATAAACTCTTTCCTGCATATTCATCAAGTTTATTGTCGATCTGCAGGATTATGTACAGTTTAGTTATTAACAAGGCTACCATTCTCTGCATTATTGGGTGTTTGGTTATTACCGATTTAGACTCATGCCTCTCCAATTAGTCTTGGCCCAACAATTCTCAAAAAATCACGTACAGCAAGAAAGTTATATATTAAACTCAATTTAAATGATAAAGAACTTCTCTAATCTTCATCAAGGTATAACCCCTTTCAAATTCACGTAATTACCTAACAAATCAAACAGAAAATAAAATGATTAAGAGGAGAAGTACTAAGTGTACGTAGGAAATGTAGAAAATAAACAGACGTTGGAGTTGTAGTAATGAATAAATATACGTATATTTATTCATTATTTGGCACTTAGATCTTCTGCCCTACTAGGACATAAAATCTTTTCCCTTTAATTTTTGTCGAGACTACCATGTAGGTTGAGAAATAAAGTTGAGAGAACAAGTTTGGGCAAATAGCATTTTTCTATCACAAAATTCTTGTGTGAAATGATCTTCTTTTGTACATAGCCCTTTCTTCTTCTTCTTCTTTCTTTTTTTTTTTTTTTTTTTTCTTTTCTTTCTGAAAAGGGTTCAAACTTTCAGATTTTGGTTTCGCTTTGGCGTTTGGTGGCTGTCTCGTGTGTTCTTGCGCGCTCTTTGAGTTTCAGCTTATGTTTGGTTTTTGCCCTTTGGGATTATGGCTGTCTCGTGTGTTCAACCATTGTGTTTGTTTGCTGCAGTTCTATATACATTGAGGTTTCAGCTCCATATATTTATTCATCTTTTCTGTTATGTGGTATATATGTTATTTGATGTCTGGGGCAAATGGAAGAAAACCAACGTTGTTTTAAAAATCATATTTGAATACAAGAATTAAAAGAAAGGGCCGAAATTTTTCATGTAAAATATGGGATGTATGAAGGACTATGATCGAAAAAGATCTAAGTGCACTGAATTCAAATAGATATTTAATCAAATGGCTCAATAATTATAAGTCCATGTGAACATATATAACTTTTGGATCAAGTAACCGTTTCCATGCTTTTTTTACAGTCAAATCTTTCATCTCTGTTGTCTTCTTATCAGTCTCTCTCACAAAGACGTACACAAACTATTCTCTTCACACTGCCCAGTAATTAAGTCCAACATTTGGTCACTTTTAAATTAAAACCGATTGAAGGCTGAGCTTTCTACACGTACTCTAGGACACAAGACCTAAGAAACAATATGGAGAGCTTACCTCTTGCAACCCCCCTCTGAAGTACGAGGCTGGGAGGGTCGGAGAGGGAGAGTTGAGGAGAGAGAAGAAAGCTTTTTCTGTAATGGCTAGAGTTAATTAAGTTGAAACAAGTGATTAATTTCAAGTAATTAAGTAGAAGCAATATTATGGTAGGTGGGTGTTAGATTCAGATGAGGTTTTGAGTTGAACCCATTGAGCGCAGAGCTTTCAGGGACCACAATGGGATCATGAAAACACGAAGTATGTCAAGTCATGTGTTGTACGGCCAAATCTCTTTATGACCACAAACTGTCTCGTGTGCGACATCTCACATTTGCATGAAAAAGAGGAAATAGCTGGGTCCATTCTTCTTCTGTCTTAGTAGTAATTAGTCAATTCAAAGTCGAGCATGTTGCCTCTTCTTTCTTCTATCTCTTATAACCTTTTATTTCATTTGAATGATTCAATGATATTTCTTTCATTGTTAGTGACACAGCGTAACACGCAATTAAGATATATTAGGGAAAACCAGCGTTAATCCCTAAGAAAGAATCTGGAATCCATCAGAGAAATGAGAGAAATCTCAAGGTTTTTCTGATTGAAAATAATAAAACTGAAACTTACAAACAGCCAAAAGGTTGTTTAAATACGTTCAGAACCCTAGACGTTCGAAATTCAAAACGGAAATAAAAATGGAAATAAAGTGCAATTTAGGAAATTTATTCAAAAACACTAAATTGCTTATTTGAAGCCCTAAACGAAGGAATTTCTGGGCCCATTTCTGACACTGGGCCGGGCTGAAGCTTGTTTCTTTTCTTGGGCTTCTGGCGGTCGAGTTGTTGCATGAACCGTTCTGCCATTTGTTCTACATCAGTCTCCTCCACTTCAGAAGAACTCGACCCCGAGTTATCTTCAGGATACAAAGGCTCTGTATCGGCATGGAAAGCATGCAAGTCCGCCACATTAAAAGTGCTAGAAATTCCCATTGACTCCGGCAAGTCCACCACATAAGCATTGTCATTAATCCGATGGAGAATTTTGTAAGGACCATACTTGCGTGGTTTCAGTTTGTTGTAGGTACCCATTGGGAATCTATCTTTCCTCAAGAAAATCATCACTGAATCACCTTCTTTGAACACCTTCACTCGCCTATGTTTGTCTGCAGCAGCCTTGTACTTGGCATTTGTGGCCTCTAACTTTTTCCGGACCTCAGCCTGCATAGTTTGAACCTCTTCCGCCATATTTTCAGCTGCCACACTTACCCCATGTCCCTTGGGAAGTTTCACTAGATCAACCACATGTTTAGGAGTCGCAGTGTAAACCAGAGAGAACGGCGACTGTCCAGTTGCACTATGGGCAACACTGTTGTATGCAAATTCTGCCTGGGGCAAAGCGAAGTCCCACTGTTTTGGTTTGTCTCCACAAATGCTGCGAATCATATTGCCCAAGGATCTGTTCGTCACCTCTGTTTGTCCATCAGTTTGGGGATGGGCTGTGCTACTACGATTCAAGGCTGTCCCAAACATCCTCCACAAAGTGATCCAAAAATGGCTGAGGAACTTGGTGTCACGATCAGAGGTAATAGACTGGGGCACTCCATGCAATCTAACAACCTCCCGAAAGAACAATTTGGCTATGTTGGATGCATCAGATGTCTTCCGGCATGGAATAAAGTGCGACATCTTTGAGAACCTGTCAACAACAACAAAAACAGAATCCACTCCCCTTTGGGTTCGTGGAAGACCCAGCACAAAATCCATAGAGAGGTCCTGCCAAATATCGTTAGGAACAGGCAAAGACATATAAAGTCCAGTGTTTTGAGACTGACCCTTGGCCACCTGGCAGGTGTAACATTTTCTCACAATATTTCCCACATCCCTCTTCAGTTGTGGCCAAAAGTAACGCTCCTCCAAGCTAGCAATAGTCTTGTCTCGGCCCAAATGCACACTTAATCCTCCACCATGTAGGTCTCGGATCAATTTCTCCCTTAAAGAAGAGATAGGGATGCACAATCTGTTGCCCTTAAACAAATACCCATCACTAACATGGAAATCCATGACGGGTTGGTTTTGGACACACTTGGCCCACAGGTCTTTGAAATCATCGTCTGCAACATACAAGTCTCTCAGAAACTGGAACCCAACTATTTCTTGAGAAAGAGTGATAAGCAAAGTGGCTCGTCTACTCAATGCGTCTGCCACTCGGTTCAAGGCTCCAGCCTTGTGTTTAATCACAAAAAGAAACTTCTGTAGAAAAGTGGCCCATCAGACATGCATTTTATTAACCTGCTTCTGACTATTAATAAATTTTAGAGCTTGGTGATCAGTATACAGCACAAACTCCCGTTGTATCAAGTAATGCTCCCACTGCTTCAAAGCTCTCACAACGGCATAGAACTCCTGGTCATAAGTACTCCATTTCTGCCGAGCTTCACTCAGTTTCTCACTGAAAAATGCTACTGGCCTCTTTTCTTGTGACAACACAGCACCGACTCCCACTCCACTAGCATCACATTCGACCTCGAATATCTTCTCAAAATTGGGAAGTGCCAACACTGGGGTAGTACAAAGTTTCTCCTTGATTAGAGCAAAACTTCTCTCATGTTCTTCTCCCCAATGAAATCGGCCTTGCTTCAAACACTCAGTAATAGGAGCAGTAATAACACTAAAATTTCGCACAAACCTCCGATAAAATGTAGCTAACCCATGGAAACTTCTTACCTCACCCACTGTTTTTGGGGTGGGCCACTCCCTGATAGCTCGAATCTTCTCCTCATCCACATGAATTCCTTCCGCACTAATTACAAAACCCAGAAACAATAGCTTGCTGGTGAGGAAGGAGCACTTCTTCAAGTTGACAAAAAGCTGGTTGTCCTTTAGCACCATTAAAACCTGTCGCAAGTGAGCTAAGTGCTCCTCCTTGGTCTTGCTGTAGATAAGGATATCATCAAAATAAACTACAACAAATGAACCAATAAAAGGGCGTAGAACCTGGTTCATGAGGCGCATAAAAGTACTCGGAGCATTAGACAAGCCGAATGGCATCACCAGCCACTCGTACAATCCATCCTTGTTTTTGAAAGCTGTCTTCCACTCATCCCCTGGTTTGATCCGAATTTGGTGGTAGCCACTGCGGAGATCAATCTTAGAGAACAACTTTGATCCATCTAGCTAGCACATCCAACATGTCATCCAGGCGCGGTATAGGGAACCGATATTTGATAGTGATCTTGTTGATCGCCCTACTGTCAACACACATGCGCCAGCTACCATCCTTCTTTGGAACTAACAAAACAGGCACTGCACACGGGCTCATACTCTCACGAATAAACCCTTTTTTCAACAGCTCTTCAATCTTCTCCTTCAATATCTCATTCTCTTTCGGGCTCATTCTGTAATGAGGAAGGTTGGGTAAACTAGCTCCTGGCACCAAGTCAATGTGGTGCTGTATATCTCTCATAGGAGGAAGTTGATCTGGCAGGTCATCAGAAACCAACTCTTGAAAATCACCCAAAATTTTGTGCACTTCTGTGGGAATCGTCGCCCCTTTTGTCTCGGCTGTCAGCAAACCTTTAACTACTAACGGATAAATTGCATGGGCCTCCTCTGCAGCTTTCACAAGTTCATGTTCACTGCTAGAAATAGCCAGAAAATTTGAACTCTCTATTCTTGGTCGTTCAGTCTTCCCTGTCTGACTTATTGGTGCCAGTGCAATCTTGTGAGAACCCCAAGCAAACAAGTAGACATTATCTCGACCTCTATGGGTGACATCAACGTCAAACTGCCATGGTCGACCCAAGAGAATATGACACGCATCCATATCAATGACATCACACAAAATTTCTTCTTTATAGTGCTTACCGATGGAGAGAGGAACTCGACAAACTTCGGTTACTTGCACTGAAGGGCCTTTCTTGACCCACCCTAGGGAATATGGGGCTGCATGCTTCTCTGTTGGTAACTGCAAATAATCCACCAGTCTTTTAGCTACAAAGTTTTCACAGCTGCCGCCATCCACAATCAGGTTGCAAACTTTGTTTCTAATGGAACAAAGTGAGCGGAATATGTTATGACGTTGCCCCTCCTGCTTGGGTGAAAAGAGAATTCGCTGCAAGACAAAATTAACATGTTCTCCGCCTTCCTCTTGAGCAAACTCAACCCCTTCATATTCATCTTCAAGTTGGGTTTCTTCAGTGTCATCCTCAAACCCCTTAGCTTCCGCAAGGTTTGCAGTTCGTCTTTCTGGACACACATTTGATCGATGACCTGGTTTATTGCATCTATAACAGATGTCCGTTGTTGGTTTGGCATACGGATTCGACCTTTGGTTTTGAGCCCGAGTCTGGTTTCTATTTGGGAATCTGCCACCACTCTCGGTGGGTTTGAAAGGTTGGCCCTGAACCTTTGGAGGGATCGCAGGGATAGGTAGAATCCCCTTTCCTTTATCAGTAGTACTAGAGGTTGACACCTCTGGTATGTTCCTTCGATAGGTGTTATTCCCAAATCCAGGTCGTCTCTCCCTTTCCATGAGTTCGGCTTTCAAGGCCATATTGTGAGCCTCGTGAACGCTCCAGAGAGTTTGCAATCCAATTTTTTTCTTGGATCGATGGCTTCAGACCACTCATATATCTTGCCACAGTTTGATGTTCCGACTCCGCCAGATTGTTGCGTTCTGCTAGTCGCAAAAACTCATCCGTATAATCCGCAACAGATCTCACACCTTGGGTACAGTTCAGATAGAGGCGGTAAAGATATTGCTCATAGTCCTGGGGTAGGAATCTATCCATCATCAATTGTTTCATTCTCCGCCAAGTTCTGACAGGATTTTTCCCTTGTCTGTTTCGACTTTTCTGTAACTGATCCCACCAAACAGCCGCGCTGGCTTTCAGACGGAAAGCAGCCATCCTCACCATTTTTCCCTCGGGAACCTCCATGATATCAAAGAACCTTTCCACTTCTGTAAGCCAATCAAGGAAATCCTCGACCTGCATATGTCCATTGAAATAGGGAATATCAGCTTTTAACCTGTAGTCATCAAAGTTCTGGTTGTGGTTGTATCGCGGCCGTTCGTTATTGCGAATATTCGGGACTTCTTCTTCTTCATCGGATTCATCGTCACTCTCAGGTTGTTGTCGCCGGTTGTTACCACGGGCAAATCCCATGGCTAGTCTTTCGTCAACTGGTTGTTGTCTGAGATTACCCTGTCCGTTAGGGTTAGGGTTAGGGTTAGGATTACCCTGAAGATTCAAACCCACTAACAACTGTCGAATCTGTTCAAGTTGAGTCGATAGCTGAGTAGTCTCCGTGGTTTGTTTGTTCACAGCCTCCCATAGGGCATCAAGTCCGCGATCTCCTTCTTTGGGATGATCACCCATCGAGCCAGGTAACTCCTTGCTCTGATACCACTTGACGCAGCGTAACACGCAATTAAGATATATTAGGGAAAACCAGCGTTAATCCCTAAGAAAGAATCTGGAATCCACCAGAGAAATGAAAGAAATCTCAAGGTTTTTCTGATTGAAAATAATAAAACTGAAACTTACAAACAGCCAAAAGGTTGTTTAAATACGTTCAGAACCCTAGACGTTCGAAATTCAAAACGGAAATAAAAAGGGAAATAAAGTGCAATTTAGGAAATTTATTCAAAAACACTAAATTGCTTATTTGAAGCCCTAAACGAAGGAATTTGGCCAAAATAGGCCCATTGAATTTGTCTCGTCGTTCCCTTTGAATCGGTGTATCATGGGCCCATTTCTGACACTGGGCCGGGCTGAAGCTTGTTTCTTTTCTTGGGCTTCTGGCGGCCGAGTTGTTGCATGAACCGTTCTGCCATTTGTTCTACATCAGTTAGGTGGAAATTCCCTTTTCACTTTCATTAATACTAAGGATTCAGTTTGTATTGGTCTTCTTAGTATTGGACCAAGTTCTTTGTGTGCAACTATAATATCGACATGTTGACATAATGTTATTAATTCATGTTTGTGGATAAATTCACATGAATTCAATGGCTAATCACAGACCAACACGTGGCACACCAGGTCTCATTTTTGTTCTGACTTTTCAATGGTCAACTTGGTCAGACCTAGCCATCTGTGTCATCATGTCAGCTTAGCAATGCCAACAACATGTACAACATCTGAGATCGGCTCTTACCTCCGGGTTACCCATGTCCGATCCGAATTGACATTAGGATCCACCGGGAATTCGAGAGATCATCTCATTCGGACACCATCAATTCGACTAGGATCTGGAGATTATCTTTCTCCAATCACATCTCAATCATTAAACATTCTATTAGAACCTGGAACATCACTTCCAAAGTCTTTAGCTCGGATCGGTTCGGCTAGAAGAGATCATGATTGTACAGGTTGGATTGGTTCGGCTAGACGAGATGATGATTGTACCACTCACCTTGGCTCGGCTCCGGCCAGATCATCATTTTGTTGATCAAACTAGACAAGATGATCATTGTACATGAGACATTTACAAAGTCATATATTCAGCTCGGCTCGGATGTTCTAGTCCACCGCCTCAAAGATCCTACGTAACATCTTGACCAGTCAACGGTTGACCTGGTCAGCCACCCCAGTAGCCTTATCACTTTGGCTTGGTCAACCAATCATGATCGGACTTGCTTTGACAATCTTGTCATCACCGGATCATCTCGACCATTGGTTTGGCTCGGCCCGGCCCAATGATCGATCATGATCAGACTTACTTTGACAATCTTGTCATCACCGGATCATCTCGACCATTTGGTTCGACTCGGCCCAATGCCTTACTCTTCCAATTCGGCACATCTTACTGCCTCATACATGGGAGATTCACAAATGACATGTGTTCGGCTCGGCCTAGGGACTGCTTCTCGCCGATCCGAACCGATCAACACTATTTCTCTACACTTGGAGAAATCCATCATGAAGTGGACACCCGGTTCGGTTTGGCCTTTGGTGATCATCCTCTCAAATTCTAGTCACAGCCGATTTTCACTTAAAGGGATCACTACACTATCTACCTGATCGGCTCCGTCGACTTGTCCATGTCCGATCCTGTAATAACTTAGTTTTATTTAATTAGTTAATAATTTTATTTGATTAGTTATAATTATATTTATTTTTATATTTATATTTATGTAAAAAAAAAATTAATTTAAAAAATTAAATTTAAGTTGCTGGATGCAAGTCCAGCAGCTTCTAGTTTTGTGTGGGTGTGTTTTGGTTTATGTGTGTGAGTTTTGTGAGTGGTTGAGATATAGGTGAGGTGTGTGCTCGTATTGAGGCGGTGGTGTGGCGGTGGAGAGTGTGTGTGTGTGTGTGTTTAATAACTTAAGGTTGGGTTTGATTAACAAACCCAGCAAAACCCCATAACCCCAGCCAACCCGAGAGAAAGAAAGCCCAGAAAATCAGAGAGAGAGGAGAAGGAGAGAGAGAGAGAGAGAAGGAGAGAGAGAGAGAGAGAGAGAGAGAGAGAGAGAGAGAGAGAGAGAGAGAGAGAGAGATAGATAGATAGATAGATAAAGGGAAAGAGGAAGAAGAGGTAAGCTCCACCTCCATATACTCTGTTTTCTTGGATTCGAATTTAGGTGATGGTATCTGTATTGGTGAGGTTTATTTGATTGTTAGAGTCGTCTTTAAGATCACAAACAACCTAGAGATTGATGGAGAAGTGAAGGATTTTCGGGTTGGGGTGTAGAGAGCAAATTTTCAGTTTTGAGTTTTTGAATTTTAATTCATTTGATTGTGTTTCCTTTGATTTTGGTTGAAGTTTAAGTTATAATTTATTATTTATTAGCCTTAGAAACTGATTTGGATGATGAGAATCGAAGAAAAATGAGTTTGGTTGAATTTTGGAAAATTTGCCATTTTTCTGCAAATTTTGACAGTGTTCAGGTAGCCTAATTTAAGGCCTTATAACTTGAGTTTTAGAGATCCGTTTTGAGTGTTCTTTGGATGGTTGTAAAAGAAATTTGCATATCTTTAAAACGAGTATAAGTTTTCTCAATTTGGAGTTGATTTGATAGGGTAAACAACGAGCCAAAGTTGGAAACAAATAAGCGAAAACTGGCAGCAAGGTTGAAGATGATGAACAGTGCCGTCGGACCACCGCTCGCACCACCGGCACGTGGAGGTGCGTGCGGCGGCGTGCAGCGACTCCGATGACCGAGGAAAGTCCCTCACCATTGCATTTTCGATTCCGAGTCCGATGGTTGCCTCCTTTTTGCAATCCGAGACCCCTAACTTAGTGTTTTCACTACACACACTAGAATTAGAGAGTGAGCGATTTTTATTCCGTAATTAATTGTAATTTTCTTGTACGGAATTAGGTTCGGAGAATGACCCGGAGACACAAGGCTATTTCTAGCGGCGGATTAAGTTTGTTTTCGAGGTAGGGGGATATGAGGAACCTTAAACTGCAAAAATTTGATTTTATTGAATGTTAGTTGAAAAATGCAATATGCGTGCTAATATGTGACTTATATGAATTATTTGAATTATTTGAGCACGATATAAGGTAATTAATTATTATATATAATTATGTGCATTTATTTGAATGTGAAGCATAATTCATTGAGAATTGAAGTTTACAGTGGTGAGAAGGGATTGGGTGTCAAATTTAAATTCATAAATGCGTGGGGAGAGACGCTTCTTCAGTTGCGACTGATAAAACTATCATTTTCCCAATGCGCATTGGGACCTTCGGTTGGGACCAAAGTTAGGATATCTTGCATTTCGGTTGCGACTGGAGTGAAGATGTGATGCAATTTACTTTTCAAGGGTTTAAATAAAGGAAGTGCAACATAACATTCATGCTCTATAATATTATTAAATATATATTATCTGCTCCATGTTGTATGATTCAATGAGATTCAATATAATTAATTTTGCATGTTAAGGTGAAATGTCCCTACTGAGCCATTGCTTAGAGCTCACCCCCTTATTGACTTTGCAGGTTCAAATACTGAAGATCAAAACCTTTAGAAGAAGTAAGATGAAGAAGTTTGTGTAAATAAGTGTGAACAGATTTTGAAGTTTAGTTTCGTTTTATTTTCGGAAGTTCTGTTAAACTTAAGTTACTGAGATAGATTGTGTATTTTAAACTAAGCTGAATTTAGTATGGTAAGTTATTAGTATACAGTTTTTCTTATTTTATTTTATTATACTCCATCATATTCTAGTTATAGAAGTTAATTCTATAATTAGAGTATGATTCACACCTTAATCTAATTAGTTCTTAATTACAAATTGGGGTGTGATAGATCCGATCACACATGGATTCCACATCTACACATGGGGACATATGTGTTCAGATCGGCTCGGCCTCCCACCACCATTCTAAGAAGATACATTAGGACGAACCGCCATACTCAAGTGCACCTGACATAACTTTCTGACATATGGGACATCCCAGCTCACAACCATGACTATGAGGGTATTTCACTTGTTCTTCCATACTTGCATTCAATGCAACATTGAATGCAAAGATAGGGGCAGCTGTGCATGCTATTGTTCATGATCGAATGTGTGGCCTCTTGTCAGTCATTCATCATCATGCAGGTAACTTAATTAACCTTCACCATTTCCTTTGTCTATATAAACCCACTTATATGCACAAAGGTAGGGTTCACAATTTACTCACAAAAGACCACACAAATACATACAAACAGCTGAAAGTATCCCAGAAGATCTTGCATTGTTCTTCCATATTCTCCCAAGTTCATCACTTGCTCTTCTTTGTTCTTACTCAAACACCTTCAAATACACTTTATTGACTTCGATCATCATCGGAGCATATTTGGCTGGTACCACACCGGTCCTTCTCCTTTGATCTTGTGTTCGTGCAGGAAGATCTCATCAGCTTCAACCAGCAATTCAACAAATCTTGATCATCTCAAATCAACATCCAATTCATCATCCAACAAGGCTTCCAATCAGCCAGATCATCCACCTTAAATTGTTGCATCTCTCTTACGGATTTTTGCATCAACAATTCACTCAAATTATAACATGTGTCTATAAAATTAATATTTAAAATTCTAGACCCAAAACAATACTCTTCAAATTTTACACGTGTCATAATTTGAGTGAATTAGTAACATTATATCATCATGTCACGTAGTGTTACGGACACAGACAATAATTTTTCCGCCGTGTGGTCTACGTACCTAGCATTACACTATTTCTGAGACCATATTTGCATATTTGTTTTTACCCAAATAAAAATTATCATCCAAACATTAATGGAAAAGATTCAAACAATAAAACACGTACATATATAGACGGGCAATTGAGATTTAAATGGAGCTAAACAAAAGAAAAAAGATTTAAATGGGGTTGGAGTGCTAATTAAGTTGCTCGTCATTTAGCTGAGTTTGCTATTTCAATTGCTGATTTTATGTCTTGGATTGGGACTGAACCAATTTGGCTTTCTTTTATCCTACTTGATGTTGTAGTTTCTTCTTGTATGAACGCAAGTCATTTTTCCCCAAAAAAATAAAATAAAACCAAATTAAAAAAATAAGAAAAAGGTGTGGGAAATCACGTGGGAGCCGGAGATGAAAAAGTTATTGGTTAAGAGCTATTGTCATTCTTTTTACCGAAGAGAATTAATGTTGCCTATTGTTCTTTGAAAATGAGATTTAGAAAAATAAAAAGGACGAAGATCGAGTATTCTAAAAAGTTAAAATGCTATGAAGGATAACTATGGTAGCTTAATAAATAAAAGGAGAATAAATATATAAAAGTAAAGTAAGGAGTACAAATGTACAAATGGGAGTGTCAATATCGCTCAAAAATAGCTAGAGTTGCAGTACGTTGTAGTTGCAGCAGCTAAAAATACAATTACAATGACAATTTTTCAGGTAATTATAGATGATTTAAGTGTGTGATGTGTGTTTTACCATATATAGTTTAGGATATTTTATTGGTTTAGGATTTAATATTTATAAATTTTTTTTTTTTCTTGCTGCTGCAATTGTTGCATACCTTGCAGGCTTGCACCAAGAATTTTTTGAGCGTTTAAATGCCTCACGTTGAATAGTGCCCCTGCACGTACGTATTTGGATGTGTAAATGCCTAGCTGTGTTAACCATTTCCTTACTTTTTGGGATGTGATGGTGAGGAAATTGTGTGATAGGAAAATGCTTATCGCCCGAACTTTTGTTTTTCAACTTAAGCGGCATGAATTTAGCCTCCTTATCCTTTACTCTTGTGTCGAGTTCTCTTTGAGTTGGTGGGCTATGTTCAAAACCTGATCTCCATCACTTTCCCTCTCCCTTTCTTGTGATCATATAAGCGAATAAAATAATTACCACTTATGGTAAAAAGGATGCAGTTTTAGATCTTTTATTTTTATGTATTTGTTATGTGAGGAAAAGAAAATAAAGTCACAAGTTGTCCACATAAATTTTTTAGCATTGTCGTGGATGATTGATGATTGTTCATTGTTCAATGAAGTTAATTGACCACCAACCAATGTCTGGATACATTGTTCTCAAGCATTAATTCAATTTAATCGTAAATAGTGCTCCATTGTGTTCAATATCTTAACAACTTGTGTTTTATTGAGATTCAGTTTCAAGATTACAAATCTTTCATCTTCTTCATTTTGTTATTGGATGAAAATTGCGTACCCAAAAAATTAATTATTAAAAAATCAATCTGGTGGCTTCTACATCCATAGAGATAGAGAAAGAAAGAAAGAGGGAGGAGGAGAGAGAGGCAAGAGGAAGGAGGTGGTGAGGGTGGAGGTTGGTGTGAGTGGAATGAATCTAGAAGATTGTGGCACACATGGATAAATTGGGTAGTTCATTCCTTGTGATGTGAAGAATTTGACTTAAAAAATAATTAATTTTAAATGACATGGCTTTGAGGCACAATTAAGACACAAATTTTGAGGCACCCTAGCATTACCCTTTATTTTATTCTATTTTATTTTTTTATTTTTTTATTTTTTTATTTTTTAGAGTTCAATGTATGACTACCGGCCATGTAGGTTTTTTGTTGGGGAGTGCTAGAGTGCAGTTGGTGCCCTAATTGTGCCCTTATGACATGGCATTATTATATAAAATTTCAAATAATGAATAAATATACATCATATTAGGGCAACTAGGGCACACAATCTTTTCCTTTTTTTTTTTTTTTTTTTTTTTTTTTTTCTGTCGAGACTAGCATGTAAGTTGAGAAATAAAGTTGGGAGAAAAAGTTTGGGCAAATAATATTTTTCTAACACAAAATTCTTGTGTGAAATAATCTCCTTTTATACATAACCCTTTCTCCTTTTTTCTTTTTTCATTTTGTTTTTCTGAAAAGGGTTTGAAATTAACTTTCATATTTTTGTTTCGCTTTGGTGTTTGGTGGCTCTCTCGTGTGTTCTTGTGCGCTCTTTGAGTTTCAGCTTATATATGCTTGTTTTTACCCTTTGGGATTGTGGCTGTCTCGTGTGTTCAACCATTGCGCTTGTTTGCTGCAGTACGGTCTATACATTGGGATTTCAGCTCCATTTATTCATCTTTTTCTGTTTTGTGGTATGTTATTTGATGTCTGGGGCAAATGGAAGAAAACCAACGTTGTTTTAAAAATCAGATTTGAATAAAAGAATTAAAAGAAAGGGTCGGAATTTTAATTTAAAATATGGGATGTATGAGGGACTATGATCGAAAAAGATCTAATTCAGGGCACTTCTCTGAATTCAAATAGATATTTAATCAAATGGCTCAAAAGTCCATGTGAACATATATAACTTTTGCATCAAGTATCCGTTTCCATGCTTTTTACAGTCAAATCTTTCATCTCTGTTGTCTTCTTATCAGTCTCTCCCACAAAGACGTACACAAACTATTCTCTTCCCACTGCCCAGTAATTAAGTCCAAGCAATTTGGTCACTTTTAAATTAAAACCGATTGAACGCAGAGCTTTCTACACTCTAGGACACAAGAGACCTAAGAAACAATCCTGTCCCTTTTTAAGGTTTTAATTTGTAGTAGTGCCCCCAGGGACCATGCACAATGGTTTCAAAACCTTATCACCAAAAACAGTCTCTCGTGTGCGATATTTGCACCACAACCTACAAATTGAAAAGAGATATTAAGAGGGAAGGGGCCCATTGTTCTATATTCCTTATCCTTCAACTGTACGTTTTTCTTCCAACCACTTAATTTTTGTTTTCACTTTTATCTTGATTTTCAGGTTATGAATATGGCTTTTACTTCTTTTGCTATCATCTTCTGGCTTCAAGAAAAGTATGATGTCTAGCTTCCTTACTTTCAGAGGAGTGGACACCCGTGATTACTTTACCAACCATCTTCATGCTGCTTTACTTGAGAAGAAAATCAAAACCTACATAAAATACAGACTTGAGAGAGGATATAAAATTACACATGCCCTAATGAAAAAGCTTTTGGTGATCATTTTCTCAGAAGACTAATCTTCTTTCATATGGTTTGATTTAATGCCATTGTGAACTCAATAATTCATTGAAGTAAATCAAACATTGAGAGGTACATGAATAAGACCAACCGTTCAATAATGACTTAGCTAGGAATTTTGAAAAAATGAATTAGGTGCAAATAAGTTTAATAATTCTAGTGGATCATGTTCTTCATCCAATTTATTGAATTTAGATTTGCCTCCGAAATTTGATTGTTGTGCACAAGGTATTTGTGAGATTTGTTATGGTAACTTTCAAGCAGAAGGAATTGAGAAGAAGAATCAATCGAATGACAAATTTCACTCAATTGATTTTCTCGAGACCAATATTTTTAGTTTGCGATTGTCAATCAAATAAAACGTGTTGGAAGGAAATTTTGGATGCTGAGATTTATTCGCAAAAAGAAATTCCTCAATTCAAGCAATAAAAAATATTCCAAATATTTGTTTATTTGGAAAGGAAGACTTCAAACGCAAGCCAAATCAAGAATGACTTTATTACAATGGAAGATTCTGTTGGGATTCTCTCCAACTAATTAGTGGCTCGAATTCGAGAACGAATTCTTTCAAATTAGAGGAGTCTGATGCAGGAGCATAGGGGCCTCATCAAGATTGACATCAGTCCAAGAAATGCCCAAAGAAACCCATTCTTTTGGTGATCATTTTCTAAGAAGACTAATCTTCTTTCATATGGTTTGATTTAATGCCATTGTGAACTCAATAATTCATTGAAGTAAATCAAACATTGAGAGGTACATGAATAAGACCAACCATTCAATAATGATTTAGCTAGGAATTTTGAAAAAATGAATTAGGTGCAAATAAGTTTAATAATTCTAGTGGATCATGTTCTTCATCCAATTTATTGAATTTAGATTTGCCTCCGAAATTTGATTGTTGTGCACAAGGTATTTGTGAGATTTGTTATGGTAACTTTCAAGCAGAAGGAATTGAGAAGAAGAATCAATCGAATGACAAATTTCACTCAATTGATTTTCTCGAGACCAATATTTTTAGTTTGCGAATGCCAAAGCAATTGGTTGATATTGTCAATCAAATAAAACGTGTTGAAAGGAAATTTTGGATGCTGAGATTTATTCGCAAAAAGAAATTCCTCAATTCAAGCAATAAAAAATATTCCAAATATTTGTTTATTTGGAAAGGAAGACTTCAAACGCAAGCCAAATCAAGAATGACTTTATTACAATGGAAGATTCTGTTGGGATTCTCTCCAACTAATTAGTGGCTCGAATTCGAGAACGAATTCTTTCAAATTAGGGGAGTCTGATGCAGGAGCATAGGGGCCTCCTCAAGATTGACATCAGTCCAAGAAATGCCCAAAGAAACCCATTCTTTTGGTGATCATTTTCTAAGAAGACTAATCTTCTTTCATATGGTTTGATTTAATGCCATTGTGAACTCAATAATTCATTGAAGTAAATCAAACATTGAGAGGTACATGAATAAGACCAACCATTCAATAATGATTTAGCTAGGAATTTTGAAAAAATGAATTAGGTGCAAATAAGTTTAATAATTCTAGTGGATCATGTTCTTCATCCAATTTATTGAATTTAGATTTGCCTCCGAAATTTGATTGTTGTGCACAAGGTATTTGTGAGATTTGTTATGGTAACTTTCAAGCAGAAGGAATTGAGAAGAAGAATCAATCGAATGACAAATTTCACTCAATTGATTTTCTCGAGACCAATATTTTTAGTTTGCGAATGCCAAAGCAATTGGTTGATATTGTCAATCAAATAAAACGTGTTGAAAGGAAATTTTGGATGCTGAGATTTATTCGCAAAAAGAAATTCCTCAATTCAAGCAATAAAAAATATTCCAAATATTTGTTTATTTGGAAAGGAAGACTTCAAATGCAAGCCAAATCAAGAATGACTTTATTACAATGGAAGATTCTGTTGGGATTCTCTCCAACTAATTAGTGGCTCGAATTCGAGAACGAATTCTTTCAAATTAGGGGAGTCTGATGCAGGAGCATAGGGGCCTCACCAAGATTGACATCAGTCCAAGAAATGCCCAAAGAAACCCATTGCAAAAGTCAATCTTTTAATTATTATTTATTTAATTAGGATTATTGTAATCTTTCTTTTATTTTTTTTTCCTTTTATTAATTTCCTAGTAATGCAGGGTTAAGAGGCTATTTAAGCTAAGAGTTGTGGTAAATCTGTTTAGATTTTGATGATTAATAGAAAAATACAGCAGCTATTTTAGCCACAAGCAAGAGTGTCATATCCTTTACTCTTGTGTCGAATTCTCTTTGAGTTGGTGGCTATGTTCAAAACCTGATCTCCATCACTTTCCCTCTCCCTTTCTTGTGATCATATATGTGAATAAAATAATTACCACTTATGGTAAAAAGGATGCAATTTTAGATCTTTTATTTTTATGTATTTGTTATGTGGGGAAAAGAAAATAAAGTCACAAGTTGTCCACATAAATTTTTTTAGCATTGTCGTGGATGATTGATGATTGTTCATTGTTCAATATTCAGTGAAATTAAAATTGACCACCAACCAATGTCTGGATACCATTTTTCTCAAGCATTAATTCAATTTAATTGTAAATAGTGCTCCATTGTGTTCAATATCTTATTAACAACTTGTGTTTTATTGAGATTCAATTTCAAGATTACAAATCTTTCATCTTCTTCATTTTGTTATTGGATGAAAATTGCGAACCCAAAAAATTAATAATTAAAAAATCAATCTAGTGGCTTCTACATCCATAGAGACAGAGAAAGAAAAGAAAGAGGGAGGAGGAGAGAGAGGCTAGAGGAAGAAGGTGGTGAGGGTTGAGGTTGGTGTGAGTGGAATGAATCTAGAAGAATATGGATAAATTGGGTAGTTCATTCCTTGTGATGTGAAGAATTTGACTTAAAAAGAATTAGTTTTAAATGACATGGCTTTGCACAATAAAGGCACAAATTTTGAGGCACCCTAGCATTACCCTTTATCTTATTCTTTTTTTTTTTTTTAGAGTTCAATGTATGATTATCGGCCATGTAGGTTTTTTGTAGGGGAGTGCTATAGTGTAGTTGGTGCCGTAATTGTGCCCTTTGACATGGCATTATTATATAAATTTTGCAAATAATGAATAAATGTACATCATATTAGGGCAACTAGGCCACACAATCTTTTCCTTTTTTTTTTTTTTTTTTTTTTTTTTTTTTTTTTTTTTTTTTTTTGTCAAGACTAGCATGTAGGTTGAGAAATAAAGTTGGGAGAACTAGTTTGGGCAAATAACATTTTTCTAACACAAAATTCTTGTGTGAAATAATCTCCTTTTATACCTAACCCTTTCTCCTTTTTTCTTTTTTCATTTTGTTTTTCTGAAAAGGGTTTGAAATTAACTTTCATATTTTGGTTTCGCTTTGGTGTTTGGTGGCTCTCTCGTGTGTTCTTGTGCGCTCTTTGAGTTTCAGCTTATATATGCTTATTTTTGCCCTTTGGGATTGTGGCTGTCTCGTGTGTTCAACCATTAATGTGTTTGTTTGCTGCAGTACGGTCTATACACATTGGGATTTCAGCTCCATTTATTCATCTTTTTCTGTTATGTGGTATGTTATTTGATGTCTGGGGCAAATGGAAGAAAACCAACGTTGTTTTAAAAATCAGATTTGAATAAAAGAATTAAAAGAAAGGGTCGGAATTTTAATCTAAAATATGGGATGTATGAGGGACTATGATCGAGAAAGATCTAATTAAATGCACTTCTCTGAATTCAAATAGATATTTAATCAATAGAAAATTAGAATTAAATACCAAATATCAATAGTTTTTCAATAAAGCAGCAAGCCATTAATTTTTTTTAGTTTAGATACTAACCTAGAGTAAGACATTTTGGATTATGTCACAAATCAGTTTGTTATATAGTTGTGACTATCGAACAATCACCGTTGTGATTAAACTGTGACTGTTTCAAATTAATTTATAAAAATTTAAATTTTTTAAGAGTTTAATACTTTTGATTTAAGCTTGGGGGATGAAGTCATATAACTCAAAGATTAAACATTAAAGTTTAAAGTAAATGATTATAAAGCCCAATTTTAGACTTTCACTACTTTTAAGACCCAGGTCTTTTTTTGATATTCGAAGCAAGGCCAATTTATACCAACCCGGTCCTTTTTTCCTTCCTCCGTTTATTTCTCCGTCTCTCCCCCACTCATTTCTCTCATTTCTCTCATTTCAAACTCAGCACCATTCTCTCTCTTATCTCTCTTCAACGTCACTCTCTCTCTCCTCGATGCATCGTCGTCCAGCCATGGATGGCGGCGAGACCCACCTCTCCATGCTCGCCTCTCTCTCCTCTTCCTTCCCATGGCCTTCGATCGTCCAACCACCCAGCGACGGCGACAGATCGACGTCAAGAAGCAAAAGCTTTTCGACCAATTTTCAGGTGAACTCGACGGTGACTCTACTCGATTGTGGTATTTTCCTACTCTTCTAATCAAGAGCTTTCTTTTCCCCATGGTTTTGCTTGTCAATTTTGAGGAATTACGATTTTGAAATTTTTAGGGTTTGAAAATTTGATTTTACTGTGACCGTTGATCCTTGCAATTTTTCATAAATGAGCCAGAAATTTTAAATCTGAAAAGGCTACTGAGAAAGCCTTCTTTGGCTTTCCAATGTGCACATCTTCTATTTCAAGTTTTTAACACTGATCCTATATATCATTTCAGGGTGAAACGCCATACAATTTCTGTATTTGTTGGGGATGAGAGTGGAATAATAAACCGAATAGCTGGGGTTTTCGCTAGGAGGGGCTACAACATCGAGTCCCTTGCTGTTGGTTTGAACAAGGACAAAGCTCTCTTTACCATAGTCGTGTCTGGAACTGAAAAGGTTTTGCGACAAGTTGTTGAACAGCTCAACAAGTTGGTGAATGTGATAAAGGTTATGATTCAACCTTAATTATTTCTAATATTCCATAGAGATCTTAGTTTATGGTGTTACTTTAGTATTTTACATAAAATATCTCAGCGGTCGGGTGTTTTCCAAAATGTATTTGGTAGCTTACATGAATTTGATGTAGGTGTATTTATTTGGATGCTGAGATTGGAATAAATTGAACTAGATTCAACATTATTATGCTTATATTAAATGATTGTAGATAACACAACCCTTCATTTTCATTCCTTTCCCTGTGGACCACGAAGATGTGCTGGATGCTTTGACATGCTAAATTTATAGTTTGTTCATCTTATTATCAAAATTTGGCACAGTAAAATCAAAATTGGCTATGAAACTATTGTTGTCAATGCTTGACTTATAATTGAAAAGCTAAGTGAAGCTTTGGTTGTTACTATTTGGCAGTAACAAATTGTTACTGTTTGATAGTAACAACATTTTATTGTGATTTTTATATATGTTCTTGTAGATTATGAAATTAATCTCACTTATTTTGATTTTTTTTTATGTTGAATATTTGAAGGTGTAAGGCTTGTTGTCAATTTTTGACTTAGAATTGAAAATGTAAGTAAGGCTCTAGTTGTTACTATTTATCAGTAATAACCTGTTATTGCTACTGCTTGACAGTAACAACCTTTTACTATGATTTTTATGTTCTTAGGGTATGAAATCTCACTTATTTTGATTTTTTCATACTCAGTAGTTGAATATGTAAGGTTTTTTGTCAATTGTTTACTTAAAATTGAAAATGTAAGTGAGGTTCTAGTTGTTACTGTTTGTCAATAAGAACTTGTTATTATTATTGTTACTGTTTAACAGTAACAAACTTCTACTATGATTTTTATGTTCCTGCAATATGGTATGAAATCTCATTAAATTTGAGAAATCTGAATGGAAATGTGTTAGGTTAGTTTACCTATTTAGTTTGGTTTAGGAGAAAAAGATGAATAAAAAAATATTAAGAAAGAAACTTTCAGATTGAGGAGTTGAGGAAGCAAAAGCCTCAAGTCAGTAATAATATGTTATTGTTATTGTTTGACAGTGGCAACTTATTTGATGTATCATGTATATAATTTTTACATGCACTGTGCACACATGCTTTGAATTTTTTGGGATAATTGATGTAGTTAGTGGCACAAAGAAGCAGCATGTGGCCAATGATTATGCAAAACGACTTTCAATAGGTTACAAAGAGGTATAACTTGATCGCTCTTGATATTCTTAGTAGTTTCTTTACTTTCTCATAATGAAATATTTTCCTTTCAATTGTCTCTTGCAGTCTGAGAAGATTGTTTGTTGCAGAATCACTTGCTTGCATGACAGAGTCAAGATCCAAAACTGGTTGCAAGAGTATAATAACTAAGTTTCAACATGCAAAATAAATTACCTTTTAGCCTACACTTTTGGGCTGTTTCACTTCACCACCATATTCAATCAATTATTTCGTATAACAAGTTTCAAGTTAGATCCGGAAGTTTCAAGTTATTGTGATTTTGTTTTATTTTGTTGTCATTGTATCATAGGTTTATAATTCATTTGGTTGTTTATGATTTCACAAGGATTGTATTAGGTTTAAATTATATCCTCTAATTTATTTTTATTGCTATTGTTAGGTGATTGTTACTGTCGGGCAATAGCAATAGGTGATTGTTATGCCGGGCAGTAGCAATAGGTGATTGTTACTTTTCGATAGCAAGGATTGTATTAGGTTTAAATTATATTTTATTTTATTGTTATTGTTACTTGATTGCCACTGTCTGGCAGTAGCAATAGGTGATTGTTACTATTGGGCAATAGCAATAGGTAATTGTTACTACCGGACAGTAGTAATAGGTGATTGTTACTTTTCGATAGTAACAATTATATTTACTAATAAAATGCAAAAGATTATGGACATCTTGATTTTTTGTGTTTTATGTTGGTTATTATTTAATATGTTTATGAAATAAAAAATACCTAAATTATGATTTTTTTTTTTTTGGGTAATTTATGTACTAAATGGCACTAAAATGAAGAAAAAAAATTGCATTTTAAAAATACTGTAGCGCGCTACAGTAACGCCGTTACTGTAGTAACGGTTTTTTTTAAAAGTGGGCCGCTACAGTAGTTTACTGTAGCGGTTGGGCCGGATGAATAGTAAATTTTAAAAAATGGACTTTAAAAAAAAAAACCCTAAAGTTTAAGCCTTGCAAATATTGAAAAAACAACAAATCAATAAAAACGTTATGACTGTTAGACAGTCACAGTTCGATATAACCATGTTTTTTAAAATTGGTACCTAAATTTAAATTTAGTACCTAAAGTAAAATGATATAAATATTTTGGTAGTTAAAATGAAAAAATATTATAATTTGGTAGCTAAAATCAACGGACCTTTTAATCAAATGGCTCAAAAGTCCATGTGAACATATATAACTTTTGCATCAAGTATCCGTTTCCATGCTTTTTACAGTCAAATCTTTCATCTCTGTTGTCTTCTTATCAGTCTCTCTCACAAAGACGTACACAAACTATTCTCTTCCCACTGCCCAGTAATTAAGTCCAAAGAATTTGGTCACTTTTAAATTAAATCCGATTGAACGCAGAGCTTTCTACACTCTAGGACACAAGAGACCTAAGAAACAATCCTGTCCCTTTTTAAGGTTTTAATAGAATTTGGTCACTTTTAAATTAAAACCGATTGAACGCAAAACCTTATCACCAAAAACAGTCTCTCGTGTGCGATATTTGCACCACAACCTACAAATTGAAAAGAGATATTAAGAGGGAAGGGGCCCATTGTTCTATATTCCTTATCCTTCAACAATACGTTTTTCTTCCAACCACTTAATTTTTGTTTTCACTTTTATCTTGATTTTCAGGTTATGAATATGGCTTTTACTTCTTTTAATTGCTATCATCTTCTGGCTTCAAGAAAAGTATGATGTCTAGCTTCCTTAGTTTCAGAGGTGTGGACACCCGTGATTACTTTACCAGCCATCTTCATGCTGCTTTACTTGAGAAGAAAATCAAAACCTACATAAAATATAGACTTGAGAGAGGATATAAAATTACACATGCCCTAATGAAAAGCTTTTGGTGATCATTTTCTCAGAAGACTAATCTTCTTTCATATGGTTTGATTTAATGATGCCATTGTGAACTCAATAATTCATTGAAGTAAATCCAAAATTTAAATGTGTTGTCTCTTATATATCCCTCATGTTGAGTCCCTTGGATGAGCATTACTCCCAAAAGGAAATATCTCAAACTTAAAACAGAATAGACCAAACTGTATGTTCTGTTGTGACATTCCAGCAGAACATTAGGACTAGATTCAAATGGTGGTCTAAATTCAATCCTTGGGGCTTCGACAGCATTTATTCAAATACAATGTTAACAAATAGCTATTCCTAATGGTGGTCTAAATTCAATCCACTTATTCCGACACAACAATCATGGGGATTGACTGCAATCATCTCCACCAAAAATATTCCCTTTAGTACGTACTACTCCAAGAGTTGGATTTCTAAATTTCTAAAAAAATGGCTAAAATTCTTCAAATGGAACAAATTTAATTGGTTAGTTTTTTAAATCTCCCTTGAAGTAAATCCAACCCTTACCTGTTTCTCATGTTGAGTCCCTTAGATGTGTATTGCTCCCAAAAAGAAATATCTCAAATTCAAAACAGAATAGACCAAACTGTACGTATGTTCTGCTGTTGACAATCCCTGTAAAAAAGATTTAAAATGGATCTTGAACATTAATTGTGAAATAGAAACACAAGACCTGTACTTTCTAAAAATTTAATTAGAAAATGCTACAGTAAAAGACGAAAACCAAGATTGGTAATTAACTATAAAACCTTAAACCAAATTTACAATGGAATTTTTTTTTTTTTGAGGATAATTTTACAATGGATTAGATATCCATTACCTAACAAACACAATTTATTACAAAGATTACACAAGGCAAAAGTATTCTCGGTCAAAATTTGACATGAAATCTGATATTTGGCAAATTCAAATAGAGGAACACAAATATAAAACTGCTTTACTGAACCATTTGGGCACTATCATCAATGGAATGTTATGTCTTTTGGTCTAAAAAATGCACTTTATGAATTTCAAAAGATAATGAACGATGATATTTAATAATTATTCAAAATTCTTAATTGTTTACATTGATAATGTTTCTAATTTTTTCTCAAATTAAATTCAAAACAACACTTTAAAGATATTAATACCTTCATTGAAATCAACATATAAGCATTGTCAGCAAAGTAAAAATAAAACGTCTCTCTCATTTCTACATTTTAGCAGACCCAATTTCTTTCAAATTAGTATGTAGTTGATAATGATGCCTCAGGTACAGGTTATGGAGGCACCCTGAAACAAAAATTAGGTAATAAAGAACAAATTGTCAAGTGGTGGTCTAAGTTCAATGCTTCAAGAGCATTCAAAGACGATGCTATCAAATCACTACTACTAAACCCGGTTCTTGTCCCAAAAAATAATTGAGATTTCAACCACTCAATTTCTTCAACAAAAGTCTCTCCACGTCATTTTGATTTTGAATGCGAAGACTCTTGAGTGGTTAAATGCGACAAAGTAACCATGGAGACCACAATCATCTCCATAAATTACTTCAAGATTTTGAAGAAAGCAAAAGCTCTTTGCCTTCCTTTAAAGAGTGCAAGTGTTGAAGAAAAATTGAGAGGTTGTTTAGAGAAAAACACATAAGCTTAGAATTAGACACTTTTAGCCAATATTCTATCTTTTATTTCGCTACTCCCCTCTATTTCTCTCAAAATATTTATATCTATAATTTTACTTTCCCAGTTTCTGGTTCTAGATCTTCTGATTGAAGACCAAAATTTGTAAGTTTTTTATTTTAGTAATTTAAATTATTTTCATGTGCTAAACATTTAATAAGTTTTATTGAGATTTGGTATTTAAAATTAAAAAACCATTTTGTTAATCTTCTAATGTTTAGTAATCATACTATGAATATGGATTTGCAGGTTATGAACATGGATTTGCAGGTTATGAATATGGCTTCTTCTTCTTCTGCTGTCATCCTCTGCCCTCAAGAAAAGTATGATGTCTTCCTTAGTTTCAGAGGTGTGGACACCCGCGATTATTTTACTAGCCATCTTCATGCTGCTTTACTTGAAAATAAAGTTGAAACCTACATGGACTACAAACTTGAGAGAGGAGATGAAATTTCACATGCCCTAACCAAAGCAATCGAGCAATCGAAGGTGTCAGTGATAATTTTTTCAGAAGACTATGCTTCTTCAACATGGTGCTTAGATGAAGTTGTGCATATACTCCAATGTAAGGAATTATATGGACAATTTGTTATACCAGTTTTTTGCGGCATCAATCCATCACATGTAAGGAAACAGGAGGGAAGCTATGCGGTTGCATTTGCGCGCCTTGAACAACGTTTCCAGGACAGGATGGACATGGTGAGCAAGTGGAAGGATGCTTTGACAAAAGCAGCCAGTCTATCTGGATTTGATTCGAATAAAATTAGGTAACTCAATTAATTTTATTTTTTTTGATCATTTGATTAATAGAAGATTACTTAGGAAATGTATATATACTTACTAACTATAATTTATCCTTCTTCATATATGTCAGGCCTGAATCCGAATTAGTTGAGACAGTTGTCAAAGATATTTTGAAGAAATTGAATCGTAAATCAACATGCGATTTAAAAGGCCTGGTGGGAATTGAAAAACATATTGAGAAAATTGAGTCATTATTGTGCATTGACTCACTTGATGTTCGCACTTTAGGTATTTGGGGCATGGGTGGTATTGGCAAGACCACCCTTGCTGATGCGGTATATCAAAAACTCTCTTCTGAATTCGATGTTTGTTGCTTTTTTGCAAATGTCAGGGAAAAATCAAAGAGTCGTGGACTAATTGATTTGCGAAATGAACTTCTTCATGCACTACTAAATGAAGAAAATATAAATGTCGCCACTCCCTCTTTAGGATCACCTTTTATTAAAGATAGACTTCGCCGTACAAAGGCCCTCATTGTTCTTGATGATGTGAACACTCCCAGCCAATTAGAATATCTAGCTGATCTAGCTAAACAACTACTTGGCACTGGAAGTAGATCCATTATTACAACAAGAGATAGGCGTCTACTTAATAAAAGAGTTGATGATGATTACATATACGAGGTTAAGGGATTAAATTTTGAAGAAGCTCTTCAGCTCTTTCATTTGAATGCATTCGGAAATAACTCTCCTTCAGAAGAATATATAGAGTTGTCAAAAATGGTGGTAGATTATGCTAAGGGCGTTCCTTTAGCTCTTAAAGTTTTGGGGTCCTCATTTGGTAAGTGTGACGACAAAGAAGAATGGATAAGCAAACTGAATAAATTGGAAAAAGTTCCTAACCCAGAAATTCAAGAACTCTTGAGAATAAGTTACCAAGGATTAGATAAAGACGAAAAGAAGATATTTCTGCATATCGCGTGTTTATATAAAGGGGAGACTATAGAATATGCAAAAAGAATGTTAGATTTATGTGGTTTCTTTGCGGCTGCAGGAATTAGAACTCTTCTTGACATGTCTCTCATATCAATAACATATAACCAGCTATGGATGCATGATTTGGTACAACAAATGGGTTGGGAAATTGTTCGCGAACAAGGTGAAGAAAAGCCTGGGCAACGCAGTATATTGTGGAGCCCTGAGGATGTCTGTCATGTATTGAAAAACAAGACAGTAAGTGCTAAATTTGTTGCCTTTCTAAAAAAAAAAAAAAGGTTGCTTGAATTTTGCATAGGAAAAACTTATTTTTGATATACTTGTGGATATGTCTACAAATGTCGTTTACAATAAATATTTTTGGATATATAGTGTTATTGGCACTCTAAAAAAGTCATCCTGCACTCCAATTATAAAAACACATAACAGAAAATTTGTAAATGTTGAAGTGCAGGATGACCATTTTGGAGTGCCAATAACACTATCCTTTTTGGATAGTTTCCTAACTAATATATATACTTTGCTCTTGATTTTCAGGGAAGTGAAAATGTTGAAGCAATATTCCTAAACATGTCTGAGATTGAAGAGCTAGAGTTAAATCGTAAAGCCTTCAAAGGGATGTATAATCTAAGACTGCTAAAATTTTATAGTTCTGATAATGGTCCCTTTACCAAGAAGCAGTATTGCCATGTGTACCTTCCTGATCAAGGTCTTCGTTCTCTTCCTGATGCCCTTAGATATATCCATTGGGAAAGATGTCCTTTGAAATCTTTTCCGTCAAAATTTTCTCCACATCATCTTGTTGAGCTTATTATGCCAGATAGCCAAGTTGAGAGACTATGGGATAAAGGACAGGTATGATTATTTTTTTTTCTTGTTATTTAAAATGTAGTGCAGAAAGTTATTCATGCTAAATTATTCTTACCATTCTTCTTTAATTTGTTACAGAATATTAGGAACTTAAAAAAGATCATTCTTAGTCGATCCAGGTACTTGATTGAAGTTCCAGATTTATCTCGATGTCAAAATATGGAGGAAATTGATCTTAGCTACTGTACAAGTTTGGTTGAAATTCCTTCATATCTTGAATATCTTGTGAAGCTTAAGATTCTGTTTTTGGGAGGTTGTTCGAATCTTAAACATCTTCCGGAGATACCAACCAGGTGTGAATATTTAACACTATATAATACTGCCATAGAAGAATTGCCTGCATCAGTTGGGTTGGATGAAAAACCTTATACAGTGTTTCTTACTTCCTGTAAAGAACTCGAGTATCTTTCAAGCAGCACTGTTGATCTAAATGGCTGCTTATCTCTTGGCAAGGTTTCAGAGCTTCCCAGGCAAATAACAACTTCGAATTTGTCTCAGATGAGCAGGGTTTCTGAGGTGCCCAGGCAAAAAACAAGTTTAAATTTTTCAGAGATGAGCAGGGTTTCTGAGGATCCAAGTCAAATAACAAGTTTAAATTTGTCAGAGATGAGCAGGGTGTCTGAGCTTCCCAGAAAGACAACAACTTTAAACTTGCCTCAGACAGGGATAATGGAGTGTCTCGCTGGTCGTGTTTCATTTGATCTGAAGCATACAAGAAGACTTGTGAGTCTTCCATCCAACATTTGTAAGTTGCAATGTCTTGGTCAAATTTATCTCTTGGAGTGTCTAAAGCATCTTAAATTAAGTGGGCTTGAAAATCTAATTCGGCTATCCTCTACCATTGGAAATCTTGTTGCGCTTCAAGAATTACACCTACGCGTGTGCGAAAATCTTGAGTATGTCCCGAACAACATCTACAAATTAAATAGTCTTAAATTTCTCACCTTTGAGGGCTGTTCGAGACTCAAGAAATTGCCTCCCTTCTCAGTTGGTTTGTGCTCTTTGGAAGAACTAAACCTCGGTGACTGCAATAATATCACATTAGAAATCCCTGATGGCCTCATTAGCTTATCCTCATTAAAAAGATTAAATCTAAGTGGAAGCAAGATCGAGAGCTTACCTACAAGCATCAAACAAGCTTCTGGGCTGAAGTACTTAAACTTAAGCAATTGCATTAGCCTCCGATCCTTACAATTGCAAGAGCTCCCATTGCTTCTAGAACGTTTGGACGCACATGGCTGTACATCATTGGAGACAGTGTATGGTTCCATTACTACTACACTCACGCAAGGTTGGGATCAACATGGAGTTCGTGGTCATCAACTTATATTTTCTAATTGCCTTCAATTAGATCAGAATGCACTGAACAACATATTAATGGTTGAAGCACGTCTTAGAATTATGCGAATGGCAACTGCACCACTAGAAGAAATATACCATTACAAGGTATCTCTCTCTCTCTCTCTCTCTCATACACACACACACACACACAACACACATTCATGTCACCTGTTAAATTGATATGTGTTTAGCTAACCAATTAAAGTTTTAGAGCAGTTGCAATTTTCTCACCAGCATAATTAATAATCATTAATTACATGTCCATCTATATATGGTGCAGGATGCTCCTTCAGTTAGTATTTGTTGTCCTGGAAATGATATTCCGAAGTGGTTCAGCTTTCAAAGTGAGGGTTCCTCCATAAGTACCAAGCTTCCTCCACATTGGTTTGATAAAAACTTCTTGGGCTTTGCTCTATGTGCTGTGATTAGATTCCACAATTATAATCCTTGTGGCTATGGTCTTGAATTCGGATGTAAATCCCATTTTAAAACCAATGATGGTGAAAGCCTTGAATTCAATAGTTACTTGTATGGTTTGGGGGATTCGGCCGGCAAGAATCAAAACAGAACTGTCAATTTTGATCACGTTTTAGTGTGGTATGACCGCGCTCTGCATCCTAATGAATTCAAAGGAGATCAGACTTTCCCAGAGAGAAATTTAAGAGGAGAACAAACTTTCCCAAAAAGATTAAGAGGAGAAAATGGAGAAAAAAGGCCCACTACTTTTAACAATGTCACCGAGGCCTCTTTTAACTTCTACCCTATAAATAGGTTTGGTCAACCTGTCTCCAACATGAACGTATACATAAAAGAGTGTGGGATGTGCCTGTTGTATGGCCAAGATGATTAGAGAAATTTGGGGCCATCAAAGAAGATGTTACAGCACTTTGGCATTTACGTACGTTCAAGGACCATTGACGTACACTATCATGTTCAAGGACTGCATTCACACAAGGTTGGCAACAAGTTCCTCATAAGGTTTGCACATGTCTCTCTCTCTCTCTCTCTCTCTCTCTCTCTCCCTCTCTCTCTCTCT
Organism: Dryas octopetala; assembly: GCF_963921425.1. Classification (NCBI taxonomy): domain Eukaryota; kingdom Viridiplantae; phylum Streptophyta; class Magnoliopsida; order Rosales; family Rosaceae; genus Dryas; species Dryas octopetala. The sequence goes on from NC_141368.1 coordinate 17,763,462, forward strand.
CTCCTCTCACTTATGGTTATTAAATTGCATAAGTAAGTCCCTAGCACCGAAATTTAAATAAAAAATACACTAATGTAATTTTAATTAACCATAATTCATATCTTAATTAACCCACCCATATTACAGTAAATATCTGATCATGAAGTTCACTTGAAGCTTTCCTTTATACACTACAAGAAAAAGGACTTTGGGCACGAAATCAATTTTTCACTTCATTCTGACTTTTGCAGGTGTACCTTGGTGTATTGTGTATAGTGGCATGAGTTGGCTGGTGTTAAGGCTACAGAAATACAAATGGAGGTGTTGTGAAATAAGGTATGTAGTTTGATAAATTATTAGTTAAGGGTGTAGTTACTAAAGGGAAATAATGCAAATATACGGTACCTACCATGGCTACAACAATGTGGCCGCGCATATGTTAATTAACTGAAAGAATTAGGACATGTTTTGTATTTTTCTCAAAACTCTTTTTCCTTTTTCAAAAAGAGAGATAAATTAAAAAAAAAAAAAAACTTGTTTCTCAACCCCTTTTTCGAAAGTGAGTTTCCAGAAACAAAACTCAAAAAGGCATGTTTTCCAAATATGATAAAATATCTTTTTTTTCTTTTTTTCCTTCTAACGTGTTTTCTTTTCTCACGCTAGCCGCATCGTTTTTTCTGCTCCACGGTAGCTTGCAATCTTTCTATCTTCTCTCATCTTCAATTGAGATCTCTTTGTTCTCGATCTCTCTCTCTCGATCTCTCTCTCTCTCTCTCTCTCAATCTGCCTCAGTCAACGATCTCTCTACGCTTCTTCCAGTTCAAATCACAAGGTAAGATCTAAAGTTAAAAGTGATTTTGATTATTGGGTTTTGAGGTTAATTGTTCTGGTTATTTTGTGTATAGTTTATTGATTTTGAATTTCTTTTCTCTAATTTTGATTACATTTAGGTTTTTTTAATTATTTTTAAGATCCATTGACTGTTTTTTTTCCTAAATAACCAAACTAAATGGCTTAGGTGTCAAGTGGGAAACAAGCATTCATTTGAGGCAAAAACCTCTTTCACTGTTTGAATGCCCACCCTCACCCAATATTTATTTTATCAAACTGTGACTGCATAAAAATTACACAAACTATGATTGTGTGACAAATGGAACTTAATTCTTTAATTGTTATTTGTTAATGTTTTTAATTTTTATTTAGTATTTATAATTAGTCTCCAGACAAGTCCTAAATTCTTAGCTAGTTGAGTTACGTTTGAGTATGACATCTTTCAGAATTTGTATTTTCAGCTAATTGATTTATTAGCAAGCATATGATAATACTTGTTTTTATTGCAAAGAATATTTTGTGAGATTCTTACACATTTCATATTAACGAGCTTCTTTTGCATTGAGAACATTCACAAATTTAAGATGTTTTCGAAAATGGGTTGTGAAATGAATTTTAAAACTTTGGGCTTTCAAAAGAAAATGATTTGTTTTATAAAATGATTTTAAAGGAAAAGTTTCAAAGTTTATTTGTGTCCACTCACTGAGATTGTTCTCATGTTTTGTTCTTAATGTCTCCTCCCAGGTAGTAGAGATTGTTGAGGTCGGACCCATAGCACGTTGAGGCATCCCTTCATTCGTTATCGGTATATTGATATTGTAGGCTCAATGTCGTTTCATATATTCATTTAGTTCATGTTATGGTTTTATGAGTGGAACTCTTTGTAGTTATGCTCTGATGATTAATTTAGCATAGATATTATTTGGTGGGTCTGAGACTTTTTGGTTATTGTTGGATGAATGTTGAGATGGGAAATTGGATTGTTTTTGGATGTTGATAATATAGAAGTGTTTATCTTTATGTTTTTACAGGTGAGGATAGTGAAATATTTAGGGGAAGTTTTGCTGAATTATCGGTAGAATTTCCCCTTTAGGTTGATCGATCTCCCTATAATGATGAAGTGGGTAGTTTAAATTAACGGAACCAACATCTATATGATGTTGGACCCACAGAGCCACCTCAGGTTCCAAGGGGGAATATGGGGACAGTCTTGTCATTTGATACTGGGTTAAAATTATTATTTCACAATTTAAATGAAAGAGCTGTGTAATGAGAGGAAAATGATGTTCAATTAGCAGCCATCTTCTTTTAAACTATAGTACAAGGATAGGTTAAACTAGGAAAAAGAAAGAAAAGAATGATAAGCTCATTTTTGCAACACTTTTAAGTTGCTTATGAAGAAGCCTCTATAACCTCCATTGCATACAGTCATCAAATGGTGAACAACGATACACCATGATCAATTGATTATGATTTGAAATGATGAGTACGTGTTTGTACCATGATTTTCAGGTAGCATAAAATTAGCCCAAAGGAAATGCCAGCCCAGCTCTAAACCCAATTCAAGACCCATGCAGGATGGCTCTAGCGAAAAGATCTCGGCTATACCAAGCTGAGAGGGTCAATGAAGTGTAAAGCCAGTAATCCAATGCCGGTTTGTAGCTGTCAGAATGGATAAACACAAAGTCCCAGGTGTGTTCAAAGCCACCCATGTGTCAAGTTGCAGCAAACCGGCCAAGAGAAGTACCCAGGGTTTTGGGATCATAAATTCAAGTATAAATACCAAGCTACAGCTAATGTGACGGCTCTCCAAGAATTCACACAAGAACCCAGATTCATTCTTTGAAAATTCTTTGCCAAATGACTTGATCATTAACTTGGTCTGCCTTTACGTTTGTGTTAATGCATTGATCTTTTCTTTTATTACAACTTTGTTTGTTCTTACACATTTAATAGTCTTATTTATTACTTTTCTCCGTGCATTTAGTTCTGAAATTTAATGTATTTCCTCATTAAGAATTAATCAAGGAAACATTTACTTTCTCAATCTTTGAGTATCTATTACCAGTTCATCTTCATTTCGTTGCTTGGTTTCTACAATCTCTATCTATGACATACAATTCCAATAAGCACTCTTGTCATATTTGGATCTTGAGATAGTGAACTTCTATACTTTTGATTTATTTACTTATTTATCCTGTTTTATTACTTGACAAAGAGCAGCATGAACACGTCCTGCAACAAACAAGTTTAGTACGTTAGAACTTTTAGCATTCAAGTCTTCGAATGCCCAAGTATAGAAAAGAGCCAGCCACAATCGTTTGATTCCCTTTATTTTTATTTCACCTTGTCTTATTTTTATCTTTTTAGTTATTTTGCAATCGTTCTAAGTACGATTTATACTTGGTGGCACTCCCTTTCGCCTAGATTAAGTAATGATATGGATCAAATCTCAGCCTTACACGTGGCCGAAACATTTTTGACCAAAACAGCACGCAAGCAATTAAAATTGCATATAGAGTCTATATTTGTGTTTTGAATTGTGTAAGCTAGTTACACACTCTCATTCACTGTTCTACAATGATCTCCACAATGATGCCCATGATATTTCCCTTTGAATGGCTTGTGGGTCGGCCATGTTGTATACATACATTGAATAATTGAAGGATCGATATATATACTTTGCCTCCTAAACCATCTCGGAAATTTGCTTAATTTCCACTTAATTTTGACCTCTGAAAATTTAACTGCATGTGTTTAAAAGAATGCATACCCTTTAATGATCAATATTCTTTTACCCTTTAATTTCTTTGTTAAAAGAAGATGCTCGATCGTCTCTAATGGCCAACACCGCATTCTTTTTGCGTTGCTTTTATTTCATTTCAAATTTTTTACAATCCTCTTTTTGTTTTGTTTGAATGACTTGTCGGCCTTTTGTCCTAACGATTATGGCCTCTTCTCTTCTACAATTGCCCAAGAAAACTGGAATATGGAGACTAATTTTTCCCTTGCTATGAAAGAGAGAAAATTGCCATAAAAAAAATTTAAAAATTTGAAGAATACTTTACCTGCTTATAATACTGCCATAGTTGTGAAATTGGTAATTGAAAAGGAATAGGTATTGTTGGCTTTGACAATATCTTAATTCCAACACTTACAGCAACAATTGAAATAACATTATAGGCTGTTACCTAATGGTTAAAGGTTGCTTATGTCCGAATGCAACCAACTCAGCAATCTCACTTCACATTAGTTACTATACAGTAACTACATTGGCTTTGCTTTGTAAAGTCAAACCACCAATTAATAGTGTATTTTGACCAGTGTTTTCAAACACAAAAGCGTGACGCGAAGCGTTTTTGGTCTCACAAAGCGAGACGTAAGCTTGTTCGGGCATTAAAATATTATAATGAAAAAAATTATAAAATATATAATATAGCTAAACAATAACATTAATTGTCATTCATACATAATAATTATCCATAAACATATAAACAAGAAACAAGATTATCCTTTCTACCCATGATTATTAATCACAAATTCACAAGCAATACAAAATTCAAATAGTAAATTGTAGAGTTATTTACACTTACACCCCCTGAGGTTTATGGTCTTTTCACATATTACCCTTGGGGTTTTAAAAATTACACATACACCCCCTGAGGTTTCAAAACTGTTGGAACATAACCCCCTACAGTGAGACGAAAAATGATAAGAAAGTATGCAAAAAGGCATATATTCTAAGGGGGTGAAATGGCCTAATAAGATTACTCAAGGTATAAAGTCTGACGCAGCACACGTAGGTGATGAATCTTAACACACACACACAAACCCTAAACTTGTTGATTCTCTAGATTAGGAATACCAAGAACAAGGGGGTCTATAATTAACTTGTTGATCCGAAGATTACCAAGTTGATAGAGGGTTTAGAGAAAAGTCTCGATAAAACTGAGATTACAGCTGGTAATTAAAAGATGTTTAAATACCACCAAACCCTAGGTAACTCCTGAAAGGACATAAATGGTAAGTTCAACGACCAAATTAAATACTAAGAGCAATAAAAGACAATTAAAATGTCCAAAATTTGGAAAAACTTTAAATAAGATTTTCGCCTAGCAAATAGCCTTATTTGGCCAAAATCCGCTTTAGCTCATCGCCTATGGCCGTGACTTGAATTCGTCTCGTCGTTTCCTTTCCGAAAAGGTATTATGTGCAAAAATCGGACACTGGGAGCCTAATGGCTATATTTGCGCCTATCACTTCGGAGCCAATAATCATGTGCGGTGCCTGCTGCATCAAGGTCCAACTTGAATACAAATATATTCTTCTTTGTTTATTTATTGTTTTCTCTTGTAGGGGGTTATATGTAACAGTTTTAAAACCTCAGAGGGTGTATGCGTAATTTTTGAAATCTCAGGAGGTGTATGTGAAAAGACAATAAACCTTAAGGGGTGTGTAAGTGTAAATAACTCGTAAATTGTACTGCAGTTGTTGGTGGCCCAGTTGGAAGAGCCGTAGAATTACTCAAAATGCATCTAAGTTTGATCCCCCCTCCCTCCAACTAAAAAAAATAGTAAATATATTGTACTTATCTGGCCAATAATTTAAAAAATTAAAACCCAATATTATATTAGTTTAATACAATAACACTAGCACCGAAAACTAAAACCTAATATTAGTTGAACACAGTAACATTACCACCGAAATAATAGGTTGGGTGTTTCCCTTTCTTTTGGTCAGAAGGCTGGGTGTTTCAAAGTAGCAGCAAAAACTAAAAAAGGAATAAATAAGAGAACGAAAACCTCCAAGCTTATGGGTTGCTGCAGTGTTTTTTTTAGTCTTTCAAGAGAGAAAGAGGCAGTTATTGCGATGAGTTAATTACACTTACACCCCCTGAGGTTTATCGTCTTTTCACATACACCCCTGGAGTTTCAATAATTACACATATACCCACTGAGGTTTCAAAACTGTTACATATAACCCCCTATAGTAAGACGAAAAATGATGAGAAATTATGCAAAAAGATATGCTAATGGGTAAAATGGCCTAATAAGATTACTCAAGGTGTAAGGTTCAACTTCAATACAAATATTTTATTTTTTGTTTATTCTTTTTTTCTCTTGTAGGGGGTTATATGCAATAGCTTTAAAACCTCAGGGGGTGTATGTGTAATTATTGAAACCCCAGGGGGTGTATGTGAAAAGACGATAAACCTCAGGGGGTATAAGTGTAATTACGAAAGAAGAGAGCGTCTCACCGTCATTCTTTAAGTTTTTTAAACTCTCAGCCCAAATGACATAGTTTTGGGTTTGGGAACTTACGCTTTTACGTGTTAGCCATTTTGTCGAACATATGGGCACCTGACGAGATTTACCAGCGCCTTGCCATGAAGCGCACCTCAAGGCGTGATTGTAGTGCGTTTTTTAAAACACTGATTTTGATTGGAAAAATTCTCAATAGCAATGGTTTGGCATTTAGTTAAAGAAATTAGTGCTTATTGCCGAGTTTTCTTGTAGTGCGCACAATCGTATTATTCGCTTTTATTTCTTTAGTTTAAATGCTTGAAAGTTCTTTCCCTGAAAGTGCATGGATAATTTCTTTTCTCCCTTTTGACAATCTCAAAAAATTAGTAAGACAGAAACACAATTGCTAAAAGATGATCATCGGATCTAGTGATATCTGCAACTTCTTTCTCTCTTAATGCACATATTAGGATCTCTGCATAACTTGCTTCTTCTCTGCATAAGGTTGGTAATCTATGACCTATAACTTGTTTCTTCTTCTAAAAAAAATACTATTAAAATTCTTCTAATGGACAATTAGGAAATTTATTATCTAGGAGGGTTATTTACATATTTATAAAGAATTTTATTGAGGTGCGGACAAGCGAATATGTGAACGTGCCTCTGACCGCTCGGTAGTCCATTTTTTATAATAGCTGAGCGCTGCAACAAGCACAAGGCACAGCTTCTGCGGCCGATTTTTTAGGGTATTTCCCCGACGGTTCACCTCATACCCTCCTATGGTGTAGAATGAGGCTTGTGGAGGCTACATGTTAGGTTTAACTCCATAAAACATAAAGCCGAAAAACCAATGCCGAGCGCTAGGGAAAAGAAGAAAATGGCACTGCCGAGCGCGGACGTCCGCACCTGAATGAGCATGTATTTATAAATATGGATTTGCAGCTTATGAATATGGATTCTTCTTCTCCTTATGCTATCCTCCACTCTCAAGATTAATTACTTGGGAATAAAATCGACAACTGCATAGATGACAAACTTAAGAGAGGAGATGAACTTTCACCTTCCCTAATGAAAGCAATCGAGCAATCAAAGCTTTCGGTGATCATTTTCCCCAAAACTATGCTTCTTCCACATGGTGTTTAGATGAACTTGTGCATATATATACTCGAATGCAAGGAAAGATATGGACAAATAGTGATACCCATATTTTGCGGCATCGATTCATCGCATGTAAGGAAACAAGATGGGAGTTATGCTTCTGCATTTGCTCAACTTGACTTACCGACGTTACTCATGTACACGCTCCACTTTGCTGGGAGTATTGATGTAATTATTGCAAATGATTTATTTTAGGAATATTTGTTAGTAGAATTAATCTTTGATTGATATGTATGTCTTTGATTGATTTGTAATTGTGATTTAATTAAGAGTAACTATGGGGTGTTTGTCTCCTTTTATCTGTATATATGGTTTAGATCAGATTCAATGAAATATAGAGGAAATTATTCCATTCTCTTTCTTTGATTTCTTTATTCTCTGATTTATTATTTTGTGTATTTATATATCTTGAAATCTCATTTTTAAGATTTCTAAGAAACAAGGGGCATATCTCGTTCTTGTACCGCAAGGCGGAGCCTCGCCAACTCACTAGCTTACACGGTGACATCTATCTCATGGTTTCGGTCTTTGTTCAAGGACCTTCATCTTCATTTGCGATATCCTCTTCTCTGATGTGACAATATCAGTGCCATCTCTTTGGTATCTAATCTTGTTTTTCATGCTTCAATGTGCCATGTCGAGATTACCATTATGTCCAAAAAAGGTTGTTCGAAAGGAGTTTAGAGGTTGGTTATGTTTCCACTCAGGATGCTGATATTTTGATCGACTAAACGCTTGTCTCCTAAACGTGTCTTTTATCTTTTTTCCAATCTTCCGGTTCAGTCCTGCACTCCTACCTCGTCAGCTTACGGGGGTGTGATAAACCAGATAATCCTAATCCTACCAAGACTCCTAGTTCGAGTAGTCCAAGTGAGAGTACTCATAAAATTATCTCTCGTATTAATTTTAGATCATTATCACTGTATTTTCATTACTAGATAACTCATTTACGTTATAGTTATGATAGGACTCTTGTAACATGTAATCCTATAAGTATCAATGAGAACGACTCCTCTCATATATTGAGGATTTTCGCAAACTTAACACTAGAGTATCATGCAACAAAGACATACTTGACTCCGATGTGACAAAGGATATATTATATGCACAAGTGCACTTCTTTAGAGCTAGTGATACTTTTCTTGTCATTTCCTTCTACAAGCACAAATACATCGACTTTGTAATTTACAAAAAAGTGGCTAAGAATTGGAATGTGGCGAATAATGATGACATTATTTAGTTATTTGTTTTCTCCCATGATGAAAGAATTAAGAAGCATATTATGTCACGTAGTCCTAGGAGGTAGGCACCATGGTATGTACTATTAGGTGGCAATATTAATTTTTTCACTTTCAAAAAATTTCCCAACCAAAAAATACTGAATGTGTTGAGATTAAGCTATATATAATGGATTAGAATAAAATGAGGAGATAAGTTTTGCTAAAAGTGGAGAAATTACGCAAACGAATGTTACATGTCTGTGCATTTTATGTTATAGATTACAAAAAAAAAAAAAAAAAAAAAAAAGGTCTGTTGACTTTAAGTACCAAATTTCAATAGTTTTTAGTTTAGATACCAAAATTTAATAGCATTTTAGATTAGCTACTAGTTGAAAAGTCAAACATAATAATATAGTAAAGGGAGACATAGAATCCAGTCCATTTTATGAGTCTTTCTTAGACTAATACCGGTAGTGATTTAAGATTTTTAATCAAGTCCTTTTATTTTTCTTCTTTGACAGCTTTATGGTAGGTTTTAACTCCGAAATTTTGGGCGTGCAGCCTCTACAAAGCCCACTCTACACCCTAGGAGGGGAAATACCCTTCAAATTGAGGGAGGACTTTATTATGGATTTTTTAAAGCACCCAAGCCTAATTATCTCTATAGTAATTTGTACTATAATTCACAAATATTACATCACATGCCACTACAATAAAAAAAATATTAGCTTTGTGTTTGACTACTACGTAGCAAAATAATTTAGGGTTTAGATCCCGAGTTTTGGGCAGACCGAGACCTAAACCCTAAGCCATAATGTAACACTCTTAATTTCCGGCTTATGATAATTTCGTTATTTAGGCTTTCTAACCTTGTTCTTATGGTTTATTTAAAGAAATTGGAATTTTCCTTAACTTTGTTTTGACTAACTAAGACTTTTGGTTGTGGTTCTAGAATTTAGTTGTGTGAAAGTAAATTTTGGAAAAGGAAATCCAAGAGTTTGACAATTATTTTATTTTTCGGAATTAAATTATGAGATGATGAATTTTCATAATTTTTCTGTAAGTAATTTAACTATTTTAAGGATATAGGAAAATAGTGCTCATCAACACGAGTCCGTATGATTTTTTGGGGAATTATTTGGAATCCCGAGCTATTTTTGTTGAATTTCCGAAGTTAGAGAAATTAGAGAAAATAGGAAAAAGAATTAAATTAAAAGAGGTTGCTGACTGGACTAACACCGTGCGACGTGGCGTGCATGGATTAGCCCAGCGAAGCTGACGTGGCGCCACATAGGTGCACGTGGACGAGCTCATGGGAGCTGCTGTGAGATCGTCACACTAGCTGGATCCATCTCGCTTGTTCTAATCCTAGCCGTTCCGCGCGCATCATTAATTGCTTTTAATCCTGGCCATTGATTCCAATTTAAGACTGGTCAACTCAGCCCAACCCTGTTGACCTGCATGTTTTGGAAACGGGCTACTCGGCTCCGTTTCCTCTTTGTAATCTGGCGATCCGCCGGTTTGTGTTGACCCAATTCGAGTTTTTCTTGTGTTTTTGACACTTTTGTACATCCTATCCCACATTGAAAAATTAGAGAAACTTCCCACCCTCAAGTGCCTATAAATAAAAACCATTGTACCTCATTTTCACTTGTAGCAAATCGTCAAAGCCCATTTGTTTCAAGATAACGTTCTCGATGATGGTGGTTTGGGTGAAGTTCCTGTGAAAGATAGTTGGATGGATTATAACTTTATGTTATGTCAATTTTTTGGGTTATGAGATAATTATGAGTTATGGATTGGCTTTTTTGATCTCTGCAACTCATTTCTGATTGTTGAGTTATGCAACCCTTAATACGATATGAAATTAGATCATGCCAAAATCCAATACTGGGGTTTTTTGTGAACCTTCTGTAAGATTGGAGACATAAGTTCAAGGATATAGATCGAGGTGAAAACAAAATTTAAGTATCATCAGCTGTTAGATGTAATTTTTGCCATGTGAAATAAGATGCTTCAAAGCTGAGGCAAGCTCAGCACCCAAACAGATCAGGAGGGGATCTACGTCCCCTTCTTTGTGGCTTAATGGGGTGGTTATTTGTAATTTACTCGAGGATATGGAGATCTTACATCATTGTGCATGATTTGTATGCAAGATATTGATCAACCATGTTTCTTTTACTTACATTTAGCTTTCTTGTTGAAAGCTTTATTCAGCAATTCTGTCATTGCGCATAAGGTCTGCTAGAAGTTAGGTGTAGATCTCAGCCATTAGATTGGTATAAAGAAATTTCTGGCTGTAACAACAGAAATAACATCAAGACTCTTATAGTCTTTGTTCATTTATTAAGTTGTTTACTATTTCTAGCATTATTAGTTCATACTTTGATTGCAAATGGAGGAAATCTTAATTAAATTTACTTTTAAAGATAGGGAGGCTTTGATCCTGAATGAGGATTTTGATCCTGAATGAGGATTTTTATCACGTACGTATGGACGCTATTTGTGATACATTTACTTTTTGACTTTTAGATGGGTTTTAAGGGTATACCATTTTTTGTAGGGATTAGTTTATATTGGTGGGTACTGAATGTATGACATCAGTTGTCTGTATTTTAAAAGCTCTGTTGTAAAAGTACGTAGAAAATAGGATTTGTGGAAAAAAGAGGCAGAGAGAATATGATCTGTGTATTTCATTCATCTTATAAATATCCTTATATAGAGATAGGGTTTACTAGGATTTTGAATATTTACTAGCATGCCTCTACAACTAATTACAGGAATAGCCACACATTAATATATTTACAACACTCCCCCTTAGATATTTAATGTCATTAGTGTTGTCTCTGCTATGCACTTCTAAGTTGCCTCGTTAAAACCTTGCCATGTAATAAAAACCCTGTGGGAACAAAAACAATCCTGGTCGAAGGAAAAAGAGTGCAATGCGCGTGAGTGTCGAGTAGACGCATCAGAACCTCGAAAGTAGGTGAAGTCATATCTTTTAGATCATAAGCAGATAGTATGTCTATGGGAGCGAAGTGCATTAAAGTTGCTACACCAAAACCTTGCCCGGTAAACCCAATGGGAAAAACCCGTGGTCGAAGGGAAAAGATGAGCAAATGCATATATATCAGATCATCACAACTTCAAGATGTAGTATGAATAGGGTGACCATGCCAAGATGTGCCTCATTAAAACCTTTCTAGGTAACAAAACCCAGTGGGACAAAATAACCCTGGATGAAGGACAAAAGAGTACACGATGGTCAATCGAGTATGCTTCGGGATACTCCTCCTGATGTCGAGTCCCCCTGAAGACTACATACTAGGTAAATCAGCCAATCTACGCAAACCAATACCTCGAACATCCATCAAGAACGTGGACTTTGGCAGTGACTTGGTGAAGAGGTCTGCATGGTTATCTTGAGATCAGATCTGCTTGACTTTAATCATCTGATGCTCTTGTTGCTGTTGATTGAAGAAGAATTTCGGTGCAATATGCATGGTGTTGTCTCCTTTGATGAAACCTGTCTTCATCTGCTGGATGCAAGCGGCATTATCCTCATAGATAATCGTTGGTTCATCAGTGATGGAATGCAGCCCACACGTACTTCGAACTTGTTTGGAAACTGCTCTTAGCTATATACATTCACGAACTGCTTCGTGAAGGGCTAGAATCTCAGCATGATTCGAACAGGTAGCAACAAGGGTCTGTTTCGTAGACCTCCAAGATATATATTGCTGTATTCCCAATGGTAAAGACATAACCAGTTTGGGAACGCGCCTTGTGCAGGTCTAATAGATACCCTGCGTCAACATATCCAACAAGGCGGGCATCATTCAGAGGATCGAGGGGGTTCGATCCATTCCTTGATGCGTAGGGATAGAATAAGCTCATATCCGTCATACCTTTAAGGTAGCGAAAAATGTCTTTTATGCCATTCTAGTGGCGGCGTGTTGGCGCAGAGCTATATTTATCTAGCAAGTTCATAGCAAATGAGATGTCTGGTCTAGTACATTGAGCCAAGTACAATAATGCGCCTATTGTACTTAGATATGAGATATATTTCTGGTGCCAATATCTCTTCGTTATCATCTGCGGGATGAAACGAATCCTTCTTAGGATCTAGACTACGGACGATCATGGGCGTGCTCGAAGGCTTCTCTTTATCCTCATTAAAGCGCCTTAACATCTTTTGAATGTAATTTGATTGATAGACCAGAATTCCATTTGCATGGTGCTCGAGCTCCAAGTCGAGATAGAAATTCGTTCTCCCAAGATCTTTCATCTCGAATTCCAACTTCAGGTGTTTAGCTATTTCCTTGATCTCTTCAGGAGTACCAATTAGATTCATGTCATCGACATAAACATCTACAATAGTAAAACCATAACTTATTTTCTTAATAAACACGCAAGGGCATAGATCATTATTCATATATCCCATTTCGATCAAATACTCACTTAGACGGTTATACCACCTCCGTTCGAATTGTTTCAATCCATAAAGTGAACACCTCAAACTAATGGAGAGCGTGTTCCGTGGTCTGAAACTATTTGTATCCGGTGTCTTAAGTCCTTCGGGAACTTTCATATATATCTCTGTATCAAGTTCCCCATAAAGATAAGCAGTGACCACATTCATAAGCTGCATACTCAGTTTTTCAGAAACTACCAAACTGATAAGGTAGCGGAACGTTATGATGTCCATTATGGGAGAATACGTTTCCTTGTAATCAATCCCAGGGCGTTGAGAAAATCCTTGCGCCACTAGACGAGCCTTGAATCCCACAATCTCGTTTTTCTAATTACGCTTCCTTATAAATACCCATTTAAAATCTACAAGTTTAACATGGAAAAGGTATAGGAACGACAGGTCCAAACACCTTTCTCTTTGTCAAGGAATCTAATTCGACCTGAATTGCTTGTTTCCATTTTGGCCAGTCATCTCGACGTTGACATTCATCAACGGAGCGAGGTTCGATGTCATCGCTAGTTATGATTTCGGTAGGTACCGCGAATACAAATATATCATCGATGATAATCTCGTTTCGATTCCATAGCTCACTTAAGCATGCATAATTTATAGAGATCTCTATGTTCTCGGGAGTGGGTTCAAACGTTGGAGCGTCCCCCAACGCCGTCTCTTCTGGGATGGACCCATAATCCGGAACTATTTCGTGAGATGGATCGATTGAGATCGTGATGTCAAAGGGACTCGTTTGTGACAAATTCATCCTCTTTCGGGGATAAGAGTCCATTGAACCTAGTGGTCAACCTTACTTATGGGCAGGGACATATGACTGGTTAGCCGTTATGGCCGTATCTCGTCCATTTGGGACTACACGTCCTCCTGGGACGACGCGTCATTCAGGGACGGATATCCTTGCAGGCACGTTTGCAGTAGGTATATGTGATCTCGTCACTTTAGCTAGATTAGAGAATGCGTCTGGCATATTATGAGTTATACTCTGTACATCTAGAATTCTCTGCACTTCGCTATCACATTGTGAGGTTCGGGGATCAAAATGAGACATAGTGGTGACATTCCACGTCAATTCACGTCGTTCTTCAGGAACGGTGACGTTCTTATCTCCCCATAAAGGCGGGAAGACTATATCATCAAAGTGACAATCCACAAATCTAGCGGTAAAGAGATCGCCTGTCAAGGGCTCTAAAAAGAGTATAACGGATGGAGATTCATAATCGATATGTATGCCCATCGTTCGTTGAGGACCCATTTTGGTACGTTGTAGCGGCGCAACTGGCACGAAAACTGCACACCCAGATACGCGTAAGTACGAAACGACAGGTTCGTACCCAGTCACCAGCTGTAATGCGGAGTAAGGTTGGGTAGCAGTGGGCCTCAACCGGACCAACATGGCTGCATGCAAGATTGCATAGCCCCATACATAAATTGGAAGCTTGGTGTGCATAACTAAGGTTCGTGCGATCATTTGTAATCTTTTAATGAACGCTTATGCGAGACCATTATGGGTGTGAACATGGGGAACTGGATGTTCAACATTAATCCTAAGGGACATGCAATAATCATCGAAAGTTTTCGATGTAAACTCTCCGGCATTATCAAGGCTTCTGGACTTTATAGGATAATCCGTGTGGTGAGCCCTCTGGGTGAGAAGTTTAGCAAAAGCAGCGTTTCTTGTGGACAATAGTGTAACATGTGATCACTTTATCGATGCATCAACCAAAACCATGAAATATTTAAATGGTCCGCATGGTGGTTTGATAGGTCTACAAATATCCCCTTGTATCCTTTGCAAGAAAAGGGTGGAGTCTTTACTAGTCTTTACATATGATGGTCTAGTATTCAACTTTCTGAGCGAGCAAGTTTGACATAATGTGTCACTAAACATAAGATCCTTATTAGTAAGGGGATGCCCGTGTGATGAATTGAGGATACGGCGCATCATACTTTGACCTGGGTATCCCAACCGGTCATGCCATAGAAAGAAACTGCTCGAATTGGTTAACTTCTGGTTAACTATGTGATTGACCTCAATCGATTTAATGGTGGTCATGTAGAGACCGCTCGAGAGGCATTTCAATTTCTCCAATGTACGCTTCTGGCCATACAAATTGGTGGTTATGCAAAGATATTCTACTCCATTTTCCTCAATGATTTCAGCGTGATAACCGTTGGCTCGAATATCCTTAAAACTCAACAACGTTCTTCTGGAACTTTGAGAATATAAGGCCTCATTAATGGTAATTCAGTACCATTAATTGGACAACGTAAAAATGGGCTTTGCCATGACCCTCTATCAGGTTGG
Source organism: Dryas octopetala (assembly GCF_963921425.1). NCBI lineage: Eukaryota > Viridiplantae > Streptophyta > Magnoliopsida > Rosales > Rosaceae > Dryas > Dryas octopetala. Next base: position 17,778,684 of record NC_141368.1, read on the forward strand.
ATTGACTTGATATGGTTGTCACAGAGGTATAAGTAAGCAATAAGTTTGAAAAATACTTCCGATCTTGGAGTATGGTATGCGTAGTAGCATTGTCTGCCAGACAACAAACTTCCCCACTAAACATGCTTATCCATAAATTTAATTCAATAGATCACATGTTTGAATAACATTATTGAATTAAATCATATTCGAGCATAACCAAATTTCCAGAACAAATAATCCAAGTTATAAATGACCAAAATAATCCGAATAAGAAACATTATCCATAAAATAAATACGGCAGAAGTGCCGATCATATCCATGTCATCGAGTTTCTAGTCCTCGAAGTGTCCAGTTTCAGCCTGCAAATCAGTAACCTCTAGGGTGGTATCCATAGGAAATGATCCCTCAACAAGGTTGGTCTCTCGAGTTCCGCGACTGGCGTAATACTCATCTACAGCTTGCGCTAATGCATGGCAGGTGCGGGACCAGTGATCAATTCCTCCACATCGGTAACAGAGATCATTTTGATTCTGATTCTGGTGGCGACGGGCCGGACTAGTGTTTCTCTCATTTCGAGTTCTTGGGGCCGAGGAACTGTGGTTCCTACCACGTAGGCCTTGACCACGAGAATTCGAGTTTCGTAGGCCTTAGCCACATTGGCCTTGGTCATACGGGCCATTCCTCTGAAAACCTTTCCTTCCATATCTCGGGCGGTCGGACTTTTCGTTTTTTCCATGACCTCGGTATCATCTTTCGCGGTTTGAATTGCGATGAGCAACATTTGCTTCAGGCAATAGTGCTATTTTAGTACCGACAGGTCGGACTTGATCATTTCTCATTAATAAGTTGTTGTTCTTTTCAGCGAGCAACAGAGTAGTGATTAATGCCTAAAACTTGGTAAAATTTATCTCCCTGTATTGTTGCTGCAGGACCAAACAAGAGGTTGGGAAGGTGGAGAAAGTCTTCTCCAATAGGTCAACTTCGGTGAGCTCCTCCCCACAAAATTGGAGGAGTGATCGGATCCGACAGATTTCCCAATTATACTCATTCACGGATTTGAAATCCTGGAAACGGATGTTCTGCCAGTCATGTCTTGCTTCAGGCAAAAAAATGGTCTTCTGATGGTTAAACCGCTCTTCTAGAGCGACCCAAAGAGCTCGTGGATCTTCAGCGAGGTACTCAACTTGGAGTGCTTAATTCCTCCATATGTTTCCTAATGAAGATCATGACACTTGCCTTAAGGGACTCTACGACAACATTGTCAGCATTAATTGTTGACCTCATCTTCTTGGCAGTCAAAATAAACTTAACATCTTGAGTCCACTTTAGATAGTTTCTTCTGGAAACTTCCAAAGCAACAAAATCAAGCTTGTTGAGATTTGACATTCTTTGGTTGATAGGAACAAACAATCATAATTAATGCTTTGGGCAATAACATCCATAAGCAACAAATAAGAACTTCAAGTTCTATAACATGGTATAGACATGTAAAATCTACTGGTTTTATCATGTATGGTGAATTTATAAAGGAAACTTCAGGTTCCTTATATGACATCATTGAAGCTACATGTTCAATATTTATGTATGAACTACTGGTTCATTAATTACCTGCAATTTCTACACATATATTCTAGTGCAAAAATTTAAACAAGTAAAATATTCATATACCCAAGTAGAACAGAAAAATATCACAAAATTCTTTGAATAAAAGTTTATGGCATTTAGAGTATATATATATATATATTAAATGGTTTGTATATTAACAAAAAAACCATCAGCAGCATAGTGGTCAAGGCATAAGGTTGTGCGCAAGAGGTCCTGGGTTAAAATCCCAGGCATGGCAAAGATTAAAATCTTCTTTTTACAAAGTTTCAGGAGGCTCGCTATGTGTTAGCGTGGTAGTGGCAGGGCTGCTGGCCAGTTGGCCTGCTGGGCAGCAGGACTGCGCGAGGTGTGGCAGCGTGCGGTGCTGCTGCAGGCAGCGAGGGACTGAGGGGCTGCGAGTGCTATTGCTGCTGGCAGCGAAGCAGCCGCCGCATGGGCTGGTTTTCGATCACCCAAATAAATTCTTTCCTTTTTTTTTAAATCATTCAACCTAAATACATGTATAAAATATATAATCTCAAATAAATCAATCTCATAAATTTAGGGTTCATGCTTCATGGGGATTTTTCAATCAATCAAGGTTAAATAACCATGAACATAGAATTATTTTATAAAACCTACTTGGTTGAAGAACAGATTGAATGATGATCCTTTATTATTTGGCGATCCACAATCCAAAGAGCTTTTCGTGCTGATAACATGTTATAAAAGTATGTAGAAAATAGGGTTTGTGGAAAAAAGAGGCAGAGCGAATATGATCTGTGTATTTCATTCATCTTATAAATATCCTTATATAGAGGTAGGGTTTACTAGGGTTTTGAATATTTACTAGTATGCCCCTACAACTAATTACAGGAATAGCCACACATAATAATATATTTACAACAAGCTCTCGATTGTAAAGACTTGTAATCAAGAACAGGCTGACCCTGTACGTCAACCTTTCTTCCAAATCCTCACTTCTATGGGAAAATATCTTATGGTTGATAAGTGTCTCTTATGGCATCTTTGTCTCTTATGGTTGAGAGCGTTAATATATGACATCTTTATCTCTTACTATTGAACAAAAATAATTTTGGGATAAAGTTAAAGAAAAAATTGATTTGAATAAAAACATGAGATAATTTGGTTTAAGTCCCTCGTGAGAATTAGACAAAAACCGACAGTGTTTTAGAATTTGTAGTTAAGTTCATTGAATTTGTAAGTCCGTCCTTTTTTACAAGATAGGAGATCAAAATATTAATTACAAGTTGCATGGGTATGCATTAGAAAGCCAAACCACTCAATTCTATATACAGATTTACAACTTCTTTACAATTTCCTCATTTACAAGCTCTTAGTCATAGCAATTATGTTACATATATAGCTTTTCTACACAATTGTGGAGCCCTGAGGATGCTTATCATGTATTGAAAAATAATACAGTAAGAGCCAAATGCATTGCCTTTATTAAAAAATTGCATAAATTTTGTTAAGAAATTAAAAATCTCCAAGGAAAAAATTATTTTTGATAAGCAACTTGGATATGTCTGCAAATGTAGTTTAGATCGAGCTAGTAATTTTGTTGTATATTAAATGTGTATTAATATATATATATATATATACACCAAACTCTTGATTTTCAGGGAACGGCAAAAGTTAAAGCAATAATCCTAAACACGTCTAAGATTGAAGAGGTATACTTGAGTCATAAAGTCTTCAAAAAATGTATATATAATCTAAGATTGCTGAAATTTTATAATCATCGTGATAAGTACGGGAAAGTGTACGTTTGTAATCAAGGTCTTTAGTTTCTTCCTGATGCGTGCCCTTGGAAAGTGTACGGGATAGATGCCCTTTGAAATCTTTGCCACCAAAATTTTCTCCACACAATCTTGTTGAGCTTCGTATGTCCGGTAGCCAAGTTAAGCGACTTTGGAATAAAGGCCAGGTATGATTAATTCTGTTCCTATAACAATAAATCTAGTTATTCTATTTCAGGGTGATTGCGAAGACTTAAAGTTCCAGAACGATGCAACAAACACAACATACTTGACTCCAATGTGACAAAGGATTCTATTGGCACAAGTACATGTGCACTTCTTCAGAGCCAGTTACACGTTTCTTGTCTTTGCCTTCTACGAGCAAAATGCATTGACTTTGTAATTAATTGACAGAAAAGTGGCCAAGAATTGGATGGGGGTAGGGTGGTTTGAGGCTTTTTTTTATATTATATTTTTTTGTTAGATATTCTTAACCTTCCCTCACCCACTCCATGCTTGTTGGATTGTGGCAAATAATTGGGCCATTTATAGATGTGTATTTACTGATGATGCCATTATTTAGTTCATGTTTTCTCCCATCATGTATGAATAAAGAAGCCTATATAATATGTCAAGTGGTCCTAGGAGGTAGACACTATATTATGTCGTTTGAGGTAGACAAAATTGTGGTTTGAATAAGAGAAATGACATCAAGAATCTTATTAATTTGCCAAGAGAAGACGACTTTCTTATTCTTTTATTAAGTTGTTTACTATTTCTAGGATTTGTTCTTTTTTTCTTTGGTCATCATCCTGTAATTAATTGGATTTGCATGCTTCATGCATGGGTTGCAAGTGGAGGAAATTTTTAATTAATTCTGCTTTTGAAGATGTAGATGCTTAATTTGAACACGAACGAGGACTTTCTCACTATGATCGCTGGTTGTTGTGCCATTCTATATTAGGCAAGGGACTTGACCAAAGTCGTCTTCTTTTGTCCGTATAAAATGATATATTTTTGTATAATTAAGTAGCATATATGATTTTGGTGTAAAATTTCACACTGACATTGAATGTGACAATTTCTATTGAGGGCAGAGTTTTCTATGCTCAATGTCCCTAGACAACACGATCATCAAACAGTAAAGTTACAACTTTTAATTTTTTCAAATAAATTCTTGCATGCTAATCAAGCCTAAAAATAATTTTTTGTTCATTTCAGCTTGCAGATCCGAGTCGTAGTTAAGGGGTCATTGAAAAGAGTAATAGTACGAATGGAAAATAGTAAAGGTCCATTCTTCTATCTTGGCAGTCAAAAGTCAAAATTGATGGCTTTTCCTAACCTTTTTTTTTTTTTTTTGGACTGTGGCTTATCCTAACCTGGATGGGGGAATCGCGATCAGGTTTAGAGCTACTGTCATTCATTTTACTAAAGAGCAAATTTGCTGTCAGCATTAGTTGTTGAAGACTTGAGTATTTTTCTGACTAAAACAGAAAAGAAGACTTAATCGAGTTTTCTACACTCTTAAGACTTGAGTCTTTATTAAACCGTAAAATTAGAGGTCTTTATTTTTTTCTTGAGGTTTTTTTTTTTTTTTTTTTTGCTAATTTCACCCCTGACAGACTGGACTATTGGGTTTATCATTTATGCATATATACCATCAAAATTTATTTCGGTCCATTGATTTTAACTACTAAATTTTAATAATTTTTTAGTTTAGGTACTAAAATTAAATAGTATTTTAGATTAGGTACTAGTTGAAAAGTCAAACAAATTAATAAAGTAAAAGGTATTATAATTTACAAATATTACATCACATGCCACTACAATAAAAAAATAAAAATAATATTACATCACAAATATTATATTAATTTATACTATATTGTATTTAAAAAAATAAAATCAATCCAGTTACAACTTAACTGTGACTGTCTTAGTAAACTGAAAGAGACAACTTACACCACTATACTATATATTATTTTGAGTAAAAGTATTGTTTTGACCTCTATTTATACTATAATGTAGTATACTTTTTCTAAAAAAATTCAATTAAGTCACAACTTAATTGTGACTGTCTCACAACTTAGATGTGACTGTCGTTCAGTCACAACTAAATTTGAAGTTGTGAGTGTCGTACAGTCACAACTAAATATGAAGTTGAGACTACATTAGCAAATTTTCAAGATAATATAAAAGCCTCAAGCACAATTTTGTCAAAACCTTATAAATTTTAACTAACACTCATCATATGTAGGCCAAAGGATAAAAATATCAAATGGAAAAGGCTCAAATCCAAGAGGTCAACATATTTGTGACCTAATCTAAAAAATTACATTTAAATTTGGTAGTTCAATTGAAATATTATATGGTGTTTATGCTATACCAAAAAATTATTAAAATTTGATATTTAATCATAATTTTCTAAATTTATTTCGGCTATTTATCATCGTATTTAAACAAAATTGACAATATGACACTTATCGTTACATTTTGTCTGCTTTTCAGTAAACCTAAAAAATGTTACATTTTGTTTGATTTTCAGTAAACTTAAAAAATATTTCAGTCAATTCATATAATAGAGTATTTAAAAAAATAAAAATTAAATAAAATATCTAAAAAGCATTAAAAAAAACACTAACAAAAAAAAAATTGCACAACCCTCAACCTGATTGCACAACTCTTTTTTCTGGTGACACCCATGCTTGCTGTCGTCACCGCCATCGAGTGGCCGGCCATGCATTGATTACTTTCATTATTTTTTATAGATACTATCAAAACCTATTATTTAAGATGGCATAGGTGGTCCGGCAACTATCTATGTAAGTTAAGTCTGTTGGCTAGTCATTTTTTACTTTACTAGTACAAGATTTGTCAATAGATGTCGCTTTAAGAACCCTTTTTATTGGATTAATTAAACTTTTTAGCCTCGTTTGGTACATAGAATATGATTGGATAAGATAAATAGCTAAATTTATATGTATTTAAGGAAGAACATAGAGGGTATCTTCTAACTTGAAGGATGAAAATGAGAAAAACATGGATTATTTAATCCCAACATTTTTGTAGGGATTGAAAGAAATAAGTCTTTTCTTATAATTAGTCTATCTTAATATATCTTATTTCTTAAAGTTAGAAACTTTTTTCTTGAATAACATGAATTTAACCATTTATCATATTCAACCTTATCCTATGCACTAAACGAGGCCTTAACGTAGATTGCAATGGAATTAAAACATTACATTAATAAACTTGAAGAAATAAATATTAATATAATAAAATCAAAATTCATTACTCATACAAAAATTCAATGCTTAGTTAATATTAAACAAAAACAAATTAACTTTCTCATAAAAAGAAATAGAATGAAACAGAATTGAACAACAACAAAAAAAAAATTAAAGTAAATAATTATAAAATCCATGTTACAACCCTGATGTTAAATAAATTCACTTAATGTTTCCAAATATTAGAAAGGTCTACCTAATTCATGACAAATAAAGCTACCTTTTACGAAAAAGGCAGTCAAATTTACCAAAACAAAAAAAGTGGTGTCTAGTGCGCATAAGGCGTTGTACAGTGTCAATAGTTATTGTTCAACAGTAACTCTGCAGCGGATAGTTCATATTCGACAATAACAACAAACATGACAATGGTTTATGTGGCTCCATAAGGGTGATTTTTGTGTGTTTTATGAACTTTTGACATGTTTTTGTAAAAAAAAAAAAAAGACATAAGATATATATACAAGTATTATGTTTATGCCTTTTTTATTGTATTAATTGTACGGTGAGTATAGCCACTATTCAACAGTGATTATACTATAAAACATGGAAAAAAAAAAAAAAACACAATATGTGCTAGGCTCCATGCCCAGTGTATTTCTTTTTATTAATACATGTGGACTGGGTTATCACCAATTTCTTGAAGGTGGGCTGAGTTATCATTGTATTTTTTTCATTTTGGGATTTTAAGAAAAACTCATAAAATTACCCAAAAAAAAAAAGTATATATATCTCTAACAAAGTGTTTTATAACTCTTTTTTTTTTTTTTTTGAGTTGGGGGAGGGAAGATTGATCTTGGGTGCATTGTGGGTAATTATACAACCCTCCCAATTGGCCGGGCTACTCAACAACTGCAAGTGTTTTATAACTTTTCAAATATATTCATCAAAAATTAGAGGTTTTGCATTATATTTAATTAAATGTAGAAAGCTATACCCTAAAATGGTTAACGCCAAAACTCGAGAGTTAAAACCTTAAATATAATCTTGAACAATATTCTATATATATTCTAAAATGTAGAAAGCTATACCCTAAAATGGTTAACGCCGTTAAAAATTGAATAAAAAATGGTAAAACTCATTAAAAGACCCATGTCCATTCTTTAGTTAAAGAACATATATATGTTTTGTAGAGAGAATTTGTATATATAAATATATAGATATTTGGAGAACCCTTCTATTAGGGTATACCTTATCTTAGACATAATGAAGTATTACTTGTGGGATTCACTCTGTATTGTAATTCAATGATTAAAGCTTTTTTTTTTTTTTTTTCTAAGTCTCTATACAATGATCATTCTTGAAAATAATTGGATAAATCATACACCATTAAGAATCTAATTGTGATTGAATAAATAGACAGACATAGTTATTCAATAAACATGCACTTGAAATGATAACCCTTTAAGCAAATGGTCAAGAGAGAAAATAGAGCAAGATATTTTCTCTAGAGGGAGAGAGGCCGGCCTGCGTCAAAGGGTCTTTGAAACCCTTAGGACATCTTGTCCTTTTTATATCCCTTGCATCCTTAATCCTAGACCGTTAGATATATATATATATGTATATATATATATATATAGACCTTTTTCATTGGATGCAAATGTAGATTTTCCTCTTTTCTCTCTTTTGGCCACTAACTAATTAATTAATATTGCATTTGTGACCCCATGTGTTTGACTAGGTACATGTAGTCAAACCCCCATGATATGTGTTCACATTTGATCAATAAAAATATATGAATTCATTCACACTTGCCTTTTAACTAGAGTTACTAATTTTGGGAGCAAATTAATTAACTAGTCATTTGTAACTAGTTCTTGCCTATAAATGCTTTGCATCTGATCTACTGGTCACACACTTTAAATCCATACAAAGGACTCTCCCATAAACCATTTGATCAAAGAGAAAAAGGTACGTACGTACGTAGCTAAACACTCTCTCTCAACAAGCTTTCATACTTGCACTTGTGGAGCTCAATTTTAAATACAAGTTTCTCAACTTCATATCATGACTTCAGAAATACTTAGAGTAAGTATTTTAACACTTTCATATACTTCTTTTAATTTAATAATGAATCAACCATGCATGAAGAACCATTACTTTCCTTAAAAACTCGTAACTTATGGATTTTGTATAATGTCGTATTTAAAGATTTTTTTTAGCTAAAACTAATCATATTATTGTAATCTACATGAACAATCCTTCAATTTTGACTTTTGAATCACTTGAAAATGTTAAGAAATGATAAAGTTATGGCTAAAACAATATATTCCAATCATATATATCCGGCGAGCATTTGAGTTTTTTGGCGACCAGAAAATCATGATCTTTTAGTTTCTCTTTGCTTAATCAATCTAAATGCTTAGAAATATTTTTATCATACTAGCTTATTCAGCTTAAATCTATCTTTTGTGAGAGGTTTTACGTATCAAAACCTTTGAAGAATCAAATCTTTTTCCAATTCACCGGAAAATGCAAATAAATTCAAAACTTTAAACTATTGTATCTCACTCATTTATCAACCATTTTCGATGATATTTATATCAAATCAGAGCATGTAACCTGTACTTTTGATCTGGACAAGTATGAGAAAAGTTTACGAAACACTCAAAAAGAAAATAAGCTTGAATAAGGCTTGTTGAGTTTATGTATAGCTCTGTACAATAATATTTTTATGTTATTTTAAAAACTAAATATTTTGAATCTATTAATGAAATTTATACTATTGCAATCCTTACGAAAAATTCTTCGAGATGATGTATTTAATTACTTACCTAATTTAGATGTAAAATGAATTAGATATTGATGAAGAGAGAAGTTTGATAGTTTTATGCTACTAAAGCACGTGTATGGGACAAACGACCATAATTTTGACAAAATACCTTATTACACCTAAAGTTTCATTTTACGCTAATGGTTCCAATATATTGTGTTTTTTTTTTTTTCTTTTGTCTATGTTATGTATAGTAAGAATTTATAATACTTTATTATTTACACGTACAATCCCGTTGATATAAGAGATTTAACATAAGGTATAAGTGATCGAACAACACATTAAATTTAACAGTCGAGTTAAATCCAATCATTAAATGAGTTATCCATCACTTGTCATTAATGTTAAGTTCCTTATATATATATGAGCCTGATTTATATATCTATATATAACTTTAGGAAGGCGATTTTCGCACTCCTATTTTCTCTATTTTATCCAAATCTACCCTTTATTCTTTTGAGTTTGAAAATGTTTTAATTTATTTATTATGCCTTCTCTCTTTTATCTATTATCATCCTAGGACTAGGCTTCTCTCCGGAGCTAGTGCCTCCAGAACTTGCTTAATGTTGTCCACTCAATACATATCTATGGTCACAATTTGACCTTATTTATTTTTCCGGCCAATACGTTGTTTTCTACTTAAATTTTCCATCTCTTCTTCTTCATATTGTCTATCTATCTCTATCTTTTATTTTTGATATCTTTGTAGGTGCAACCCAACCCAAATGAATCAATAAGCAAAAATAATCATTAATATAATAATCCAAAGAAATCAACACGTACACTAGAATTTTTATGTTAAGATCTTTTCAGCTCAAGGTAAATATTATCTGAAACAACACCAATTATGATCACCACCCCCCGATAATAATTAATGATTCTCTTCCTCTTAATAATCCCTGCTTTCAAACTCATCATTTGTAGCAAATGATGAGTTTGAAAGCAGGGAAAGGAAGGGTTTCATGAAAATGAATGAATCCAAATAAGATTGCAGATGAAGAGAGAGCTGAGAGCATCATAGGAAGTAAGAGAAAGAAGTGAAAGAATACCATCAGAAAAGTTTTAGCATGTTACATTGATGTCTGTCTTTAGATTAGATTACGAATTAATAAATATGAATAAATCAATAAGCCATAAAAGGGTAGATTTGGAAATACATATAAAAAATATATAAAAAATCTTACAAATGTGAAGGAGTGCAAATTAATGAAGAAAAGAGGAGTGTGAAGCAATACTTTATTATCTTAACTGCTTTAACATTACTCTGATAAAATCATGCTCATATAAGGGACTTAACATGGTGGAGAAGTGAACAATTCGAAAGTTTGATTTACTTTAATGAATTATTGATTTCATAATCGTGTTAAATCTAACCATTAAATATGTTGTCCATCACTTATTTTTCATAATAAGTCCCTTATATATGAGCCGGACTGATTATTTACATATCTATATATAATAAAAGGAAAGAGTAAAAATAGATTCATAAGGAATGGAGTGTAATAAGGGATGCTTAAAAAAATTATTTTTATTTTTTAAAAATGCAAGTGTACGTACATTTCTTTTAATTTTGACGATATTAAGCTTATATATAAATAAAGTGATCTAATGAATAATTTTTTTTAAAAAATTTATATTCTTTATTTATTTGGGGGGGGGGGGGGGATTTATTTTCTAAATTCACACCGTAAATACCCGTGTCATATTTTATTATAATATAAATATTGTATTTGGTGAAGTGACAATTTGCATCTCCAATTTGAATTTGAATATTTCTGGTTCTAGATCTTCTGACCAAAGATCACAGTTTGTAAGTTTTTTATTAAAGTAATTTCAATTATTTTTTGAATATTCAATAATTCTTTTGTCTTTTCTAAGCCTTCAGGGTTGTTCCAAGTGGTGAGAGTGAATGAGATAATGAGTTAGGATTAGACTAGGTGAAATGTTTGATTCCCTCCAATATGCCAAAAATAATAATTATAATTTTTTTATCTTTCCAATGTACTTTTAGTATTTTATTTTCTCTATAATATTTTATTAATCATTTTATTAATTTTTAGTAGTCTTACTATGAATATGGATTTGCAGGTTATGGATATGACTTCTTCTTCTAATGCTATCTTCCGCCCTCAAAACAAATATGATGTGTTTCTTAGTTTTAGAGGTGAGGACACCCGCGATAATTTTACCAGCCATCTTCATAAAGCATTACTTGGCAAGAAAATCGAAACCTACATAGACTACAGACTTGAGAGAGGGGATGACATTTCACCAGGCCTAATGAAAGCAATCGAGCAATCGAAGCTTTCAGTGATCATTTTCTCAAAAAACTTTGCATCTTCCACATGGTGCTTAAATGAACTTGCCCATATACTCCAATCCAAGAAAAAATATGAACATTCTATTATACCCATTTTCTACAACATAGATCCATCACATGTTAGGAAACAGGAGGGGAGTTATGTGGCTGCATTTGCTCAACTTGAAGAACGTTTCAAGGAAAAGGACAAGGACATGGTGCGCAAGTGGAAGGATGCTTTGGAAAAAGCAGCCAATCTATATGGGTTTGATTCTAATAAAATTAGGTAGGTCTCCTAATTTATGCTTGTAATCATCTGATTCAGGGAAGATTACTTACGACTTGTATATATACTTACTAACTATCATTTGTCCTTCTTCATATATGCCAGGCCTGAGTCCGAATTAGTCGAGACAGTTGTCAAAGATATTTTGAAGAAATTGAATCGTAAATCGTCATGCGATTTAAAGGGTTTGGTTGGAATTGAAAAACATATTGAGAAAATTAATTCATTATTGTGCATTGACTCACTAGATGTTCGCACTTTAGGAATTTGGGGCATGGGTGGTATTGGCAAGACCACCATTGCTGATGCGGTATATCACAATCTCTCTTCTGAATTCGATGCTTGTTGTTTTTTTGCCAATGTTAGGGAAAAATCAAAGAATCGTGGATTAACTGATTTGCGAAATGAACTTCTTCATGCACTACTAAATGAAGCAAATATAAATATTGCCACTCCCTCTTTAGGATCACCTTTTATTAAAGATAGACTTCGCCGCACAAAGGCTCTCATTATTCTTGATGATGTGAACACTTCAAGCCAATTAGAATATTTAGCTGACCTAGCTAAACAACTACTTGGCACTGGAAGTAGAACCATTATTACAACAAGAGATAGACGTCTACTTAATAAAAGAGTTGACGATGGTTACATATATGAGGTTACGGGATTAAAGTTTGATGAAGCTCTTGAGCTCTTTCATTTGAATGCTTTCGGAAATAACTTTCCAACAGAAGAATATACAGAGTTGTCAAAAATGGTGGTAGATTATGCTAAGGGCATTCCTTTAGCTCTTAAAGTTTTGGGGTCCTCGTTCGGTAAATGCGACAACAAAGAAGAATGGAAAAGTAAACTGAATAAATTGGAAATATTTCCCAACCCAGAAATTCAAGAACTCTTGAGAATAAGTTACTAAGGATTAGATAAAGAGGAGAATAAGATATTTCTGCATATTGCGTGTTTATATAAAGGGGAGACTATAGAATATGCAAAAAGAATGTTAAATTTATGTGGTTTCTTTGCGGTTGCAGGAATTAGAACTCTTATTGACATGTCTCTCATATCAATAACATATAACCAACTAGGGATGCATGATTTGGTACAACAAATGGGTTGGGAAATTGTTCGCGAACAAGGTGAAGAAAATCCTGGACAACGCAGTATATTGTGGAGCCCTGAGGATGTCTATCATGTGTTGAAAAACAAGACAGTAAGAGCCAAATTCCTTGCCTTTCAAAAAAAAAAAAAAATGGTTGCTTGAATTTTGTATATATAGGAAAAACTTATTTTTGATACAAGTTTGATATGTCTAAAAATGTCGTTTGCAATATATTATATCCTAATTTATGTATATATACTTTGCTCTTGATTTTCAGGGAAGTGAAAATGTTGAAGCAATATTCCTAAATATGTCTGAGATTGAAGAGATAGATTTTAATCGTAAAGCCTTCAAAGGGATGTATAATCTGAGACTGCTAAAATTTTATGGTCCGAATAATGGTCCCTTTACCAAGAAGCAGTACTGCCAAGTGTACCTTCCAGATCAAGATCTTCAGTCTCTTCCTGATGCCCTTAGATATATCCATTGGGAAAGATGCCCTTTGAAATCTTTTCCATCAAAATTTTCTCCACACCATCTTGTTGAGCTTATTATGCCGGATAGCCAAGTTGAGAGACTTTGGAATAAAGGCCAGGTATGATTAATTTTTTTTTCTTGTTAATTTAAAATCTAGTGCAGAAAGTTATTCTTACCATTTCTCTTTTATTTTTTACAGAATATTAGGAACTTAAAAAAGATCGTTCTTAGTCGATCCAGGAACCTTATTGAAGTTCCAGATTTATCTCGGTGTCAAAATATGGAGGAAATTGATCTTAGTTACTGTACGAGTTTAGTTGAAATTCCTTCATATCTTGAATATCTTGAGAAGCTTCGGATTCTGTTTCTGGGAGGTTGTTCAAATCTTAAACATCTTCCGGAGATACCAACCAGGTGTGAATATTTAACACTATATAATACTGCCATAGAAGAATTGCCTTCATCAGTTGGGTTGGATGAAAAACCTTATACAGTGTTTCTTACTTCCTGTAAAGAACTTGAGTATCTGTCAAGCAGCACTCTTGATCTAAATGGTTGCTTATCTCTTGGCAAGGTTTCAGAGCTTCCCAGGCAAATAACTACTTTGAATTTGTCTGAGATGAGCAGGGTTTCTGAGGTGCCCAGGAAAAATACAAGTTTAAATTTTTCAGAGATGAGCAGGGTTTCTGAGGTGCCGAGGCAAATACCAAGTTTAAATTTGTCAGAGATGAGCAGGGTGTCTGAGCTTCCCAGAAAGACAACAACTTTAAACTTGCCTCAGACAGGGATAATGGAGTACTGTCTCGCTGGTCGTGTTTCATTTGATCTGAAGCATACAAGAAGACTTGTGAGTCTTCCATCCAACATTTGTAAGTTGCAATGTCTTGGTCAAATTTATCTCTTGGAGTGTCTAAAGCATCTTAAATTAAGTGGGCTTGAAAATCTAATTCGGCTATCCTCACTACAAGAAAAATGCCTTTTGACAACATGCGTTTAACAACGTGCGGCTGATGCACGTTGCGAAATAAGGTATTTTACAACGTGCCTTTAATGCACGTTGTCATCAGTGTTAAGTAAAAGTATTTAACAACATGCAAGTTTTGCACGCTGTTAAAAGCTTATACTGCAACATACTCGTGCACGTTGTGAAATTTATTAAATATAACAACGTGCACCATGTGTTGTTAAAATTAAACTCATAATATTTATGTAGACCAAAATTTTATGCGGGAATTCTCCCTCCCCTTTTTATCACTAAAAAATCAAAACCCCTTTTTCACCCCAAAAAAAAAAAATGGATTCCTTTCTTCCAAACCCATTCTTCCAAACTCGTTATGCCAGTCCTCCACTCCCCCATCGATTAAACCCATCCAATCCTCCCTCTTTCCCCGATCGATTAAACTCATCCGGTCCTCCTTAGCTCTCTCCCCCATCGATTCTGTCCTAGCTAAACCATCCATCGTCCGAATTGGAACTGGAAGTTCCAGAACAGGCGCGACTGGACAAAGCCCTATCGATTCGCCCAGCCTCTCTTCCCCATCGATTCTGTCCTAAACCCATTCTTGCCGTCGTTCTCTTCCCCCAAATCTCATCAACCACTTTCACAAAGTCAAAGCCCCATATTATTCCTAGCATAAGAATGTCTCGGGTCAACTATTGTGCCTCTTCTTCCTGATTGCTTCATCCAGGTATAACAAGATTCTTCCTTTGCTTCTTCTTTGTGGGTTTTTCTCAAATGGGTTTGATTGCGTTGCATTATTATCCCTATAAATTAAGGATGGATCTTTGATATATCAATGAGGGTTAATTTAGAACAATTGATCTGTCGTAGGAGATGTCATCCACAGTTGCTCTGTCCATTAACTCTCTTAGAACTACAAACATATTTTACAAAACAGAATCACATTATTGCTTACATTTAAATTTCTTGGCATACCATTTAGGTATTTATGCACTTGATACGGCAATATTACATTCATGCGCGCTTTCCCTGTGTATCGATCTATGTTTATCTCAAACATTCTGTTTTTCAGGTATTTGTTTGAAAATCATGTATTTTGTAGAATTATGTATTTGGGGATAAAAGTGTGAATTTTTATTACTTTCCTATAGAGGTATATATGATTATACAAACACACAGTAGAAGGAAAGCTAATAATCCTAATCAATATATATAGGAGTCAATTTGCAGCTAATACTTTGCTAATTCACATATGTTGGCGTGAATTAGCCAACATACGTGAATTCATATAGATTACTCTCAATGATACCAAGGACCTCAATTATGGGATTTGTTTGCAACAGATATACAGTTTCCTATTTCATTGCATAAATACCTTCTGTGTGTGATTTGGTGTTTGCTACGTACTTCTACCTATTCTCCACATTATCAAATGCAATTCTGTACAAAGAGTTTAGCAATCTTAAAGTACTCACCAATCCGAAGCGTCTTAGTTAGTTGAGTGAATTTCTTTTAATCTTGATGATGTTGGTATTGAAATTTATGAATCTTGAAAATCTGTGGGTATTGCAAAATACTGCGTTGAGTGAATATTGGCATAATTAGCAGAGCTAGCCTGACCTCTTTAGACTATACTGGCATAATTACCAGGACCACATATTATGTATATGCCAATGCTGAGTTGTTCTGAGGTTGCTTTCAAGGAGCTAGGAGATAACCATGAAACAATAAAAGGAGTGAATAATGTATGAGTGTACCATATTTTAGAGTGCAGTGGGTGCATAATGGAAGTGTACAATAAAACCCCAGTGTTCTATCTAGCATGTCTGTGTACCATATTCAATTTTTGTGGTTGAATATCAAAACAAGCTTTCATCACATATACGAACCTATGTGTTTTTTTTTTACTATTTAATTATTTTGTTCAATATAATCACCCTTTTTCAGATTGATTTGGAATGTGAGCATGTGAGTTTTTTGGGGGATGAACCATTTCCCACAGATGGCAAGGAATTTCGGTGACTAGTATAGGACAAATTTTTTGTGTGGCGGCTATATTTGGTAATTAAACTTTGCTAAATAGTCCACTCCCTTTTGAGTATACTTGAGAGGGAGCTTAATAATTGTGATGTTAATAACATATCCTTTTTTTTTTCTAGATTCTATTTGTCTATGTTCTAAAGAGTTCCTAGCTGTAGTTGTCTAGTTTTTTAACGTATTTTATTATGTTCAGAAACAAAAGGGCTGCAATTATTTCAATAAAGAAGCTAGATAGCTAGTTGTGATTTTAATAAATTTGTTGACCAAGTATGACATGTTTGTCATTATGTTGGATGTATTTGCATTTGATCAATTAATGTCTAATGGATATACTAATTTGTATATACGATCATCACAGAGGTATATACTCAGATTAAAGCATTAAGGAGGAGCTGATTCATTGTCTAATCAGCATTTGAGAATGAATAAAACTATTTTTACGAAGTTTACTAATCAAATTGCCACATATTTGAGCTACATGCATAACTCATTATGCATGTTTTATTTTTATAAAAGATGTGATCAATAAATATATAATATATTGCAAATAGTATTTGAGATAAAAATTGTTATCTTAATTTTTAAAATCCCGATCAATTAAACTAAGAGATAGAAAGGGAGATCGATCAATTAAACTGCCATATCATATATAAGATCAATTAGTAATAAAAAGTTTAAAATAATAATAGGTGTTTTTAATATGAACAATAATTAAATTTCATTAGGAGGGTGTATGCTTAGTCTTCTCGGATGCCACCAGCTGAGCAATGATCCAGCTAGCCTGTCTAATGGGTGATGAGTTCAAGTTTGTAGCTATACTTGCAAATATGGTCACCCTCACAAATGAAAATTTATATATTATTTCATATGTTGCAGGTATTCCTGATTTTGCTGAAGTTTATAGCTTCATTGGGAGTGTTTTTGATCCAGACACAAAGGGCCTTGCTCAGAAACTCAAGGAAATGGATCCCATCAATTTCGAAACTGTGAGTTGGATTAAACTTTATCACTTTTCAGTGATTTATTCTTGCAAGTTTAAATCTATAATGCTTGAACTTGTGTAAGATTTTCCTGTTACAGAGAAAAGTTTATTGTCATTTGATAGAGGAAAGGACCCTGTATAATGGTGGTTTTTGGCCAATAAATAAATAGCGAAGGGAGGTGTGCCTATAATTATTATAATTGTGAGAGGTGATGTGACTGTAATTGTAATTGGTTATTTTTGCAGGTTTTGCTGTTGATGAGAAACCTCAGCATGAACTTGTCTAGTCCAGACTTTGAGCCAATTGTAAGTATTAATATTTCTTGTTGTTATAATTGTAATTTTCATTTGAGCAAGTTATATGTTTCTATTGTTTCTTATTGAGGCTATGCTTATTCTCATCAATCCCCAATCCCCTTTTAGATTTGGGTATCAAAAACAATGTGGTTCTGATGTATTGCTTTTTTCATAAAAGTGGTACATATGACTTGCTATGTTTAGTTGTTTACATGAGTTACTTGTTTTTGGGTTGCTGAAGGATTTCTGTTCTAGCATAATAAAGCTCCATGTTTTTTTTTTTTTTTGCTTACATCTTTTACAGTGTCAAGCAGTATTAAAAATAAATACTGTCTAGGCTTTGTGGATAAATCATACATGCTGACTTAGAGAAAAATGATAAGTGTAAAATATAGAGGATAGTAAATGCTCTAATTATAAGTTTCAATTATTTTTTAGGTGGATTGTTTCTTTTTTAGATAACAATTCAAAATCTTGAGACTTAATGAAAAATGCAATATGGAAGTAAAAGCCTAGCAACATTCTCTCTTCATTCTCCCTAATGTCCTGACTTCTCATTTAATTTGACATCACCATACAAATATATTTCTTTTTTATAAAACTTGTGACATTCTTTAATGTTGATTGGTTAGTCATGTTGTTTGGTTTAGAGGAAGGTCCTGGTTAATATGAAAACAGTTACTGCAGGAATTGATGCCAATGCTCAGATTAATGATTTGTCATGTTGAACTTTTTAGTACTTAAAGTTAACTAGTATGTGCTTTCCATTTCTTATATCATCTACCAATGTACCCGGCCTCACTTATATTTCCTCCTCTTATCTTTTTCTTTCCCCCTTCTCATTTTTGGCCATTTTTACCTTGTGAGTGTTTGTTTTCACAACAACTTGGTGATATTTAACTTTTTCCCCCTTACGGAAGAAATTTGCAGGAAGCCAAGCTGATAGAAAGAGAGGGAAGAAGCCAAAGTACTGGAGATGCACTTTAACTTCAATGGAATTTGGGTTCAGACTATGTTTTGAATGAGGATTGCAAGTCTGGCAGCTAAGTGGATCATTCTTTTCATAAGACTTATAGTATTGTTGGAGCTTTTTGTAATACAAGTTGTCCTAGATTTGGTTTTTGTTGTTTAGTTTCGACATGGAGCATTTATGTTTATTGAAAAATCTAACTTTTTGTCTATTTTAATTATTAATTCAACTGAAAAATATTTTATTATTGGTAGATTAATGATTTTGCTTTGATTTTGAACAATTGGTGAATAACTATTTTGTTACTTAATTATTAGGTCAAATTGGTGGTTAACATTCGTCTGCCAAATTATTTTTTTTAAAAAAAAAAAATTATGAATGACAACGTGCAATTCAAAGTTGTCAAAAAATAAATAACAACATGCGATTGCATGTTGTTGAAACATTACCGCAACATGCACAGCACGTTGTTAATTAACCAGACTACAACATGCGCACGTTGTCTTATATCCGCTATGAACGAATGATCAGACATTGCCACGACGTGCATCGCCTTTTTTGGCAACGTGCAGTGCACGTTGTTAAAAGATCTCACTTTTTAACGACATGTCGTACGACCACGTGCAGGTGCACGTTGTGTATTTACTTTAACAACGCACATTGCACGTTGTCAAAAGACATTTTTCTTGTAGTGCCTCTACCATTGGAAATCTTGTTGCGCTTCAAGAATTACACCTACACGTGTGCGAAAATCTTGAGTCTGTCCCGAACAACATCTACAAATTAAATAGTCTTAAATTTCTCACCTTTGAGGGCTGTTCGAGACTCAAGAAATTGCCTCCCTTCTCAGTTGGTTTGTGCTCTTTGGAAGAACTAAACCTCGGTGACTGCAATAATATCACATTAGAAATCCCTGATGGCCTCATTAGCTTATCCTCATTAAAAAGATTAAATCTAAGTGGAAGCAAGATCGAGAGCTTACCTACAAGCATCAAACAAGCTTCTGGGCTGAAGTACTTAAACTTAAGCAATTGCATTAGCCTTCGATCCTTACAATTGCAAGAGCTCCCATTGCTTCTAGAACGTTTGGACGCACATGGCTGTACATCATTGGAGACAGTGTATGGTTCCATTACTACTTCACTCACGCAAGGTTGGGATCAATATGGAGTTCGTGGTCATCAACTTATATTTTCCAATTGCCTTCAATTAGATCAGAATGCACTGAGCAACATATTAATGGTTGAAGCACGTCTTAGAATTATGCGAATGGCAACTGCACCACTAGAAGAAATATACCATTACAAGGTATCTCTCTCTCCCTCTCTCTCTCTCTCTCATACACACACACACACACAACACACGTTCATGTCACCTGTTAAATTTATGTGTCTTTAATTAGCTAACAAATTAAACTTTTAGAGCAGTTGCAATTTTCTCACCAGCATAATTAATAATAATTAATTACATGTCCATCCATATATGGTGCAGGATGCTCCTTCAGTTAGTATTTGTTGTCCTAGAAATGATATTCCGAAGTGGTTCAGCTTTCAAAGTGAGGGTTCCTCCGTAAATACCAAGCTTCCTCCACATTGGTTTGATAAAAACTTCTTGGGCTTTGCTCTATGTGCTGTGATTAGATTCCACAATTATAATCCTTGTGGCTATGGTCTTGAATTCGGATGTAAATCCCATTTTAAAACCAATGATGGTGAAAGCCTTGAATTCAGTAGTTACTTGTATGGTTTGGGCGATTCGGCCGGCAAGAATCAAAACAGAAGTGTCAATTTTGATCACGTTTTAGTGTGGTATGACCACGCTCTGCATCCTAATGAATTCAAAAGAGTTCAGACTTTCCCAGAGAAAAATTTAAGGGGAGAACAAACTTTCCCAAAAAGATTAAGAGGAGAAAATGGAGAAAAAAGGCCCACTACTTTTAACAAGTTCACCGAGGCCTTTTTTAACTTCTACCCTATAAATAGGTTTGGTCAACCTGTCTCCAACATGAACGTATACATAAAAGAGTGTGGGATATGCCTGTTGTATGGCCAAGATGATTAGAGAAATTTGGGGCCATCAAAGAAGATGTTACAGCGCTTTGGCATTTACGTACGTTCAAGGACCATTGACACTATCATGTTCAAGGACTGCATTCACACAAGGTTGGCAACAAGTTCCTCATAAGGTCTGCACATCTCTCTCTCTCTCTCTCTCTCTCTCTCTCTCTCTCTCTCTCTCTCTCTCTCTCTTTCCTCACTTATGGTTATTAAATTGCATAAGTAAGTCCCTAGCACCGAAATTTAAATAAAAAATACACTAATGTAATCTTAACCATATTTCATATCTTAATTAACCCACCCATATTACAGTAAATATCTGATCATGAAGCTCACTTGAAGCTTTCCTTTATACACTACAAGAAACTTGACTTTGGGCATGAAATCAATTTTTCACTTCATTCTGATTTTTGCAGGTGTAGCTCGGTGTATAGTGGCATGAGTTGGCTAGTGTTAAGGCTACAGAAATACAAATGGAGGTGTTATGAAATAAGGTTTGTAGTTTGATAAATTATTAGTTAAGGGTATAGTTACTAAAGGGAAATAATGCAAATATACCTACTAAGGCTACAACAATGTGGCCGTGCATGTGTTAATCAACTGAAAGAATTAGGACATGTTTGGTATTTTTCTCAAAACTCTTTTTCCTTTTCAAAAAGAGTGATAAATTTCTTTTTTTTAAAAAAAACTTGTTTCTCAACCCCTTTTTCGAAAGTGAGTTTCCAGAAACAAAACTCAAAAAGGCATGTTTTCCAAATATGATAAAATATCTTCTTTTTTTTTTCTTTTTTCTTCTAACCTGTTTTCTTTTCTCACGCTAGCCGCATCGTTTTCTCTGCTCCACGATAGCTTGCAATCTTTCTATCTTCTCTCATCTTCAATTGAGATCTCTTTGTTCTCTCTCTCTCTCTCTCTCTCTCTCTACCTCAATCAACGATCTCTCTACACTTTTTCCAGTTCAAATCACAAGGTAAGATCTAAAGTTAAGGTTAATTGTTCTGGTTATTTTGTGTATAGTTTATTGATTTTGAATTTCTTTTCTCTAATTTTGATTACATTTAGGTTTTTATTTTTTATTTTTAAGATCCATTGACTATTTTTTTTTTTTTAAATAACCAAACTAAATGCCTTAGGTATCAAGTGGGAAATTAAACAAGGCATTCATTTGAGGCAAAAACCTCTTTCACTATTTGAATGCCCACCCTCACCCAATATTTATTTTATCAAACTGTGACTGCATAAAAATTACACAAACTATGACTGAGTGACAAATGGAACTTAATTCTTTAATTGTTATTTGTTAATGTTTTTAATTTTTATTTAGGATTTACAATTAGTCTCTAGACAAGTCCTAAATTCTTAGCTAGTTGAGTTACGTTTGAGTATGACATCTTTCAGAATTTGTATTTTCAGCTAATTGATTTATTAGCAAGCATATGATAATACTTGTTTTTATTGTAAAGAATGTTTTGTGAGATTCTTACACATTTCATATTAACGAGCTTCTTTTGCATTGAGAACATTCACAAATTTAAGATGTTTTCGAAAATGGGTTGTGAAATGAATTTTAAAACTTTGGGCTTTAAAAAGAAAATGAGTTGTTTTATAAAATGATTTCAAAGGAAAGGTTTCAAAGTTTATTTTTGTCCACTCACTGAGATTGTTCTAATGTTTTGTTCTTAACTCTCCTCCCAGGTAGTAGAGGTTGTTGAGGTCAGACCCATAACACGTTGAGGCATCCCTTCGTTCGTCATCGGTATATTGATATTGTAGGCTCAATGTCATTCCATATATTCATTTAGTTCATGTTATGGTTTTATGAGTGGAACTCTTTGTAGTTATGCTCTAATGATTAATTTAACATAGATATATATTATTTGGTGGGTTTGAGACCCTTTGGTTTATTGTTGGATGAATGTTGAGATGGGAAATTGGATTGTTTTTGGATGTTGATAATATAGAAGTGTTTATCTTTATGTTTTTACAGGTGAGGCTAGTGAAATATTTAGGGGAACTTTTGCCGAATTATCGGTAGGATTTTCCCTTTAGGTTAATCGATCTCCCTATAATGATGAAGTGGGTAGTTTAAATTAATGGACCCAACATCTATTTGATGTTGGACCCACAGAGCCACCTCAGGTTCCAGGGTGGAATATGGGGACAGTCTTGTCATTTGATTTTCTTTTGATATTGGGTTAAAATTATTATTTCACAATTGAAATGAAATGGTTGTGTAATGAGAGGAAAATGATGCATGTTCAAATAGTAGCCATATATCTTCTTTTAAACTGTAGTACAAGGATAGGTTAAACTAGGAAAAAGAAAAAAAAGAATGATAAGCTCATTTCTGCAACACTTTTAAGTTGCTTATGAAGAAGCCTCTATAACCTCCATTGCATACAGTCATCAAATGATGAACGATACACCATGATCAATTGATCATGATTCGAAATGATGAGCGCGTGTTTGTACCATGATTTTCAGGTAGCATAAAATTAGCCCAAAGGTAATGCCAGCCCAGCTCTAAACCCAAATTCAAGACCCATGCAGGATGGCTCTAGTGAAAAGATCTCGGCTATACCAAGTCGAGAGGGTCAATGAAGTGTAAAGCCAATAATGCAAAGCCACGTGGATTCATAAAGCTATCTGTAAAATGCCGATTTGCAGCTGTCAAAATGGATAAATACAAAGTCCCAGGTATGTTTAGAGCCACAAATGTGTCAAGTTGCAGCTGTCAAAATGGATAAATACAAAGTCCCAGGTGTGTTCAGAGCCACCAATGTGTCAAGTTGCAGCTATCCAAAAGAATTACCTAGGGTTTTGGGATCATAAATTCAAGTATAAATACCAAGCTACAGCTAATGTGAGGGCTCTCCAAGAATTCACACAAAAACCCAAATTCATTCTTTGAAAATTCCTTGCCAAATGACTTGATCATTAACTTTGTCTGCCCTTTACGTTTGTGTTAATGCATTGATCTTTTCTTTTATTACAACTTTGTTTATTCTTACGCATTTAATAGCCTTATCTACTACTCTTCTCCTTGCATTTACTTCTGAAATTTAATGTATTTCCTCATTAAGAATTAATCAATGAAGCATTTACTTTCTCAGTCTATGAGTATCTATTACCAATTCATCTTCATTTCTTTGCTTGGTTTCTACAATCTCTATCTGTGACATACAATTCCAATAAGCACTCTTGTCAGATTTGGATCTTGAGATAGTGAACTTCTATATTTTTGATTTATTTATCTTGTTTTATTACTTGCCAAAGAGCAAACACGTCCTAAAACAAACCAGTTTAGTACGTACTTTAGAACTTCTAGCATTCAAGTCTTCGAATGCCCAGACATAAAAAAGAGCCAGCCACAATCATTTGATTCCCTTTATTTTTATTTTAGTTTGTCTTGTTTCTATCCTTTTAGTTATTTTGCAATCGTTCTAAGTACGATTTATACTTGGTAGCACGCCCCTTCGCCTAGATTAAGTAATGAAATGGATCAAATCTCAACCTTACACGTGGCCGAAACATTTTTGACTATAACAGCACGCAAGCAATTAAAATTGCATATAGAGTCTAATGTTTGTGTTTTTAATTTTGTAAGCTAGTTACACACTCTCATTTTGCACAGTGAGTGCAACTGTTCTACAATGATGTCCACAATGATGCCCATGATATTTCCCTTTGAATGGCTTGTGGGTCGGCCATGTTGTATACATACATTAAATAATTGAAGGATCGATATATATACTTTGCCTCCTAAACCTTCTCGGAAATTTCTTTAATTTCTACTTAATTTTGACCTCTAAAAATTTAACTGCATGTGTTTAAAAGAATGCATACCCTTTAATGATCAATATTCTTTTACCGTTTAATTTCTTTGTTAAAAGAAGATGCTCGATCATCTCTAATGGCCAACACCTCATTAATTCTTTTTGCGTTGCTTTTATTTCATTTCAAATATTATACAATCCTCTTTTTGTTTTGTTTGAATGACTTGTTGGCCTTTGTCCCAGCGATTATGGCCTCTTCTCTTCTACAATTGCACAAGAAAATTGGACTATGGGGACTAATTTTTCCCTTGCTGTGAAAGGGAGAAAATTGCCATAAAAAAAATTAAAAATTTGAAGATTACTTTACCTGCTTATAATAATGCCATAGTTGTAAATTGGTAAATGAAAAGGAATAGGTATTGCTAGCTTTGAAAATATCTTAATTCCAACACTTACAGCAACAATTGAAATAACATTATAGGCTGTTACCTAATGGTTAAAGGTTGCTTCTGTCCGAATGCAACCAACTCAGCAATCTCAGTTCACATTAGTTACTATACAGTAACTAAATTGGCATTGCTTTGTAAAGTCAAACCACCAATTAATAGTGTAATCTGACCAGTGTTTTCAAACACAAAAGCGTGACGCGAGGCGTTTTTGGTCCACAAAGTGAGGCGTAAGCCTCGACGCGTTAGGCGTAAGCTGTTTCGAGCATTAAAATATTATAATGAAAAAAATTATAAAATATATAATATAGCTAAACAATAACATTAATTGTCATTCATACATAATAATTATCCACAAACATATAAACAAGAAAAAAGATTATCCTTTCTACCCATGATTATTAATCACAAATTCACAAGCAATACAAAATCCAAATAGTAAATTGTAGAGTTATCTACACTTAGACCCCTTGAGGTTTATGGTCTTTTCACATATTACCCCTGGGGTTTTAAAAATTACACATACACCCCATGAGGTTTCAAAACTGTTGCACATAACCCCTTATAGTGAGACGAAAAATGATGAGAAAGTATACAAAAAGGCATATATTCTAAGGGGGTGAAATGGCCTAATAAGATTACGCAGCGCGCGTAGGTGATGAATCACAACACACACACACACAAACCCTAAACTTGTTGATTCTCTAGATTGAAAATACCAAGAACAAGGGGGTCTATAACTTGTTGATCCGAAGATTACCAAGTTGATAGAGGGTTTAGAGAAAAGTCTCGATAAAACTGAGATTACAGCTGGTAAAAGATGTTTAAATACCACCAAACCCTAGGTAACTCCTGAAAAGACATAAATGGTAAGTTCAACGACCAAATTAAATACTAAAAGCAATAAAAAACAATTAAAATGTCCAAAATTTAGAAGAACTTTAAATGCGATTTTGGCCTAGCAAACAGCCTTATTTGGCCAAAATCCACCTTAGCTCATCGCCTATGGCCGTGACTTGGATTCGCCTCGTCTAGGGCTGCCCTTCGGTCAGATCGGATCGGTAAATGGCCTTACCAATTCGATTACATAAAATTTTGGTAATTCAATTTTGATGCCGATTTCTGAATTGATTTTTTTGGTATTCGGTATTTTTCGGATCCTTCAATTTTCCGTATTTTCTGTATTAATCACAAAATACAATCAGTCCTACAGTTCCAAATCTACACAAGTACACAATAGAAAAACCATTAATCAAAACAAGAGTTACCTGCAGTTCCAGATTGGCGACTAAGTTAAGTGAGGACTGTGAGGTAGATCGAGAGTTTGAGAGATGAGAGATGGAAGAGTGAGAGTCTGAGAGAGGCAGAGAGAGAAAGAGAGAGGGAGCCGCCGACATCTCTGGCTTTGATCCGCCGCAGTGGTTGATCGGATAGAGAATCCGAGCACACCATCGTGCTCAGGACGTCGAGAGGAAGAAGACTTGGGTGGTGGGAAGCCTCGACGCCGCCAGGAAAGGAAGTCAATGCCGGTGACAGTGCTGGATTATGGGTTCGGGTTCTAGGTTTTCGGCTGGATTTTGGGCAATCAACAGTCATATGAAGAGAGAAGAGGGAGAGATGAAGCTTTTGGGACTGGTCTTGTCGCCATCGGCCGCCGAATGAGAGAGTTCTCGTCGGAGAAGGTGATCGGCGCAAGGAGAGGGGAGAGAGAAAAGAAGAGAAAAGAAGAAAAAAAAATGAAAAGAAAAAGTGAAAAACTGAGAAAGTGAGGAAGAGAGAGTCAGGGGGGATAGGGGTGGGTGGGCACAAAAAACAAGAAAGGAAAGAAAAAAATGAAAAAAAAATATATTGGGGTTTGGGCAATTGGGGTTTTGTTTGGTTGTTTTAATTATGTAATACATTTCTAAATAAATAAATAATTAAAAATATCCTAAACCCTAATGTAAACTATAGTATAAGACTATAATACCATAATACTAAACCCTAATATAAGACTATAATACTATATGTTATATGTTATATATGTTACATATATAAATTATAGTATTATAAACTATGTAATATATACTATCAAATATATAAACTATAGTCTTATAGTATTATAAACTATATATATACTATCAAACTATAGTAACTACTAAGTACTAACTACTTTATAACTTTATATATAACTATATATATTATATACATAAACAATGTTAGGTATATATAACATTATAGAGTAATTAATAAATAATAATAGACTTAGTGTATAGAGTTTAGTGTTTAGAAATTAGAATTGTATGCTTAATTAGGTTTTAAGTTTTAACTTTTAATTATAGTGTATAGGATATTTAATAGAGTTTAGTGTATTTAACTTTTAAGTTTTAAATTTAGGATATATAAAAGGTAAAGTGTATAGACTATAGAGAATATAATATATAAGGTAAAGTGTCTAAAACTATAAGTTATAACTAAAAGTCTAAAACTATATACTAATTAGTAATTTTATTGTATAAGATATAAGTATAACTAAAATTATATATTAAAACATTATTATATAAGTAGTTTATACTTTATACTATATACTATATAAAGTTATAAATTATATACTATATAAAGTTAGTAAAGCTATAAACTATATATTTATATAAACTATATGGTATTATAAACTATATACTATATAAACTATAAACTATAAACTATATACTAAGCATATTAATGTAATAATAATACATATAAATATATATAACCATATACTAACCATATTAAATTATTAATGTAATAATATTACATATAAATATATATATAACTAAATTTCGGTAATTGTTTCAAATTTTTCGGTATATATTTTAGTTTTTTCGGTAATAATCGATTCGGTTGCTTTCGGTCATAATTTTCGGTAATCGGTCGGTTTACTAACTTTTTTCAGTTTTTACCAAAACCAAACCAACTTTTTCGATAATTTTTTGGTTTCGGATTTTCGATTTTCGGCTTGTTAAAATCGATTTACCAAACCAAAAAATTTTGATCGGTAGTCGGTCGGTTCGGTAAATACCAAACCATGGGCAGCCCTAGCCTCATCGTTCCCTTTCCGAAAAGGTATTATGCACAAAAATCGTTATGCACAAAAATCGGACACCGGGAGCCTAATGGCTATATTTGCGCCTATCACTTCGAAGCCAATAATCATGCGCTATGCGTGCTGCATCAAGGTCCAACCTCAATACAAATATATTCTTCTTTGTTCATTTATTATTTTCTCTTGCAGAGGGTTATATGCAACAATTTTAAAACCTCAGAGAGTGTATGTATAATTTTTGAAATCTCAGGGGATGTATTTGAAAAGACAATAAACCTCAAGGGGTGTGTAAGTATAAATAACTCGTAAATTGTACTGCAGTTGTTGGTGGCCCAGTTGAAAGGGCCGTAGAATTACCCAAAATGCATCTAAGTTTGATCCCCCCTCCCTCCAACTAAAAAAAATAGTAAATATATTGTACTTATCTGGCCAATAATTTAAAAAATTAAAACCCAATATTATATTAGTTTAATAGAATAACACTAGCACCGAAAACTAAAACCTAATATTAGTTTAACACAGTAACACTACCACCGAAATATTAGGCTGGGTGTTTCCCTTTCTTATACACATATTAGGCTGGGTGTTTCAAAGTAGCAGCAAAAACTAAAAAAGGAATTAATAAGAGAACGAAAACCTCCAAGCTTAAGGGTTGCTGCAGTGTTTTTAGTCTTTCAAGAGAGAAAGAGGCAGTTATTGAGATAGAAGAGAGGGTCTCACCGTCATTCTTTAAGTTGTTTAAACTCTCAGCCCAAACAACATAGTTTTGGGTCTGGGAACTTACGCTTTTACGCGTTTCAACGCGAGGCGTAAGCCTTAAGCCTAAGGCTTACGCCTTTCAGCCATTTTGTTGAACATATAGGCACCTGACGAGATTTACCAGCGCCATGCCATGAAGCGCACCTCAAGGTGCGATTTTAGTGTGTTTTTTAAAACACTGATTTTGGCTGGAAAAATTCTCAATAGCAATGGTTGGCCATTTAGTTAAAGAAATTAGTGCTTATTGCCCAGTTTTCTTGTAGTGTGCGCAATCATATTATTCGCTTTTATTTCTTTAGGTTAAATGCTTGAAAGTTCTTTCCCTGAAAGTGCATAGATAATTTCTTTACTCCCTTTTGACAATCTCGAAAAATTAGTAAGACCGAAACACAATTGCTAAAAGATGATCATCAGATCTAGTGATATCTGCAACATCTTTCTCTCTTAATACACATATTAGGATCTCTGCGTAACTTGCTTCTCCAAGCTCATTTTTAAGATTTCTAAGAAACAAGGGGAATATCTCGTTCTTGTACCGCAAGGCGGAGCCTCGCCAACTCACTTACACGGTGACATCTATCTCATATATGGTTTCAGTCTTTCTTCAAGGACCTTCATCTTCATTTGCAATATCCTCTTCTCTGATGTGACAATATCACTGCCATCTCTTTGGTATCTAATCTTGTTTTTCTTGTTTTTCGTACAGCCTTTACAAAACCCACTTTACACCCTAGGAGGGAAAATATCCTTCAAATCGAGGGAGGACTTTATTATGAATTAAAAAGATTTTCTTATAAATTAAAAGGACTTTATTATGAATTAAAAAAAATTCTTTTAAATCAAAAGACTTTATTATGAATTAAAACGATTTTCTTATAAATTTTAAAACACCCCCAGTTTCCATCTAAAAACTGTTTTTTTAAAGCACCCAAGCCTATTTACCTCTATAGTAAATGGTACTATAATTCACAAATATTACATCACATGCCACTACAATAAAAAAAAATATGGTCAATTACAAATAAATCAATAAAAAAAATATTAGGTTTGTATTTGACTGCTACGTAGCAAAACAGTTTAGGGTTTAGCTTCCGGGTTTTGAGCAGACCGAGACCTAAACCCTAAGCCATAATGTAACACTCTGAATTTTCGGCTTATGTTAATTTTGTTACTTAAGCTTTCTAACCTTGTTCTTATGGTTTGTTTAAAGAAATTGGAATTTTTCTTAACTTTGTTTGACTAACTAAGACCTTTGGTTGTGGTTCTAGAGTTTAGTTGTGTGGAAGTGAATTTTGGAAAAGGAAATCCAAGAGTTTGGCGATTATTTTACTTTTCAGAATTAAATTATGAGATGAGAAATTTTCAGAATTTTTCTAGAAGTGATTTAACTATTTTGAGGCTATAGGAAATTAGTACTCATCAACACGAGTCCGTAGGATTTTTCGGGAAATTATTTGGAATCTCGAGCTATATTTGTTGAATTTATGAAGTTAGAGAAATTAGAGAAAATAGAAAAAATAATTAAATTAAAGGAGGTTGCTGACTGGACTGACACCGTGCGACGTGGAGCCACACAGGCACAGTTGGACGAGCTCATGGGAGCTGTTGTGAGATCGTCACACTGGATCCATCTCGCCTATTCTAATCCTAGTCGTTCCGCTCACATCATTAATTGCCTTTAATCCTGGCCGTTGATTCCAATTGAAGACCGGTCAACCTAGCCCAACCCTGTTGTCCCGCCGGTTTGTGTTGACCCAATTCGAGTTTTTCTTGTGTTTTTGACACTTTTGTGCATCATATCCCACATTGAAAAATTAGAGAAACTTCCTACCTTCAAGTGCCTATAAATAGAGACCCATGTACCTCATTTTCACTTGTAGCGAGACCACTACCATAAGTTTTGTCTCTCTTTCCTCTTCCTCCCTCTGTGATCACTCGCCCCGAATCATGTCCAAACAGCCCAGATCGTCGCGACACCGATCGGTGGTGCTCGTTGGCGATCTGCCTTTTCCAGCGGAGTTGGAATGACAAACCACCCAAGTCTTCTTCCTCTTGACGTTACACGTTCATGTAAATATATTGGGTCGATCATTGATTTTGTTTTTTTTTTAATTTCATTAAATAAGTTATATTTAAATCTTCTATTGGTTTTAGTATCTTTGTCGATAGGCTACGAGCTAGAAGCTCTGGATCTAGAGGAAGAATGATATTAGAACCTGATCCGAAGACATTGTTGCCAAAATTAATTTTTAAAAAATATATTCCAGTTTGATGGAGCGTGATTAATTGTTCTTTGAGGGAATTTACATGATGAAACATAGTTTAGGAGCAAAAGAATTGTCCCAGGAGGTGTAAAGTCTGTACAAGTGATCCTAGACGTTTTGTTTTTTGTTACATTAATGAGTGGACAATTAATTTTAAACCACTTTTTGTGATGATAAAATTTGCCTGGGAATATAATCCATATCTCAACAAAATCAAATTAAATAAATTAGCCATAATTTATTTGCTCCTTAAGTCCTTATAGACTTATATATTGTTTTATCTCATTTATGTCATATATCTACATCAATTTCTTTGAAAATTCAATTTCAGTTCGTAAAAATTCAGTTTCACTTTTTGAAAATTTAGTTTCAGTTTCAATTGAAAGTTCTGAAGATTTCGGTTCAGCTTCAGTTGTAATTGAAAAAATGCCCAGAGCTCTATTAATTATCTGTAATGATATAATTATTTTTTTCTTGGTCAAGTAATAATGTTTTTTTTTTTTTGTCAAGGTGTAACTGTTTTTTTAGTCAAGGTGTAATTGGTTTTTTAGTGAAAATGTAACTGTTTTTTTTAGTTTCAGAAAAAATCAATTTTAGCAAAATTCAATTACAGTAACGTCAGTGCACATCAGCATGTGTCAGAAGGATAATTTAGGATTATAAATTATAGGGGGTTTTGAGAGAGTTTCTAGATTGGTGAGAGTTTAAGCAAATTTTTTGGGTGGTTAGAGAGTTTAAAATTATAGATTAAAAAATTATTAAAATTTAGTATTTAATCCTAATTTTCTTAAGTTAAATACGAACTGTTTATCAAAATCATGTGGCCACAAATTGGTTTTGAATATCTTAAGTTAAATACGACATCATTGTAAACTTTTTTTTTTTTCTAATATTTCTTCACTTCCTCACTCCATCATCTCTACACATCTCCACAGTAGACTAAATTCGATCTCTGCAAATAATATGAAGGAAAGTGCCTATACTACGTCCCCTTCTTTGTGGCTTAATGGGGTGGTTTTTTGTAATTTACTCGAGGATATGGAGATCTTACATCATTGTGATTTGTATGCAAGATAATATTGATCAACCATGTTTCTTTTACCTACATTTAGCTTTCTTGTTGAAAGCTTTATTCAGCAATTCTGTCATTGCGCATAAGGTCTGCTAGAAGTTAGGTGTAGATCTCAGCCATTAGATTGGTATAAAGAAATTTCTGGCTGTAACAAGAGAAATAACATCAAGAATCTTAATTCTAGTCTTTGTTCATTTATTAATTTGTTTACTATTTCTAGCATTATTAGTTCATTCTTTGATTGCAAGTGGTGGAAATCTTAATTAAATTTACTTTTAAAGATAGGGATGCTTTGATCCTGAATGAGGATTTTTATCAAGTACGTATGGAAGCTATTTGTGATACATTCACTTTTTGACTTTTAGATGGGTTTTAAGAGTATACCATTTTTGTAGGGATTAGTTTATATTGGTGGGTACTGAATGCATGACATCAGTTGTCTTTATTATAAAAGCTCTCGATTGTAAAGACTTGTAATCAAGAACAGGCTGACCCTGTACGTCAACCACTCTTCCAAATCCTCACTTCTATGGGAAAATATCTTATGGTTGGTAAGTGTCTCGATCTTATGGCATCTTTGTCTCTTATGGTTGAGAGCGTTAATATATGACATCTTTATCTCTTACTATTGAACAAAAATAATTTTGGGATAAAGTTAAAGAAAAAATTAATTTGAATAAAAACATGAGATAATTTGGTTTAAGTCTCTCATGAGAATTAAACAAAAGCCGGCAGTGTTTTAGAATTCGTAGTTAAGTTCATTGAATTTGTAAGTCCATCCTTTTTTACAAGATAGGAGATCAAAATATTAATTACAAGTTGCATGGGCATGCATTAGAAAGCCAAACCACTCAATTCTATATACAGATTTACAACTTCTTTACAATTTCTTCATTTACAAGCTCTTAGTCATAGCAATTATGTTACATATATAGCTTTTCTACACAATTGTGGAGCCCTGAGGATGCTTATCATGTATTGAAAAATAATACAGTAAGAGCCAAATGCATTGCCTTTATTAAAAAATTGCATAAATTTTGTTAAGAAATTAAAAATCTCCAAGCTAGGAAAAACTTATTTTTGATAAGCAACTTGGATAAGTCTACAAATGTAGTTTAGAGCTAGTAATTTTGTTGTATATTGTATGTGTATATATTAATATATACCAAACTCTTGACTTTCAGGGAACTGCAAAAGTTCAAGCAATAATCCTAAACACGTCTAAGATTGAAGAGGTATACTTGAGTCATAAAGTCTTCAAAAAAGATGTATATATAATCTAATTAAGATTGCTGAAATTTTATAATCATGGTGATAAGTATGGGAAAGTGTCTTCAGTTTCTTCCTGATGCCCTTAGATATCTTCACTGGGATAGATGCCCTTTGAAATCTTTTCCACCAAAATTTTCTCCGCACAATCTTGTTGAGGTTTGTATGTCCGGTAGCCAAGTTAAGCGACGTTGGAATAAAGGCCAGGTATGATTAATTCTGTTTCTATAACACATTAAATGTACTGTGGAAAGTTATTCATGCTAAGTTATTCTATTTTGGGGTGATTGCGAAGACATAAAGTTCCAGAACAATGCAACAAACACAATATACTTGACTCCAATGTGACAAAGGATTCTATTGGCACAAGTACATGTGCACTTCTTCAGAGCCAGTTACACGTTTCTTGTCTTTGCCTTCTACAAGCAAAATGCATTGACTTTGTAATTAATTGACAGAAAAGTGGCCAAGAATTGGATGGGGGTAGGGTGGTTTGAGGCTTTTTTTTTTGTATTATATTTTTTTGTTAGATATTCTTAACCTTCCCTCACCCACCCCATGCTTGTTGGATTGTGGCAAATAATTGGGCCATTTATAAATGATTTACTGATGATGCCATTATTTAGTTCATGTTTTCTCCCATCATGTATGAATAAAGAAGCCTATATAATATGTCAAGTGGTCCTAGGAGGTATACATTATATTATGTCCTTTGAGGTAGAAAAAATTGTGGTTTGAATAAAAGAAATGACATCAAAAATCTTATTAATTTGCCAAGAGAAGACGACTTCTTTATTCTTTTATTAAGTTGTTTACTATTTCTAGCATATATTTGTTCTTTTTTTCTTTGGTCATCATCATGTAATTAATTGGTTTTGCATGCTTCATGCATGGGTTGCAAGTGGAGGAGATTTTTAATTAATTCTGCTTTTGAAGATGTAGATGCTTAATTTAAACACGAATGAGGACTTTCTCACTATGGTCGCTGGTTGTTGTGCCATTCTATATTAGACAAGGGACTATGGTCAAGTCGTCTTCTTTTGTCCGTATAAGATGATATATTCTTGTATAATTAAGTAGCATATTTAATTGTGGTGTCAAATTTCACACCGGCATTGAATGTGACAATTTCTATTGAGGGCAGTTTTCTATGCTCAATGTCCCTAGGGAACATATGGGATCATCAAACAGTGAAGGCAACTTTTAATTTTTTTCAAATAAATTCTTGCATGCTAATTAAGCCTAAAAATAAGTTTTTGTTTATTTCAGCTTGCAGATCCGAGTTAGAGTCAAGGGGTCATTGAAAAGAGTAACAGTATGAATGGAAAATAGTAAACGTCCATTCTTCTATCTTGGCAGTCAAAACTCAAAATTGATAGCTTTTCCTAACCATTTTTTCTTTTTTGGACTGTGGCTTATCCTAACCTGGATGGGGGAATCGCGTTCTGGTTTAGAGCTACTGTCATTCATTTTACTATAAAGAGCAAATTTGCTGTCAGCATTAGTTGTTGAAGACTTGAGTATTTTTCTGACTAAAACAGAAAAGAAGACTTGATTTAGTTTTCTACACTCTTAAGACTTGAGTCTTTATTAAACCGTAAAATTAGAGATCTTTAGTTTTTTCTTGAGGTTTTTTTTTTTTTTTACTAATATCACCCCTGACAGACCGGACGTACTATAGGGTTTATCATTTATGCACATATACCATCAAAATTTATTTCGGCTATTTATCATCCATACTTAAACAAAATTGACAATATGACACTTGTCGTTACATTTTGTCTACTTTTCAGTAAACCTAAAAAATGTTACATTTTGTTTGATTTTCAGTAAACTTAAAAAATATTTCAGTCAATTCATATAATAGAGTATTTAAAAAAATAAAAATTGAATAAAATATCTAAAAAGCATTAAAAAAAACACTGACAAAAAAAAAAATTGCACAACCCCCAACCTGATTGCCAGCTCTTTTTTCTGGTGACACCCATGCTCGCTTCGTCACCGCCGTCGAGTCATCGGCTTGTGATCGAATGGCCGGCCATGCATAGATTACTTTCATTATTTTCGATAGATACTATCAAAACCTATTATTTAAGATGGCATAGGTGGTCCGGCAACTATATATGTAAGTGAAGTCTGTTGGCTAGTCATTTTTTACTTTACTAGTACAAGATTTGTCAATAGATGTCGCTTTAAGAACCCCTTATTGGATTAATTAAACCTTTGACCTCGTTTGGTGCATAGAATAGGATTGGATAGTATAAATAGTGCCTAATTTTAAACCCCCTAATCACCAAAAAAATTTGTCTAAACCCTCATTCATCTAGAAACTCTTTCAAAACCCCCTATAACTTATAATCATAAATTACCCTTCTGACACACACTGACGCATGCTGACACGTACTGACGCACGCTAACATCACTGTAACTGAATTTTGGTGAAACTGTTTTTTTTTTTTTTTAATTCAAGTTTTTGCTAAAACTCAATATTTCACTAAAACTAAAATCAAACACTGAAATTGAATTTCATTACACTAAAACTGAATTTCAAAAATTCAGTTACACTGAAACTGAATTTCAAGAATTTAATTACACTGAAACTGAATTTCAGAAATTCAGTTACACTAAATTGAAGAATTCAGCTATGAATTCACTTATTGAAACTGAATTAAGTGATGAAACAATTACACCTTGACTAAAATGCAATTACACCTTAATTAAAAAACAATTACACCTTTACTAAAACAATTACACTTCACTAAAACAGTTACACCTTTACTGAATTCCGTTTCATTAAAAAGAACACAACAACCTTATCAAAAAAAAACAACAATACAACAAGCCATTGAGATGAGAGGAGTAGCCAACAATACAACGTCGTTCGATCACCTCATGCGCGACGAGTACACGACAGTCGCCACTGCATCGATCTGTTTCTACCTGCAAATTTGATTCATCATATTTCAAAACCATAATTTCATTCAAAATTCATTTAAAACTCATGTTTCACAAACTGAAATTGTTTCACGAACTGAAACTGTTTAATCAATAAATGTAGGCTTAAAGTTCCCTATCTAAGAAACTGAATTTTCACGCACTAAAAAATGAATAAAATAAGGTTTTAATCGCCATCACTCGCGGCGAAGCAGCCGCAGTGATCATGAGGTTTGATTTGGGTTTTCTTGTTTCTTCAACAATTGGACCAATCCAAATACATATAATTGAAGAGCACAACGAGGTGAAGAAGATAGGTACCTGACTCGTCGGAAATGGCTGCCGGAAAAGGCAGATCACCGGCGGAGAAGCCGCGGCCTTTGTGGCTTCAATCTGCCGCCGTGGCTGATCAGATGGAGAATCTGAGCACACCATCGTGCTCAGGACGTCGAGAAGAAGAAGACTTGGGTGGTCCGGCATTCCAACTCCGCCGAAAAAGGCAGATCGCCGGCGGAGAACTCACGGCCTTTGTGGCTTTGATCTGCCGCCGTGGCTGATCGAATGGAGAATCTGAGCACACCATCGTGCTCAGAACGTCGAGAGGAAGAAGACTTGGGTGGTCCGACATTCCAACTCCGCCAAAAAAGGCAGATCTCCGGCGAGCACCACCGATCGTAGTCGCGGCGATTTGGGTTGTTTGGGCTTGATTCGGGGCGAGTGATGAGAGAGGGAGGAAGAGGAGAGAAAGACGAAGCTGATGGTGGTGGTCTTGCCGGCAACCGTTGCCGGACAACGCCAAATGCGCCGGCGATAGCCGCGCCCGGAGGAGAGAGAACATAGAAGGTGCGGGAATGAGAGAGAGAGAGAGAGAGAGAGGATGAAAGAAATTTAAAAAAAAAACTGATTTTGAATAACAGGGTTATAATAGGAATATTTAAAAAAATGTGGGTCAAACATAGGTGGATGTTAGTTGACCAGGAGGTTTTGGGAGAGTTTAAGTGACTAATAGGGGGTTTTGAATTAGTTTTAATAAAGGTGGAGGTTTTGAAATAACTAAGCTCTAATTAGGAGGTTTTGAATAGTTTAC
Source organism: Dryas octopetala (assembly GCF_963921425.1). Lineage (NCBI taxonomy): Eukaryota > Viridiplantae > Streptophyta > Magnoliopsida > Rosales > Rosaceae > Dryas > Dryas octopetala. Next base: position 17,816,200 of record NC_141368.1, read on the forward strand.
ATTAGTATAAATAGCTAAATTCATATGTATTCAAAGAAAAATATGAAGAGTATCTTCTAACTTGAAGGAAAAAAATGAGAAGAACATGAATTATTTAATCGAGATTGAAAGAGATAAGTCTCCTCTTATAATTAGTCGATCTTAATATATCTTATTTCTTCAAGTTAGAAACTTTTTCCTTGAATACACATGAATTTAGCCATTTATCATATTCAACCTTATCCTATGCACTAAACGTGGCCTTAAAAACATGAGATAATTTGGTTTAAGTCTCTCATGAGAATTAAAAAAAAGCCGGCAGTGTTTTAGAATTCGTAGCTAAGTTCATTGAATTTGTAAGTCCATCCTTTTTTACAAGATAGGAGATCAAAATATTAATTACAAGTTGCATGGGCATGCATTAGAAAGCCAAACCACTCAATTCTATATACAGATTTACAACTTCTTTACAATTTCTTCATTTACAAGCTCTTAGTCATAGCAATTATGTTACATATATAGCTTTTCTACACAATTGGGGTGAATGCGCAGACTTAAAGTTCCAGAACGATGCAACAAACACATACTTGACTCCAATGTGACAAAGGATTCTATTGGCACAAGTGCACTTCTTCAGAGCCATCAGAGCCAGTTATACGTTTCTTGCATTTGCCTTGTACAAGCAAAATGCATTGACTTTGTAATTGACAGAAAAGTGGCCAAGAATTGGATGGGGTAGGGTGGTTTGAGGCTTTTTTTTTTATTATTATATTTTTTGTTAGATATTCTTAACCTTCCCTCACCCACCCCATGCTTGTTGGATTGTGGCAAATAATTGAGTCATTTATAGATGTGTATTTACTGATGATGCCATTATTTAGTTCATGTTTTCTCTCATCATGTATGAATAAAGAAGCATACATAATATGTCGAGTGGTCCTAGGAGGTAGACACTATGTTATGTCCTTTGAGGTGGCATATTTTTTAACTTTCAAAAAATTTCCCAACCAAAAAACTCCGAATGTGTTGAGCTTTAGTAATGTATGATGGAATAGAAGAAAACAACTCGAGTGGTCATAAATTTTTTCTTGGTAAACCCCCATTCCTGTATCTTTTTTTTTTTTCTTTGTGTGTGATGAATCATTCGATGTATGCTTTAAGGGATATTGTTGGCTTGCATAATTGGCTTCATCGGTGCTCTGTATTTTTTTTCAAGTTTGCTTTATTTTCTTTCTCGATTAATGTTCTGATTGATTGCTGGTGGATGCTTTATTTGTAAGAATGTGAAGTGTTATCCTACATTGAAAAAATATAACATACCTTACATAGTGGCTTATAAAGGTTTGAGCTACTTCTTCTATTGCCAATTGATTTTTGGATGGATGCCTAGATTCCTTCATTATTTGTGGCTTAATGGGGTGGATTTTTGTAGAGAAAATCTTACATGTAATTGGTGTACACACTCACACTCTCACAACATTTCCTCGTATACTAGTCATGTAACCATTTATTGTGAGACAAATAGTGTATACTTCTGTTACATGCAAGTTGTTTATTTTATTTTTGTAATTTACTTAGGATATGAATCATTATGATTTGTATTCAATATATTGATCATCAATGCTTTTCTTACATACATTTAGCTTTCTTGTTGAGTCTTTTCTCTTTACTACCAGCATCGTATTTTAAATAATATTGTTGATCATCAGTTAGGTCGCTCTGCCTTAAATTGCGATCAAACTTTTGTTTGGCTTGAGAAAGTCCTATATAGCCTTTTGGCTGTTTTCCTAAAAAAAAATTAAAAAAATTAAAAAACACAAAGTTGTCTTGTTGAAGACTTTATTTAGCAATGCTCTCATTAAATATGACCTGCTACTCTGCTAGTAAGGGCGTAGCCGCGTAGATCTCCGTCATTCGATTGGTATAAAAAAATTGTGGTTTGAATAATAGAAATCACATTAAGAATCTTCTTTGTCTTTTACTTCTTTGTTCCTTTACTAAGTTATTCACTATTTCTAGCATTTGTTTTTTCTTTGGTTATCATCGTGTAATTAATTGGATTTGCTTCATGCATGGGTTGCAAGTGGAAGAGATCTTTAATTAATTCTTCTTTTGAAGATGTAGATGCTTTTAACACGAATGAGGACTTTCTAACTATGGTCGCTAGTTGTTGTGCCATTCAATATAGGCAAGGGACTATGGTCATGTCATCTTCTCTTGCCCGTATAAGATGATGGGGGCGGATTTGTAACATTATATTTTTCACAAATGTTTCACACAAATTTTTAATAGGGCCCACTCTATCTAGGATTTTAACGATTTGAACCATTTATGTTTTAGGCCTTCATTAAAGGATCATTCTTGCAAAAAATTAGGTAAATCAAAAACTCTTTATCTACAAAAATTAAATGGTCAACAAAATAAACGCTTGAAATATTGACCATTTAATCTTTGAAGGTAAATAGTTTTCAATTTACCTTATTTTTTGCAAGAATTACCCTTTAATGAAACTCTAAAAAATAGACGGTTCGGATCGTTGAAAGCTAACATGTAGTAGACTCTAATGAAAATTTGTGTCAAAAATAAAATACCATGAATCTTTCTCATAAGATAATATATTCTTGTATTAAGTAGCATATATGATTTTGGTGTAAAATTTCATACCGACATTGAATGTGACAAATTCTATAGAGGGCAGAGTTTTCTATGCTCAATGTCCCTAGGGAACACATGGGATCATCAAACAATGAAGTTACAACTTTTAATTTTTTCAAATAAATTCTTGCTAATTAAGCCTAAAAGTAATTTTTTGTTCATTTCAGCTTGCAGATCCGAGTCAAAGTCATGAGTCATTGAAAAGAGTAACAGTACGAATTAGTAAAGGAGTCCATTCTTCTATCTTAGCAGTCAAAAGTCAAAATTGATGGCTTGTCCTAACCAGTTTTTTTTTTTTATTAATGTTCTGATTGATTGCTGGTGGATGCATGCTTTAATATTTGTGGCTTAATAGGGTGGATTTTTGTAGAGAAAAACTTGCATGTAACAGGTGTATACACCTACATTCTCACAACATTTCCTCACATACTAGTCATGTGACCATCTATTGTGAGACAAAGAGTGTATACTCCCGTTACATGTAAATTTTTCTCATTTTTGTAATTTATTTGAGGATATGGAGATCTTACATCATTATGATTTGTATTCAAGATTTTGATCATCCATGTTTCTCTTACATACATTTAGCTTTCTTGTTGATCGAGTCTTTTCTCTTTACTACCAGCATCGTATTTTAAATAATATTGTTGATCATCAGTTAGGTCGTTTTAGCTTAAATTGCGATCAAACTTTTGTCTGGCTTAAGAAGGTCCTATATAGCCTTTTGGCTGTTTTCCTGAAAAAAAAAATAAAATAAAAAAACACAAAGCTTTCTTGTTGAAGACTTTATTCAACAATGCTCTCATTAAATATGACATGCTACTCTGCTAGTAAGGGCGTAGCCGCATAGATCTCAGTCATTCGATTGGTATAAAAAAAATTATGGCTTGAATAAGAGAAATCATATCAAGAATCTTATTTGTCTTTTACTTTTTTATTCTTTTATTAAGTTGTTCACTATTTCTAGCATTTGTTTTTTCTTTGGTCATCATCGTATAATTAATTGGATTTGCTTCATGCATGGGTTGCAAGTGGAGGAGATCTTTAATTATTTCTGCTTTTGAAGATGTAGATGCTTTGAACACGAATGCGGACTTTCTCACTATGGTACTCGCTGGTTGTTGTGCCATTCAATATTGGCAAGGGACTATGGTCATGTCATCTTCTCTTGTCCGTGTAAGATGATGGGGGCAGATTCGTGACATTATATTTTGGATTAAATACATTTTTGGTCCACGAATTCTGGGCGGTTTCTCAATTTGGTCCACCAATTTTAAAACGTGACAAAAATAACCCCGAATTATCCAATTTGTGTCAATTCATGATCTTCCGTCCAAATATCTAACGGAGGCTGACGTGGCTGTTAAATGCTGCTGTGGCGCACTGAATGTGCGTCACGTGTCACCTCTTTTATTTTATTTCAGATTTTTTATATTTTTATAAACTTTAAAAACTAATTAAAAATAGCTCCGAGTTCATAAAAATACACGGAAAATTCCTACGACCTCGTCTTGACTAGTACAAATTTATTATGGGGCCAAATTACCAATTTATTTTTGTAATTTACTTAGGCTATGAATCATTATGATTTGCATTCAAGATTTTGATCATCCATGTTTCTCTTACATACATTTAGCTTTCTTGTTGATCGAGTCTTTTCTCTTTACTACCAGCATCGTATTTTAAATAATATTGTTGATCATCAGTTAGGTCGCTTTAGCTTAAATTGCGATCAACTTTTGTTTGGCTTGAGAAGGTCCTATATAGCCTTTTGGCTGTTTTCCTGAAGAAAAAAAATTAAAAAAATAAAAAAACGCAAAGCTTTCTTGTTGAAGACTTTATTCAGCAATGCTCTCATTAAATATGACCTGCTACTCTGCTAGTAAGGGCGTAGCCGCGTTGATCTCAGTCATTCGATTGGTATAAAAAAAAAACTGTGGTTTGAATAAGAGAAATCACATCAAGAATCTTATTTGTCTTTTACTTCTTTATTCTTTTTTTAAGTTTTTCACTATTTCTAGCATTTGTTTTTTCTTTGGTCATCATCGTGTAATTAATTGGATTTGCTTCATACAAGGGTTGCAAGTGGAGGAGATCTTTAATTAATTCTGTTTTTGAAGATGTAGATGCTTTGAAAACGAATGAGGACTTTCTAACTATGGTCACTGGTTGTTGTGTCATTCAATATAGACAAGGGACTATATATGGTCATGTCATCTTCTCTTGTTTGTATAAGATGATGGGGGCGGATTTGTGACATTATATTTTTGACGAATTTTTTACACAAAATTTTAATAGGGCCCACTCTATATAAGATTTTAACGATTCGAACCATTTATGTTTTAGGTCTTCGATCATTAAAGGATCATTCTTGCAAAAAATTAGGTAAATCAAAAACTCTTTACCTACAAAAATTAAATGGTCAACAAAATAAACACTTGAAATATTGACCATTTAATCTTTGAAGGTAAATAGTTTTCAATTTACCATATTTTTTGCATGAATTACCCTCTAATGAAGCTCTCTAAAAAATAGACGGTTCGGATCGTTGAAAGCTAACATGTAGTAGACTCTAATAAAAATTTGTGTCAAAAATAAAATACCATAAATCTTTCTCATAAGATAATATATTCTTGTATTAAGTAGCATATATGATTTTGGTGTAAAATTTCATACCGACATTGAATGTGACAAATTCTATAGAGGGCAGAGTTTTCTATGCTCAATGTCCCTAGGGAACACATAGGATCATCAAACAATGAAGTTACAACTTTTAATTTTTTCAAATAAATTCTTGCTAATTAAGCCTAAAAGTAATTTTTTGTTCATTTCAGCTTGCAGATCCGAGTCAGAGTCATTAGTCATTGAAAAGAGTAACAGTACGAATTAGTAAAAGAGTCCATTCTTCTATCTTAGCAGTCAAAAGTCAAAATTGATGGCTTGTCCTAACCAGTTTTTTTTTTTTATTAATGTTCTGATTGATTGCTGGTGGATGCATGCTTTAATATTTGTGGCTTAATAGGGTGGATTTTTGTAGAGAAAAACTTGCATGTAACAGGTGTATACACCTACATTCTCACAACATTTTCTCACATACTAGTCATGTGACCATCTATTGTGAGACAAAGAGTGTATACTCCCGTTACATGTAAATTTTTCTCATTTTTGTAATTTATTTGAGGATATGGAGATCTTTCATCATTATGATTTGTATTCAAGATTTTGATCATCCATGTTTCTCTTACATACATTTAGCTTTCTTGTTGATCGAGTCTTTTCTCTTTACTACCAGCATCGTATTTTAAATAATATTGTTGATCATCAGTTAGGTCGCTTTAGCTTAAATTGCAATCAAACTTTTGTCTGGCTTGAGAAGGTCCTATATTGCCTTTTGGCTGTTTTCTTGAAGAAAAAATAATTAAAAAAACACAAAGCTTTCTTGTTGAAGACTTTATTCAACAATGCTCTCATTAAATATGACATGCTACTCTGCTAGTAAGGGCGTAGCCACATAGATCTCAGTCATTCGATTGGTATTAAAAAAATTATGGCTTGAATAAGAGAAATCATATCAAGAATCTTATTTGTCTTTTACTTTTTTATTCTTTTATTAAGTTGTTTACTATTTCTAGCATTTGTTTTTTCTTTGGTCATCATCGTATAATTAATTGGATTTGCTTCATGCATGGGTTGCAAGTGGAGGAGATCTTTAATTAATTCTGCTTTTGAAGATGTAGATGCTTTGAACACGAATGCGGACTTTCTCACTATGGTACTCGCTGGTTGTTGTGCCATTCAATATTGGCAAGGGACTATGGTCATGTCATCTTCTCTTGTCCGTGTAAGATGATGGGGGCGGATTCGTGACATTATATTTTGGATTAAATACATTTTTGGTCCACGTATTTTGAGCGGTTTCTCAATTTGGTCCACCAATTTTAAAACGTGACAAAAATAACCCCGAATTATCCAATTTGTGTCAATTCAGGATCTTCCGTCCAAATATCTAACGGAGGCTGACGTGGCTGTTAAATGCTGATGTGGCGCACTGAATGTGCGTCACGTGTCACCTCTTTTATTTTATTTCAGATTTTTTATATTTTTATAAACTTTACAAACTAATTAAAAATAGCTCCGAGTTCATAAAAATACACGGAAAATTCCTACGACCTCGTCTTGACTAGTACAAATTTATTATGGGGCCAAATTACCAATTTATTTTTGTAATTTACTTAGGCTATGAATCATTATGATTTGTATTCAAGATTTTGATCATCCATGTTTCTCTTACATACATTTAGCTTTCTTGTTGATCAAGTCTTTTCTCTTTACTACCAGCATCGTATTTTAAATAATATTGTTGATCATCAGTTAGGTCGCTTTAGCTTAAATTGCGATCAACTTTTGTTTGGCTTGAGAAGGTCCTATATAGCCTTTTGGCTGTTTTCCTGAAGAAAAAAAATTAAAAAAATTAAAAAACGCAAAGCTTTCTTGTTGAAGACTTTATTCAGCAATGCTCTCATTAAATATGACCTGCTACTCTTCTAGTAAAGGCGTAGCCGCGTTGATCTCAGTCATTCGATTGGTATAAAAAAAAACTGTGGTTTGAATAAAAGAAATCACATCAAGAATCTTATTTGTCTTTTACTTCTTTATTTTTTTTTTAAGTTTTTCACTATTTCTAGCATTTGTTTTTTCTTTGGTCATCATCGTGTAATTAATTGGATTTGCTTCATACAAGGGTTGCAAGTGGAGGAGATCTTTAATTAATTCTGCTTTTGAAGATGTAGATGCTTTGAACACGAATGAGGACTTTCTAACTATGGTCACTGGTTGTTGTGCCATTCAATATAGGCAAGGGACTATATATGGTCATGTCATCTTCTCTTGTCTGTATAAGATGATGGGGGCGGATTTGTTACATTATATTTTTGACGAATTTTTTACACAAAATTTTAATAGGGCCCACTCTATATAAGATTTTAACGATTCGAACCATTTATTTTTTAGGTCTTCGATCATTAAAGGATCATTCTTGCAAAAAATTAGGTAAATCAAAAACTCTTTACCTACAAAAATTAAATGGTCAACAAAAAAACCCCTTAAAATATTGACCATTTAATCTTTGAAGGTAAATAGTTTTCAATTTACCTTATTTTTTGCATGAATTACCCTCTAATGAAGCTCTCTAAAAAATAGACAGTTCGGATCGTTGAAAGCTAACATGTAGTAGACTCTAATAAAAATTTGTGTCAAAAATAAAATACCATGAATCTTTCTCATAAGATAATATATTCTTGTATTAAGTAGCATATATGATTTTGGTGTAAAATTTCATACCGACATTGAATGTGACAAATTCTATATAGGGCAGAGTTTTCTATGCTCAATGTCCCTAGGGAACACATGGGATCATCAGACAATGAAGTTACAACTTTTAATTTTTTCGAATAAATTCTTGCTAATTAAGCCTAAAAGTAATTTTTTGTTCATTTCAGCTTGCATATCCGAGTCAGAGTCATGAGTCATTGAAAAGAGTAATAGTACGAATTAGTAAAGGGGTCCATTCTTCTATCTTAGCAGTCCAAAGTCAAAATTGATGACTTCGATCTCCTAACCAGATTTTTATTTATTTTTATTAATGTTCTGATCGATTGGTGGTGGATGCTTTATTTGTGGCTTAATAGGGTGGATTTTTGTAGAGAAAAACTTGTATGTAACAAGTGTATAAGCCTACATTGTCATAACATTTCCTCACAACATTTCCTGGCATACTAGTCACGTGACCATTTATTGTGAGACAAATGGTGTATACGCCCGTTACATGTAAATGTTTCTCATTTTTGTAATTTATTTGAGGATATGGAGATCTTACATCATTATGATTTGTATTCAAGATTTTGATCATCCATGTTTCTCTTACATACATTTAGCTTTCTTGTTGATCGAGTCTTTCCTCTTTACTACCAGCATTGTATTTTAAATAATATTGTTGATCATCAGTTAGGTCGCTTTAGCTTAAATTGCAATCAAACTTTTGTTTGGCTTAAGAAGGTCCTATATAGCCTTTTGGCTGTTTTCCTGAAAAAAAAAATAAAAAAATAAAAAAACACAAAGCTTTCTTGTTGAAGACTTTATTCAGCAATGCTCTCATTAAATATGACATGCTACTCTGCTAGTAAGGGTGTAGCCGCATAGATCTCAGTGATTCAATTGGTATAGAAAAAATTATGGTTTGAATAAGAGAAATCACATTAAGAATCTTATTTGTCTTTTACTTCTTTATTCTTCTATTAAGTTGTTTACTATTTCTAGCATTTGTTTTTTCTTTGGTCATCATCGTGTAATTAATTAGATTTGCTTCATGCATGGGTTGCAAGTGGAGGAGATCTTTAATTAATTCTGCTTTTGAAGATGTAGATGCTTTGAACACGAATGAGGACTTTCTCACTATGGTACTCGCTGGTTATTGTGCCATTCATTTTAGGCAAGGGACTATGGTCATGTCATCTTGTCTTGTCCGTATAAGATGATAGGGGCGGATTGGTGACATTATATTTTTGACAAACTTTTTACACAAATTTTTAATAGGGCCCACTCTATATAGGATTTTAACGATTCGAACCGTTTATTTTTTAAGTCTCCATTAGAGGATATTTCTTGTAAAAAATTAGGTAAATCGAAAATTCTTTACCTATAAAAATTATATGGTCAGCAAAATAAATACTTGAAATGTTGACCATTTAATTTTTGTAGGTAAATAGTTTTCTATTTACCTTATTTTTTGCAAGAATTACCCTTTAATGAAGCTAGCTCTAAAAAATAGACGGTTCGGATCATTAAAAGCTAACTTGTAGTAGACTCTAATGAAAATTTGTGTCAAAAATAAAATAACATGAATCTTTCTCATATGATAATATATTCTTGTATTAAGTAGCATATATGATTTTGGTGTAACATTTCATACCGACATTGAATGTGACAAATTCTATATAGGGCAGAGTTTTCTATGCTCAATGTCCCTAGGGAACACATGGGATCATCAAACAATGAAGTTACAACTTTTAATTTTTTTGAATAAATTAATTCTTGCTAATTAAGCCTAAAAGTAATTTTTTGTTCATTTTAGCTTGCAGATCGGAGTCAAAGTCAAGGATCATTGAAAAGAGTAACAATACGAATTAGTAAAGGGGTCTATTCTTCTATCTTGGCAGTCAAAAGTCAAAATTGGTGGCTTGTACTAACAAGTTTTTTTTTTTTGGATTAATGTTCTGATTGATTGCTGGTGGATGCTTTATTTGTGGCTTAATAGGATCGATTTTTGTAGAGAAAAACTTGCATGTAACAGGTGTATATATACAGCTACATTCTCACAACATTTTCTCACATACGAACACATGAGATCATCAAACAGTGAAGTTACAACTTTTAATTTTTTTCCAATAAATTCTTGCATGTTAATTAAGCCTAAAAGTAATTTTTTGTTCATTTCACTATTTCAGCTTACAGATCAGAGTCAGAGTCAAGGGTCATTGAAAAGAGTAACGATACAAATTAATAGGGTCCATTCTTCTATCTCGGAAGTCAAAAGTCAAAATTGATGGCTTGTCCTAACCTTTTTTTTTTTTTGCACTGAGACTTGTCCTAACCTGGTAAAGAGAGTTGCTGTCTGCATTAGTTGTTGAAGACTTGAGTATTTTTCTGACTAAAACAAAAATGATCGAAGACTTGAGTTTTCTTCACTCAAGACTTGAGTCTTTAGTAAACCGTGAAGTTAGAGGTCTTTATTTTTTTCTTGAGGTTTTATTTTTTTACTAATATCACCCCGGACCCGGACTACTGGGTCTATGCGTATATGCCATCAAAAGTCACAATGTGACACTTACGTTACATTTCATTTCATTTTCAGTTAACCTAAACAATATTTTTCAGTCAATTCATATAATAGAGCATGTAAAAAAATAAAAATTGAATAAAATATCTAAAAAGCATTAACAAAGCCTCTAACAAAAAAAAAAATTGCACAACCCCCAAGGCCCCAACCCCCCGATTGGACAACTCTTTTTCTGGTGACAGTGACACCCACGTTCGCTGCATCATACAACTGGTTTGTTTTTCTTCTTTCCATTTAATTTTCTCTTTTTTTTTTAAATCTAATTTAGATAGAACATTTTTTCTTTTTCTTTTTGTTTTCTATTTTTAATCTTAATTAAGGGAAAATTATGATTATTATTTTGGATATATTGAAATTAAGTCCGGGCAAATAGTAGGTGCCATTTTCATCATCTTGAGATAAATTTGGATGGTAAATGGCGAATTTTTTTTGTAAGTGGTATGCTCATACGTACCCAATGGTCTGGATGGTATTAGGTGGTCCAGCAACTATGTAAGTTAAGTCTGTAGGCCAGTCATTTTTATTTTTTATTTTACTAGTACAAGATTTGTCAATAGATGTCGCTTTAGAACCCCTTTTATTGGATTAATTAAACCCTTTAACGTAGACAGCAGTGGAATTCAAACGTTACATTAATAAACTTAAAGAAAGAAATATTAATATAACAAAATCAAAATTCATTACTCATACAAAAATTCAATGCTTAATTGATATTAAACAAAAACACATTAACTTTCTCATCAAAAGAAATAGAATAAAACAGAATTGAATAACAACCGAAAACTACAATTAAAGTAAATGATTATAAAGTCCATGTTACACCTTTAATTGATGTTAAATAAATTCACTTAATGTGTCCAAATATTAGAAAGGTCTACCTAATTAATGATAAAAAAAAGCTACCTTTTACCAAAAAGACACTCAAATTTACCAAAACAAAAAAAGTGGCATCAAGTGCACATGAGAGATGCTGTATAGTGTCGATAGCTATTGTCAACAGTAACTTTGTAGCGGATAGTTCATCTTTGACAGTGACTTTGCAACAATAAACTTGACAATAGTTGATGTGGCTTCATAAGGGTGATTTTGTGTGTTTATGTTGGTTTTATGAACTTTTGACATGTTTTTGTAAAAAAAAAAAAAAAAAAAAGACATAAGGTATATATACAAGTATTATATATGTTTATGCCTTTTTTATTGAATTGTAAAGTGAGTATAGCACTGTTCAACAATGATTATGCTATAAAACACGGGAAAAAAAAAGCGCGGCGTGCACTGTGCTCTTTGCCCAGTGTGTTTCTTTTTATTAATGCATGTTGACTGGGTTATCACTAGTTTTTTGAAGGTGATCGAGCTAGGTCATCATTGTATTTTTTTTCATTTTGGGACTTTAAGAAAAACCCATAAAATTACCAAGAAAAAATATATATATATATATCTATATCTTGCTATCAAAGTGTTTTATAACTTCTTTTTTTTGAGTACGTTGGAGGAGGGGAGACTAAACTTGGGTGCATTGTGAGTAATTTTATGACTCTTTCAACTGAGCTACCCAACAACTGCAAGTGTTTTATAACTTTTCAAATAAATATTCATCAAACATTAGAGGTTTTGCATTATATTTAATTAAATTATAATTGATTTTGATATAATTAGTATTACATTAAATGAACCAAAACTGAAAATATTAAATACTGAAATTACAAATATTACTGAAAATAAAAAATACCGAAGATTATTGAATTTGAAAAATACCAAAATAAAAATTATCAAATTTTTTTCTGTTTTAGTCTTGGTAAACCCCAATATCGATTTGAATAGACTGACTGGCACCCCTAGATCTAACTTTTGTGGTTATATATCTTTCATCAAAGTTCATAGGGAAGGTTAATAAGAATATGTTGTTAATTTTCTTTTCCAAAAGGCATTAGGAATGTTAGAACAGACAACTTGTTCTATTCTATGTTGGCTTTAACTCTTACACATTTCAATAATTATACTAATAATTACGGAACAACTACTTTTAATATATTTAAATTTTTAATACGGTAAACAATTAAGGGGGCAGATAATATATATATATATATGTGGCATTCTATTTGGGAAAATTATAGGAAAATGATTCCAACTTAGGTGTCGAAGCCAAGGACTCTCACTTCAAAAATGTATCCGTTAGGATTAATATTTCATTTAAGCGTCAAATTAATAAGGCTACTCCGTTAAATCCGTTACACTTTCCGTCAAAAATTGATTATGTGCGTCCATGATCAATTTTAAGGACAAAATTGACATTTCTCAGTATTAAAATATTTATAAAAATAAAACTAAATTCAGAAAATTAATTTTAAAAAAAAAGCTTAAAGAAGAAAAATAAAAACAAACTAAAAGAAGAAGAAAAATTAAAACCGAACTAAAAAAGAAAAAAATTAAAAACAAATTGAAAGAAGAAAAAAAAAACTAAAAGAAGAAAAAAAGGAAAGGAAAAAGGGATCGAGGAGCAAAATCTCCCTCCCCCTCCCCATCCCCCACCCCAACCTTGCCCCGCACAGCACCCACCCCCCACCCAAGCCCAGCCACACCCAACCCCAGCCCCGCCCACCTAGCTCCATCGCACCCCCCTTCTCCCCCTTTTTTTAATTTTAGTTTTTTTAATGTTTTTTCCTATTAGTTTGTTTTAATTTGTTTTCTTTTATTAGTTTTTTTTTTTGTATTTTTTTTGTTCTTTTAGTTTTTTTTTTTTTTTGTTCTTTTAGCTTTATTTTTGTTCTTTTATTTTTTTTTTTATAACTAGTTTAATAGTGAGAAATGTCAATTTTATCCTTAAATATTGATCACGTGCTTGATCAATTTTTAATGGAAAGAGTAACAGATTTGATGGAATATTACCCTTATTTGACGCTTAAGTAAAGTAGTAGGCCTAACATATGCATTGTTGAAGCAGGAGTCCTGATTTGGCTCCGACACCTAAATCAGAGTCCTTTTGCTCAAATTTTCCCTTAATTTTATATAGTAAATGGCTTCCAATTTATCAAACTTTTTGTAAGGGTGATCCCTTAATGGAAACCTAAGAAATAAACGGTTCCTATATGGAGTGGGCACTATAGGAAACTTGTGTAAAAAATAAGATGGCATGTATCCTTCTCCAACTATTAATTGTAATACTCGTACAAATACTATAAATAATTTATTTTAGTACTCTAATACAAATATAGTAGTATAATATGTACGTTGATGCTTTTTCCTCATAATATTTACATATATATATATATATAAAATAGGATGACTGCAAACTTAAAATTTGTGGATACGTATAGGATGCATGACTCGATTAGAATTTGAAAAATCAAGTCATCCTTTATGCATGTATATACAAATTTAAATTAATTTTTTGCAGTCATTCTCTCTAGAGAACCACTATATATATATATATATATAGGGTTTTTGTCTCTACAGAACATTTGTTCTTTAGATTTTTTTAACCTTTTGATCTTATTCTTGAAATGGTTTAATATTTTAGTGTATAAAATATCAATTGAGACCCGTTTTTTTGTTTTAACTCTCATGTTTGGAGCTCATGTTACTCGAATAGATTTAAGATTTTAACTCTTGAATTTTAGGCTACTGGCCAAAACTTGAGCGTTAAAACCTTAAATATAATCTCAAACAATGATTCTATACTCTAAAATGTAGAAAGCTATACCCTAATGGTTAGCCCCGTTAAAAATTGAATAAAAATGGTAAAACTCATGAAAAGACCCATGTCCATTAATTCTTTGGTTAAAGAACAGATGTCCTGCAGAGAGAATTTGTGTATATAAATATATAGATATTTGTAGAGTCCTTCTATTAGTGTATACCTTATCTTAGACACAATGAAGTATTACTTGTGGAATTTACTCTGTATTGTAATTCGAGGATTGAAGCTTTCTATTTTTTAAGTTTCTATACAAAGATCATCCTTGAAAATAATTGGATAAATCAGACACCATTAAGAAATCTAATTGTGATTGAATAAATAGACAAACATAGTTATTCAATAAATACTTGAAATAATGACCCTTTTAATCAAATGATCAAGAGAGAAAATAGACCAAGATATTTTCTCTAGAAGGAGAGAGGGTGCGTCAAACGGTCTTGAAACCCCTTGGACATCTTGTCCTTATTATATCCCTTGCATCCTTAATCCTAGACCATTATATATATATATATATATCCTTAATCCTAGACCATTAAATACTTGAAATAATGACCCTTTTAATCAGATGATCAAGAGAGAAAATAGACCCAAGATATTTTCTCTAGAAGGAGAGAGGGTGCGTCAAACGGTCTTTGAAACCCCTTGGACATCTTGTCCTTATTATATCCCTTGCATCCTTAATCCTAGATCATTATATATATATATATATATATAGACCTTTTCCATTGGATGCAAATGTAGCTTTTCCTCTTTTCTCTCTTTTGGCCACTAACTAAATTGCATTTGTGACCCCATGTGTTTGACTAAATACATGTAGTCAAACCCCCATGATATGTGTTTCACATTTGATGTGACATTTAGCAATATATGACAATACCATATGAGAAAAATTAATCTAAACTATAAAAATGAATTTAGGCAAATTGGTAATTATTTTGTCATCTAAATTGTGTATAGACAAAAATATTCCGTTAGATAAAATTGAATTGATCAATATATACTAATAAACTGGTTAAACAGTTTCCAATTTGCAAGGTAATCTTCAAATGATGTCTTAAAATATGGATAGATGGTTCCAATCATTCAATTATAGGCCCGAGATAGGATGTCCACATTTCTTAAAGTAAGGACATTTTTTTTCAAGGGTAATCTTTGATTGATTGGAATTTTTTAGTGAAATTACTAAAATATCCATACTTACTTTCCTCTATAATTCTAACAAATAAACTTTCAAAAATAATTCTATTACATGTAATTTTTCAATCTAATAGTTCATTTCATCTTAGGAGTTTATTTATTCAGAATTTTGGAATTTGAAGTGGAATTACTAAATACGTTATGCGTAATTTCATTTAAGAAAAAAAAAAAAGAGAAACTTATTTTTACTAGGTCAACACCTCCAAGCACATGTGGTCAGCACTTCCAGAACATGCAAATATGAATAAAAAGATATGAATTCATTCATTAGGAAATGTCCCACTTGTCTTCTAACTAGAGTTAATTAATTACTAATTTTGGGAGCAAACTAGTCATGTGTACGTAACTACTTCTTGCCTATATATATATAAATGCTTTGCATCTGATCTTCTGGTCACACACTTTAAATCCATACAAAGGACTCTCCCATAAACTATTTGATCAAAGAGAAAAAGGTACGTACGTAGCTAAACACTCTCTATCTCAACAAGCTTTCATACTTGCATGCATGCACTTGTAGATAGAGCTCAATTTCAAATACAAGCTTCTCAACTTCATATCATGACTTCAGAAATACTTAGAGTAAGTATTTGAACACTTTCTTATAGTTCTTTTAATTTAATAATGAATCAACCATGAAGAACCATTACTTTCCTTAAAAACTCGTAACTTATGGATTTTGCATAATGTTGTGTTTAAAGCTTTTGTTTTAGCTAAAACTAACCATACTATTGTAATCTACATGAAAAATCTTTAATTTTGACTTTTGAATCACTTGAAAATGTTAAGAAATGAGAAAGTTATGGCTAAATTAAACAAAATATTCCAATCTCCGGCTAATATTTCCAAATTCCGGCGAGCATTTGAGTTTTTTGGCGACTGGAAAATCGTGATCTATTAGTTTCTTCTTGCATAATCAATCTAAATGCTTAGAAATATTTTTATCATACTTATTTAGCTTAATCTATCTTTTGTGAGAGGTTTTACATATCAAAAACCTTTAAAGAATCAAATCTATCAAAACTTTTTCCACCGGAAAATGCAAATAAATTCAAAACTTTAAACTATTGTAACTCACTCATTTATCAACCAATTTCGATGATATTTATATCAAATTAAAGCATGTAACCTCTATTTTTGAACTGGAAAAGTATGAGAAAAGTTTACGAAACACTCAAAAAGAAATTAAGCTTGAATAAGGCTTGTTGAGTTTACATATAGCTCTGTACAATAATATTTTTACGTTATTTTAAAACTAAATATTTTGAATCTATTTATGAAATCTATACCATTGGATTCCTTGCGAAAAATTCTTCAAGATGATGTATTTACTTACCTAATTTAGATGTAAAATGAATTAGATATTGAAGAGAGAAGTTTGATAGTTTTATGCTATTAAAGTGACCCAAACAACCATAATTTTGATAAAATGACCTTATTACACGTACCTAAAGTTCCATTTTACTCAGTGGCCAAAAAAAAAAAAAAAAAGTTCCATTTTACTCTAATGGTTCCAATATATTACGTTTTATTTTCTTTTGTCTATGCTATTTATAGGACTGGGCACTAATACTGTATACCGAAAACCATACCGATTTCATTTTGTTTCGTGTCGAAAAAATGATACCGACCAATATCTCATACAAAACTCATACCGTACCGATCATCAATGGAATGAAAGTGGTTTCAACATCTCAATCTCATACCATCTCGTACCATACCGAAAATATTTAATTTAATTTTTTATTTTTTTATTAAGTGTGAACAAAAATTATATATATTCATTTTGACTTGATATATAATTCATTAAATTAAATATATTTTATATAGCATTCCTTTGGACTTTAAGATATTATTTAAGATCTTTATTTAAATATTATCATTGCAAAAAAAAGTCTAAAAATATTAGTTTATAGTTTATATTTTATATTTTATATAATTTATAATTTATAACATATAACATATTGTCATATACGTACTATATAACATATATTATATAACATATACTATATAAGTATATACTATATATAATATATAATATAACATATAATGTATATTATATCATAATTTATAATACTATGATTTATATATGTAACATATATAAGTATATAACATATACTATAGTAACTTTAATTGAAAGTTTCAAACCCCAATTACATATATTATGAATTTGGGCATTCTATATTTCTATTTGTTAGGTTTGAACTTTGAATTACATTTGATTTGCATATATTCTAGAAATTCTAGGTTGTTAAATTTGAGTGTTGACTAAAAAAAAAAAGGTGGTAATATGTTATTTTGACAAAAAAAAAAGTTTAAAAGGTTGGCACCATCTCATTCATTCCGTTCCGTCCCGTATGAATATGGTTGGATGAGATGACATGAGATCATTTCTGAAATGGTCATCCCATCCCGAGCCCGATCCTGACCAAAAACTTCAGGTTCATTCTGTGCCCAGCCCTAGTTATTTATAGTAAGAATTTATATTACTTTATTATTTACATAATTCAGCTGATATAAGAGATTTAACATGAGGTACAACAACACATTAAATTTAACAGTCGTGTTAAATCCAATCATTAAATGAGTTGTCCATCACTTGTCTTTAATGTTAAGTTCCTTATATGAGCCCTATTTATATATCTATATATAACTTTAGGGAGGCGATTTTCGCACTCCCATTTTCTCTATTTGCAGTCTCATTTTCTCTATTTTCTCCAAATATACCCACTATTCTTTTGAGTTAATTTGAAAATGTTTTAATTTATGTATTATGCCTTCTCTTTTTAATCTATTATCATCCTAGGATAGGACTAGGCTTCTCTCCAGAGCTATTGCCTCCAGAACTTGCTTAATATTGTCCACTCAACACATATATATATATATATGGTCACAATTTGACCTTATTTATTTTTCTAATACGTTGTTTTCTACTGAAATTTTCCTTCTCTTCTTCTTCAGATTCTCTCCCTATCTCTATCTTTTCTTTTTTATATCTTTGTAAGCGCAACCCAACCCAAATGAATCAATAAGCAAATATAATCATTAATCTAATCCAAAGAAATCAACACGTACACTAGAATTTTTATGTTAAGATCTTTGCAACTCAAGGTAAATATTATCTGAAGCAACACCAATATTTATAATCATGCATCACCCCCGATAATAATTAATGGTTCTCTTCCCCTTAATAATCCCTGCTTAATTTCAAACCCATCATTTGTAGCAAATTTGAGCTACCCTTTAACAAAAATGAAAAACACCGAAGAAAAGTAGTGTTTCATGAAAATGAATGAATCCAAATAAGATTGCAGATGAAAAGAGAGCATCATAGGAAGCAAGAAAAAGAAGTGAAAGAATACCATCAGAATAGTTTTAGCATGTAACAAATATATATTGATGTCTTTAGATTAGATTATGAATAAATCAATAAGCCATAAGAGGGTAGATTTGGAAATACATATCAAAAATATATTAAAAAAATCTCACAAATGTGAAGGAGTGCAAATTAATGGAGAAAAGAGGAGTGTGAAACATTACTTTATTATCTTAACTGCTTTAACATTCTCTGATAGAATCATGCTCATATAAGCGACTTAACATAAGGAAGAAGTCATTAATAATTCGAGAGTTTGATTTACTTTAATGAATTTTTAATTTCACAATCATGTTAAATTTAACCATTACATGTATTATCCACCACTTATTTTTCATAATAAGTCCCTTATATGAGCCGGACTGATTATTTACATATCTATGTATACAAGAATGCTCTAAAACTAACTAATTAGTAAGTTAATACAAAGCTATATAACCACTATGTTGGGCCCACTACACAATGTAATCTCAAAATCCGAACTGTCTATTTTTTATGCCCTACTTCAAAGATCATTCCTGTAAAAAATCTCCAAAATCGGAAATCATTTAGTCATTTGATTATAACAATAACTATTTATATACTTTTATCAAAAACACTGATCGTCTATTTATTTTATCTAAATTAGATGACTAAATGATTTCCGATTTAGTTGATTTTTTATAATGATGATCTTTGAAGTATGACCTAAATAATTGACGGTTCGGATTATGAGATTAGTTATGTGGTGGTCCCAAAAGCATGGTTAGCTTCGTATTAACTTGCTAACTAGTTAGTTTTAGAGCACTCCTCTCTATGTATAATATAAGGAAAGGGTAAAAATGGATTCATAAGGAATGGAGTGTAATAAGGGATGCCTAAAAATTTATTTTTACTAGTTGACCAACTTAATATATAAATAAAGTTCTGATGAATAATTTTTTTTTTTTGAAACTTTATATTGTAGGTTTATTTATTTTGAAGGGGGGGGGGGGGGGGGGGGATTTTCTAAACTCACACCTTAAATACACATGATAATATTGACAATATTGTATTTGGTGAAGTGACAATTTGCATGTATCTCCAATTTGAATTTGAAAGTTTCTGGTTGTAGATCTTCTGACCAAAGATCATAGTTTGTAAGTTTTTTAATAAAGTAATTTCAATTATGTATGTTCATGTTCTGAATATTCAATAATTCTTTTGTCTTCTCTAACCGTTCAAGATTAGTCTAAGTGATGAGATAATGAGTTAGGATTAGACTAGGTGAAAGGTTTGATTCCCTCCAATATGCCAAAAATAATAATTATAATTTTTTTATCTTTCCAATGTACTTTTAGTATTTTATTAATCATCTTATTAATTTTTAGTAGTCTTACTATGAATATGGATTTGCAGGTTATGGATATGACTTCTTCTAATGCTATCTTCCGCCCTCAAAACAAATATGATGTGTTTCTTAGTTTTAGAGGTGAGGACACCCGCGATAATTTTACCAGCCATCTTCATAAAGCATTACTTGGCAAGAAAATCGAAACCTACATAGACTACAGACTTGAAAGAGGGGATGACATTTCACCAGGCCTAATGAAGGCAATCGAGCAATCGAAGCTTTCGGTGATCATTTTCTCAAAAAACTTTGCATCTTCCACATGGTGCTTAAAGGAACTTGCCCATATACTCCAATCCAAGAAAAAATATGAACATTCTGTTATACCCATTTTCTACAACATAGATCCATCACATGTTAGGAAACAGGAGGGGAGTTATGTGGCTGCATTTGCTCAACTTGAAGAACGTTTCAAGGAAAAGGACAAGGACATGGTGCGCAAGTGGAAGGATGCTTTGGAAAAAGCAGCCAATCTATCTGGGTTTGATTCTAATAAAATTAGGTAGGTCTCTTAATTTATGCTGGTAATCATCTGATTCAGGGAAGATTACTTACGACTTGTATATATACTTACTAACTATCATTTGTCCTTCTTCATATATGCCAGGCCTGAGTCCGAATTAGTTGAGACAGTTGTCAAAGATATTTTGAAGAAATTGAATCGTAAATCGTCATGCGATTTAAAGGGTCTGGTTGGAATTGAAAAACATCTTGAGAAAATTAATTCATTATTGTGCATTGACTCACTAGATGTTCGCACTTTAGGAATTTGGGGCATGGGTGGTATTGGCAAGACCACCATTGCTGATGCGGTATATCACAATCTCTCTTCTGAATTCGATGCTTGTTGTTTTTTTGCCAATGTTAGGGAAAAATCAAAGAATCGTGGATTAACTGATTTACGAAATGAACTTCTTCATGCACTACTAAATGAAGAAAATATAAATATTGCCACTCCCTCTTTAGGATCACCTTTTATTAAAGATAGACTTCGCCGCACAAAGGCTCTCATTGTTCTTGATGATGTGAACACTTCAAGCCAATTAGAATATTTAGCTGACCTAGCTAAACAACTACTTGGCACTGGAAGTAGAACCATTATTACAACAAGAGATAGGCGTCTACTTAATAAAAGAGTTGACGATGGTTACATATATGAGGTTACGGGATTAAAGTTTGATGAAGCTCTTGAGCTCTTTCATTTGAATGCTTTCGGAAATAACTTTCCAACAGAAGAATATACAGAGTTGTCAAAAATGGTGGTAGATTATGCTAAGGGCATTCCTTTAGCTCTTAAAGTTTTGGGGTCCTCATTCGGTAAATGCGACAACAAAGAAGAATGGAAAAGTAAACTGAATAAATTGGAAATATTTCCCAACCCAGAAATTCAAGAACTCTTGAGAATAAGTTACCAAGGATTAGATAAAGAGGAGAAGAAGATATTTCTGCATATTGCGTGTTTATATAAAGGGGAGACTATAGAATATGCAAAAAGAATGTTAGATTTATGTGGTTTCTTTGCGGTTGCAGGAATTAGAACTCTTATTGACATGTCTCTCATATCAATAACATATAACCAACTAGGGATGCATGATTTGGTACAACAAATGGGTTGGGAAATTGTTCGTGAACAAGGTGAAGAAAATCCTGGACAACGCAGTATATTGTGGAGCCCTGAGGATGTCTATCATGTGTTGAAAAACAAGACAGTAAGAGCCAAATTCCTTGCCTTTCTCGAAAAAAAAAAATGGTTGCTTGAATTTTGTATATATAGGAAAAACTTATTTTTGATACAAGATTGATATATCTAAAAATGTCGTTTGCAATATATTATATCCTAATTTATGTATATATACTTTGCTCTTGATTTTCAGGGAAGTGAAAGTGTTGAAGCAATATTCCTAAACATGTCTGAGATTGAAGAGATAGACTTTAATCGTAAAGCCTTCAAAGGGATGTATAATCTGAGACTACTAAAATTTTATAGTCCGGATAATGGTCCCTTTACCAAGAAGCAGTACTGCCAAGTGTACCTTCCAGATCAAGGTCTACAGTCTCTTCCTGATGCCCTTAGATATATCCATTGGGAAAGATGCCCTTTGAAATCTTTTCCATCAAAATTTTCGCCGCACCATCTTGTTGAGCTTATTATGCCGGATAGCCAAGTTGAGAGACTTTGGAATAAAGGCCAGGTATGATTAATTTTTTTTCTTGTTAATTTAAAATCTAGTGCGGAAAGTTATTCTTACCATTTCTCTTTTATTTTTTTACAGAATATTAGAAACTTAAAAAAGATCGTTCTTAGTCGATCCACGAACCTTATTGAAGTTCCAGATTTATCTCGGTGTCAAAATATGGAGGAAATTGATCTTAGCTACTGTACAAGTTTAGTTGAAATTCCTTCATATCTTGAATATCTTGAGAAGCTTCAGATTCTGTTTCTGGGAGGTTGTTCGAATCTTAAACATCTTCCGGAGATACCAACCAGGTGTGAATATTTAACACTATATAATACTGCCATAGAAGAATTGCCTTCATCAGTTGGGTTGGATGAAAAACCTTATACAGTGTTTCTTACTTCCTGTAAAGAACTTGAGTATCTTTCAAGCAGCACTCTTGATCTAAATGGTTGCTTATCTCTTGGCAAGGTTTCAGAGCTTCCCAGGCAAATAACAACTTTGAATTTGTCTGAGATGAGCAGGGTTTCTGAGGTGCCCAGGAAAAATACAAGTTTAAATTTTTCAGAGATGAGCAGGGTTTCTGAGGTGCCCAGGCAAATACCAAGTTTAAATTTGTCAGAGATGAGCAGGGTGTCTGAGCTTCCCAGAAAGACAACAACTTTAAACTTGCCTCAAACAGGGATTATGGAGTACTGTCTCGCTGGTCGTGTTTCATTTGATCTGAAGCATACAAGAAGGCTTGTCAGTCTTCCATCCAACATTTGTAAGTTGCAATGTCTTGGTCAAATTTATCTCTTGGAGTGTCTAAAGTATCTTAAATTAAGTGGGCTTGAAAATCTAATTCGGCTATCCTCTACCATTGGAAATCTTGTTGCGCTTCAAGAATTACACCTACGTGTGTGCGAAAATCTTGAGTCTGTCCCGAACAACATCTACAAATTAAACAGTCTTAAATTTCTCACCTTTGAGGGTTGTTCGAGACTCAAGAAATTGCCTCCCTTCTCAGTTGGTTTGTGCTCTTTGGAAGAACTAAACCTCGGTGACTGCAATAATATCACATTAGAAATCCCTGATGGCCTCATTAGCTTATCCTCATTAAAAAGATTAAATCTAAGTGGAAGCAAGATCGAGAGCTTACCTACAAGCATCAAACAAGCTTCTGGGCTGAAGTACTTAAACTTAAGCAATTGCATTAGCCTTCGATCCTTACAATTGCAAGAGCTCCCATTGCTTCTTGAACGTTTGGACGCACATGGCTGTACATCATTGGAGACAGTGTATGGTTCCATCACGCAAGGTTGGGATCAACATGGAGTTTGTGGTCATCAAGAACAACTTATATTTTCTAATTGCCTTCAATTAGATCAGAATGCATTGAGCAACATATTAATTGTTGAAGCACAGCTTAAAATTATGCGAATGGCAATTGCACCACTAGAAGAAAATTACCAGTACAAGGTATCTCTCTCTCTCTCACACACACACAACACACACTCATGTCGATCACCTGTTAAATTGATGTGCTCTTTAGCTAAACAATTAAATTTTTAGACCTAGAAGTTGCAATTTTCTCACCAGCATAATTAATAATCATTACAAATCCATCCATGGTGCTGCAGGATGCTCCTTCAGTTAGCATTTGTTGTCCTGGAAATGAAATTCCGCAGTGGTTTAGCTTTCAAAGTGAGGGTTCCTCCATAAGTACCAAGCTTCCTCCACATTGGTTTGATACAAACTTCTTGGGCTTTGCTCTATGTGCTGTCATTAGATTCCACAATTATAATCCTTGTGGCTATGGTCTTGAATTCGAATGTAAATCCCATTTTAAAACCAATGATGGTGAAAGCCTTGAATTGAAAAGTCGCTTGTATGGTTTGGGGGATTCGGCCGGCAAGAATCAAAACAGAATTGTCAATTATGATCACGTTTTAGTGTGGTATGACCGCGCTCTGCATCCTGATGAATTCAAAGGAGAACAGACTTTCTCAGAGAGAAATTTAAGAGGAGAACAAACTTTCCCAAAAAGATTAAGAGGAGAAAACGGAGAAAAAATGCCCACTACTTTTAACAGTGTCACTGAGGCCTCTTTTAACTTGTACCCTATAAATAGTCTTGGTCAACCTGTCTCCAACAGGAACGTATACATAAAAGAGTGTGGGATGTGCCTGTTGTATGGCCAAGATGATTAGAGAAATTTGGGGTCATCAAAGAAGATATTACAGCGGTTTGGCCTTTGGTTGAGGAAGCCTTTGTTCACGGACCAGTGACACCATCCTGTCCAAGGACTGCATTCACACACGGTTGGCAACAAGTTTCTCATAAGGTCTGCACATGTATCTCTCTCTCTCTCTCTCTCTCTCTCTCTCTCTCTCTCTCTCTCTCTCTCTCTCTCTCTCTCTCTATCTCCTCACTTACGGTTATTAAATTGCATAGCCCACCAAAATTAAAAAAAAAAAAAAAACTCACGTAATCTTAACCATAATTCATATTCCTAACCGTACCCATATTTACGTTTGGGTTTTTTTAAAGATCCGTTGACTCTAGGGTTCTTTTTTAATTTTAAATATCCAAACTTTATGCCTTAGGTACCAATTAAGGGGGCAACAAGCAGCATTCATTTGAGGCAAAAACTTCATCAGGTGTTACATGCAACATGAGAATCACATAAACTATGATTACATGACAGTTGAAACTTAATTCCTTTGTGGTTTGTTAATGTTTAATTTTTTTTTTAGGATTTATAATTAATTTAGTCCCTAGACTTTTAAGGCCTAAATCCTAAGCTCTAAATCATTATGAATATTAAATCTTTATAAGTTTAAATGTGAGTGTAGAGAAAGTTGACTGTTGAGTAGTCACAACTATATAATAAATTAAAAGTGTTCAAACATTGGGTCAGCTGTTCAAATGTTTGGAAAGAAAATTTGTCACTGACAAGATATTTGGGCCCCAAACAAATTGTGTCTCATTTGCTTGTATCTAAACTTAAAATAATTGTTACATGCTGTTTTGGTGAAGAAAATCTCTCATTTGGTATTTAATTCATATTTTCATTTATTTTTATGATCGATCGATGAAAGGTTGTGTTACAATCAGAATTCTTATTTTTGATGCCTGGCTTTCTGCATTGTTATACTTGTGAAGGTACAAAATCTTTGTTCTATATGAATAGTTGGTTTCACCGATTCAAAGTACTCCTGCCATGGATTTTGAGTTTGGATGTAGTTCTGAAAGCTAGAGCCCTTTGGAATTCGAATAATTGGGGGTAAGAAAATGTCTTTTTCTTTTATAAACCCTGTGGAACTCAGGCAACATGCATTTCCGTTCATGCTGTTTGAAAATTAAAGTATATATTTAATAAATAAGCATGACTATCAGTACACTAAATCATAGTTTTGTGCATGGCAGCTTATATGGGGTCTAGTTATTGGTCGTTCAATGCTTTTAGATCCGACTCGATCCGGAGGTAGTACCAGTCCTTGATCTCTTATTAAGTGGAATCCTCCTGAGCACCCTTTTGTGAAGTTGAATTTTGATGGATCTTTTCTATCCAACAATTCTGCTACTGTTGGTATTTCCCTCTTAGTTGGTGAAGGTGTGGCCCTTAAAGCTGGGATCATTCAAGGTGATCCTGCTGGGTATTCTAACATCATAATGGAAGGAGATTTCAAGATTTTACTTTGTGTGGGGGTAAATGTGTCATCCCTTGGAAAAGCTTAGATCTCTCATTTGTGATATTCATCATCTCGCGTCTCAGTTTGCAGATATAAGCGACGTTGGAATGAAATTGGTTATGCAAATCAAATATAATTGCATTGTTTTGACCAAAACAAAAGCTCTTAAAATGGAAACAGTTTACTAAGAATTTAAACTCAAGTATGAAACAATGAGGCAGAAGTAAACAACTCAATAACAGTTAAATTGAGTATTTTGAAAGGGAAATTTTTAGCAATAGTATCTGACCTTTGTCCATATACTTTACTTTGCATCATTTTGGCTACGTCAACTTTCAATTTGTGTCAAATAGCGATCTTTTGTCAAGTATGTCAATATTTCCGTCAAAAAGTGAGCATGTGTCGTGTTCCAAGCCTAATTAAGTCCAACCAACAATCATCTTCCTCTTATTCAACCTCCTGCAACATTTAGCAAGTTCCCACCTTTTTTTTTCAACTCTTCCCTCCTAAATTGAACCATAAGCTGTATTAAAACCCCAATTGTACGTGTTAAAGAAAATTCATACACATGAATATATGGGTGTTGATCTGAGCTGGGAAAAGAGTGAAATAGGTGAGAACGTACCTGGGCAAGTCTCTGCAGATGGAACTAACGGCACCGATGTTGATTTTGACTCAACAATCCACATCTTGGACTGATGTAAACCCCTAAAGGAGGTTTGATGGTTGCCCCCCTAAATTCCAATTTGGAAAATTAAGGTACTTGACTTTTCAATTTTGCCAATCGAGGTAATTTCATCAATTCCCTCCTCTCCAACTCATGTTTGATCAACCAACCAACCTTCTAAGTCATGTTTGTTCATTACAAATCTTTGATAGCTCAGTAAAGTTTTGTATGCTAACTTTATCTTGACTTTTTGGGTAAAATGCTACTAATGCATGGGAACTTAATTAATTGAAATTAAAAGAGCAAATGAAGGAGAAGTTTGACAACAGACCATATAGTATAGACAAATAAGTATTTCTGATTCATCACATTTCTAATTGTTGTGGATCCATGACCAAAAACAAGAAAAAAAAAAAAAAAAAAACAATATGATGGGGCATGTTCTCTCCATCATATGTACAAAGAGAGGAATGGGGTTGTAGATGTGCTTGCCTCTTATTAGTTACACAGCTGGACTAAGAGGATTGGTCTAACTTGTGAGCAACAAATTCTACCTTATTGGTCAAGAAAATCATGGAAAGCTGGGCATGCTTAGCATCCTGCAAATTAAGTATTTGCATTGTTGAAATCAACAGTAAATGTGACTGATCCCAGCCTTCCACAAATTCTATGTTCGCCAAACAGAGTAAAAATAATGCATTTCTCGATCAGTGTATAATATACGAAACTTGGTTTGAAAATTACCTGTAACTGCTTACCAAAAAATTGACCTGTGAGTCTGTGACTACTAGCTAGTGAAGTACTAATGTAAATGAGCATTGTCTTCACATTAATTCACATGCTAATTAAAGAACTAATTATGCTTGTCCTTCAATGGTGCAGCTGGATATGTCTCTCACATATATGCATTATGTGATTCCAAGAAACAGAGGATATCCACTTCCAATTTGGGAAGCACGAATACTTCAAGCATTGCGGGTATGCAGTATCAGATATTTTAACTGCACCGATACGGCTGCATACGTCGATAGAATTAGAGCATCCAACCCAAAATCAATTGGAAATGGGTGGAAAGGCCTTAGACTTATAAGCACATATGCTAAGCTCTAATTTTTCGATGTGGGACATTACTCAACATTACTCTCAACACGCCCCTGCACGTGTGGCGAGATTTTGAGCCTTACACGTGAACAAATTGTATTGGATGACGTGGAAGCACGTGTGGTCGTTGGGCCTTACACGTGGATAACCAAGCTCTGATACCATGAAAGAATTAAAGTATCCAACCCAAAACTAATTGGCAATGGGTGGAGAGACCCAAAACTTATAAGCACATATGCTAAGCTCTAGTTTTCCGATGTGGGACATTGCTCCACATTACTCTCAACATACGTATCAGATACGGATTTGGTCGTATCCGATGACTTTTCTGCCGTTTGACTTTCCGATACTGCTTGGATGCATGAGGGATACAGTCAGGATACGACTGGGGCATTTTTGCAATTATATTTTAAAAAATGGGGGTCGCTTTATGGGTCAAATTTCTAATTGCTCTCAGTTCGACAAAACCAAAGGTACTCTTATGTATTCATGTCTTTTTCTCTCTAACTTTTTCTAGGTTTCATTTCATCATTTGTGAATTGTTAGTTTTTGATTATCGGGAAAGTATAAGAAATGAACATAAAATGAAAAAACGTTGTTTGATTATTAGGTCTCTTTTTTGGATAATGCTAGGTGTATCTTTTTTTGGTATCATCTAGTGTACTATCTCTCTAATAAAAATGGAGTGCTGCTATTTGCACACTCTTTTTTTTCTTTTTGCACACATTTTTCTCACTTTTTCTCACTTAACACCCCCACACTCCTCCCACAATTGAACTTTCTCATACACACCTCTCTCAATTACCATAATATCCTTAATTATTTTATCACCACAATACACCCCGTCAACTCAAAAAAATAAAATAAAACCCAACCCCTCCCCCTCCCTCACCCCGACCACCCCTTGCCTCCCCTTTCTCATCCGCCCTTGATCCTGCATTTGCCATTGAATAATTCTGTTCATATTTTGTATTATATGGAAAAAAATTATTTGGCTTTCCAACTGAAGTGTGGTTTTATTTTGGTTTGATTTGGTACACAAAAATTATGTTGTTCAGTATGTCATAGAGCTAAAGATGCCATCTGCGATGGCCAGATTGATTTCTCAGTTAAAAGGACACTTTGTATACCTCTCCACGCAGATTGATTCCTCTGTGCCTACCACCGGCTCGTAGCTCGCAACTCACGTCGCCTCTGCCCACCACCGCGCACAAGAACCAAGGACGGCGACCCGAGACACCCATTCGGCACTGGTCCACCGAATAGAACATGATTGTTCGACGGATACCTGCCGAACGTGTCCTGGATGTTCGATGGCTGGCTGCCGAACGAAACTACTAGTTTCGACGAACCAGTGCCGAACAGGTGTTTTTCGAGCTGTCTGCCATGGCTTCCTCGAACAAAGAAAGGGAAAGAGAGAGAGGAGAGAGAGAGAGAGAGAGAGAGAGAGAGAGAGAGAGAGAGAGGAGAGCGTTCTGAGAAAGAGGGGGAGGTGCATGCTTTGAGAAAACAGGATATGGCGTTGACAATTAATTTTGGAATTGTAGCATCTTCGAAAGGGTAGACAACTGGAGCTCTTTGGCTCATTCTCCAACCCAAAAGCTATTAAGCTAGCTCAACCAATTTTAATTCTCTTTGTCAAAAAGTCATTCTCCAGGAGAGAGATGGTTGTGTTCTTTTGAGAGAATGGATACGAGAAAGACAAAGAGAGTGAGGAGAGAGAGAGGAGGGATGGGCTGGGTGGAGAGAGGAAAAGAGAGATGGGGTGTGTAAATTGTCCTTTAGGTCTTTTTACATTAGGGTAATTTTGTAAATTTATTAATTAAGTAATAAGGGTGTGTAAAAAGAAATAAAAGGGTGTGCAAATAGCAGCACTCTAAAAATGGGATCCACCAATACAAGTGGGGTCCACCTCTATTAGAGAAATGGTACACTAGATGGTACCAAAACATGGTACTCCTAGCATTCTCCCTCTTTTTTTTGTTTTTTGGGGAAAGGAAATGAGGGGTTTGATGAAACGAACACTGTTTCCTTATCGTAAAGAAAGGAACAGCTATTGACAACTAGCAATACACGTCAAACAAGTAGACAAATCATAGTGATCCGATATGCCACTGGACATTGCCAGGTGGTATATTTGTACCATGGAATAATTTCTCGTAAATTGCTAGCCCATCTGCTACCGACCAACCCAATTAGAGTGCATTGCCAGCTCAGCCAGTTAGCCTTGTGTATAGAGCCTACTATGTTAATTTAATTAGATATTAGCCTCTTAGTACGCGCTCCGCATGTGTCAATTTATTTTACTTTGTTTTTTTTTTTTTTTGTTCTTATTGTTATTCTCACCACTTTCTCCATGTCTTAAGGTAGTGGGTGTGTTTTTTATTATTCTAATCGTATTTTATAACTATACCCTCATTTATTAGGTTGTTATAAAATGACTATTTTTTTGAAAAAACGATATTTTATGAAATTCTTTTTTTTTTTTTTTGAAGCTTGTAACAGTAAACTATTCTTCTCGCTTTATAATAGTAAAAATAGATATATCATTTAACGTTCAAAACTAATACAACATCAAAATCAGGCATAATTAATAATTAACATTACAAAATTGACAAAATCTGTAAACCCGGCCAAATTCAAAAAAGACTGCAACAAGTCAAAGTAAAAGTGAATTCAGCTCTACAAACTGATGTTCATCTCCTGATACAGAGGCTAAAGACAAACATAAAATTGATTAAGAAAAACATAGTAAAACGTCAAATATAGATTTACAGTGGAAACATACATGTCTTTGGTCACATGAACACGATTTTCTATGCAACAAACACAATTCAATAGGCACACAATTTGATATCAGAAGCAAGGAATTAAATTTCGAAAATTTCGTTTTTTTAGGGTGTCGAAATCGAAACACGTGTTTAATAATTTTTCAAGAAGATTTCGCCGAAATTTTTGAAATTTCGGCGAAATTTACCGAAATTTTCATATTTTCTATTTTCTCCAACTTCAGAAATTCACCAAAAATAGCTCGAGACTCCAAATAATTCACCGAAAAATTATACGAACTCGTATTGATGAGTACTAATTTCCTATAACCTCAAAATAGTCAAATTTCTTTCAAAAAAATTATGAAAAATCCTACTCTTATAATTTAATTCTGAAAAAAATAATAATCGTCAAATTCTTGAATTTTCATTTTCTAAAATTCATTTCCACACAACTAAGCTCTAGAACCACAAGCAAAGGTCTAAGTTAGTTAAAATAAATTTAAAAAAATTTCTAATTCCTTTAAACAAACCTTAAAAAAATTTTGAAAAATTTAAATAACAAAATTATCATAAGCCAAAATTTGGGTTGTTACACTTAGTGAAGACAAAACTTAGCTAAGTAAGAGACACAGGAAAAAAGGAAGGAAAGATAAAAAATAAAGAAAAGACTGAAGAGAGAGGCACAGGGGAAAAAAGTAAGGAAAGAAAAAAAAAAATGAGGGGGGGTTTAGGGCCTTTGGGCAATTGGAAAGAAGAAAAAAAGGTTTAAGATTTATTTTAGTTATTTTAAACCTTAAACTTTATTACATTTCTATATAAAAAATAATTACAAGTATCCTAAAGAGCTTAAAACCTAATATCTTAAAAAATATAGAGTATATATGGTTTAATGTATAGATTATAGAGTATAAAAAGTATGAGGGTATATAGAATATATAGAGTATTAGGGTTTAGATTTTAGTGTATAATTAAATTATACAGTATATATAAAGAATATACTAATTTTGTTTATTCATTATACTAATTTTATTTAACAGTATTTGCTACAGCGCGCATTATAGTCACTTTATATCACATGAAACCTACTATATAATTTGATTTCTTCAATATTTTTTATCAATTTAGTAGATAATATGTTAAATAAACATATGATAAAGTTTCATTCAAAATTTCCGTAGTTTGATAGCAATTTTCGTAATTTCCATCTAATTTCTGTCGAAATTTAAAAATTTACGAAATTTCCGTCGAAATTTCCATCGAAATTTCCTCGAAACTCAAAATTTTATTCCTCGATCGGAAGCATATAAGTTCATATAATGGAAAGAAAAAAAAAGTGAAGAAATGTGGGTTTAAAACATTTGCTAGGAAGTGGAAGAGATCACGAAATTGTTAAACTGCTTTGAATATGGTGTTAAGAATGGATTAAGATAAACAGAAACAGACCAAAGCTAAAATCAACAAAAACAACATACCTTACCTCAAAAAAAAGAAACCAATCTTCTGATCTTCAAATTCAATAAAGTATGGGAACCTGATATTAAAACCAAAATCCAATTAAACCCAAAAAAATAATGAAAAAATTTGCAGGAAAAAAAGAAGAAAGAAAACTGTGAAATTGCCCAAATAAAACAATGTGAACATCAAATTCACAAAAACCCGAAAAGAAAAAAAAAAAAAAGAATCCGTAACACCAATGCTCAAATGGAGGTGTTCTCTTAGTCTTCTACCAAGTCCTGTAACAGAATAGAAAAAAAAAAAAAAACAATAATTAATTAGCCGAGTGGAAAACAGAGATGTAGAAAGCAATTAAACTGAAAAATAAGATGGTTACAAAAGTGAAATGCAGAGATGGAGAAAAGAAGCAAACTGATGCTCGACAACTGAACTTCACACTTTGATGCTTACGGTGGTTTTGCAAACTCACCGTTGCTGACACCACTTTCTTTTTACGGTGGTTTTTGAAAGTCTTTGGCCATGGGTCTTCTTGGAAATAAGATGTGTTTTTTTGTTTGGCCATGGGTAACTGCAATTTTGTGTAGTGGACGGCTTAGGCCATCCACAGTGGTGAGAGTGAGAGTGAGAGTAAGACATGGCCTGAAAAGTGATTTTGTGGCCAGAAAAGTGATTTTTTGTCATGAGAGTGAGAGTAATATATGCTGAAGTTGTAGTGGTGCTGAGAGTGAGAGCTGAGAGTAATGCAGTTGTACCTAATTAAATTAAGCCTAAATTAGATTAAGTTATAGTTAAGTTATAATTTATAACTTAAATATTTATAAAAATTATACTATTGGTTTTATTGTGAAGAGATCTTTAATATAAGGTCAATATTGACTATATTTGGATTTATAATTTTATTACCTAAATTAAATATTTTTAAATTTATAATTGGTTTTTGTGAATTTTTAAATATTTTTTCTAAATTTTTATGTATTTTTTTGTATTTTTTAATATATTTATAACGGTCAATTAATGTGGACCGTTGATCTCCAACAGATATATGAAACGGAGAGCCCAGATGCAGCCACATGTCATTGCCCGAAAATATATATATATATATATATATAAATTTGTAACGGTCAATTAATATTGACCGTTAAGATGAAAGCTAGAAACAATCCTGGACGTCCGTGACTCACAAGCGCGAGTGGAGGTGAGTAGCCGACAAGCCTGGCATGCAACAGTGGCTGGTCTGCCACTTTTCCTCTCACATGGATTGTACAATTATGCCCTCATCTTTTCTCACAATTCCTCCATGCCAGCACGTGAGTTCAGTTTTGAATAAAGGATTGCTATGTCTTTTCCAAGCTTCATGTTTTTGGTTTCTGATTTCCTCCCACGTGGTAGGGCCCACGCAATTGAAGCTCTCAACTTTTCTTCATCTCACCCTCAACTCTAACTCTCACTCACTCTCAATCTTATCTCTCCGGCCCACTGTAGATCATTTTAGAGCTTCCCTTAACTCTCACACAGTCTCACTCTCAAACTCACCCTCACTGCTGTGGAAGGCCTTAGAGGGAGTAAAAGAAAGTTGAAAAGAGGCTCTTCTAAGTTGGACTCCTTTTCCTGATTTATCCCACCTTCTTTTTGTTTTATTTTCTATGTTCATTTTACCTTTTACCCTCCATATATTAAATTTTTATGTTTAAATATTTTAATTAATAAAGGGCATCTTCAGAATATTTGAAAATTTCACCTGAATGAGTCTTTGCTTTATATATATAGAAGATTATAAATAAATGAAGGACTACTATTTTGAGTCATATTTTTACTTTATTTCCATTCATCACCAATTTGTTGCAAGCTAGGGTGGTTTCATCCTTTTGGTTTTGTAGCATTTCATTTGTTTTATTAATTGCACTAGATGTTTCACCAAAGAAGAAAATAAAACCACATTATATATGCATCCTTCCATACCAGCAGTTTATTGTTACCGGACATTGCCTTAATAATCATGGTATTATTTAATTAATTATTAGTTACTGTGCATATTAAATGGTCTTTAGCTGTTTTAAATCATTATACATATATATATATATATGTGCCTTAGTCCCAGCAGTTATATATATGCAATTTGATTCAAGTGCGGACATTCGCACAGTGCAGTCTGATTCAAGTGCGGATGTTCACACCATGCGAACGTCTCACGCTGACCCATCATTCGGCACCGAACGATCGGCGAGTGTGAGAGGTTCGCGTGGTGCGAACATTTGCACTTGAAAATTTTCCTATACATATGTATATATTTCTGCCTATAATAATTAAAGTAAATAAGCAAAAAATAACAAAAAAAAATTATAAATTTTACTCATAAACTCATGTAAATTTATTTAATTTTAAGCCACATAGAGTGGCTTAAAATTCAAATTTTTTTTCTGATTTCATATGTAACTCTTACACTTTATTTTGTTATGATGCAGTATATAACTGTTATAGAGTTACACTTTATTTTATTACGATGCAGTACATAACTCTTATATGAATATAAGTTGTCCACATGTTTGGCTTAAAGCCCCAGCACGGGGCGTGTGAGAATGTGGAGTGTTGTCCCACATTGAAAAATTATAACTTTGTATAGTGACTTATAAAAGTTTGGGCTACTTCTCCCAATTGGTTTTTGGATGGATGTCTAGATTCCTTCAACTCACTCACTGTAATCCCTATCAATATTTTGTTTGGTTACTGAGAAAATTAAAGAAAAATAATTCTGATTTGGAACTCTTTAAATTGAAAGCACTTCCTTGAACAAGACGCTGATAGAAAAATCACCTACAAGTTTGAGAGTGATTGCTGCTTGTCTCATTAGAGATTAGGACACATTATTTTCCTACTATTATTATTTATTTTATGTTTTTTATTCGACATATATTGGATTCCCCTTCTCTCGATTTCACCATCTCAATCTTCGTGGGTGGGTTGAAAAAAGTGGAAATTAAGGGCCCGTTTGGTATCCTACTCAAATTTTTTTTTTCAAAAATTAAGATTTTTTTTTTTAATGTGAGTTTTCAAAATCAATTTTAAAAATTTGAAAACGTGTTTGGTATGAAATTTGAAAACAATTTTTAAATTTAAAAAATGATGACATCTAAGAAAAAATGAAGTGTAAAAAAAAAAATTGAGAAAAACGATGTTTTATCATTTTTAAAAAGAGACATGTTTTTGAATTTTTTTAAAAAAATTGTTTTTAAAAATGGTCTACCAAACACGTTTTCTTGACTAAAACTTGTTTTTTTGTTTTTGAAAACAAAAAATAGTTTTTAAATAGAATACCAAACAGGCCCTAAATATCTCTGGATTTTCGCTGATTCTCCGAACCCACCTGCAACCTTTTCCCTTTTTTTTCTCTCTGTTTACAAAAGGTGGAAGCGAATTTTATATTTCTGTTTTATTTTTTGCTATTAAGTATTAACATAAGAATTTTGCACCACTGCCTTTTTCATAGGAAACCCAGTATTATTTTCCCGAGAAGTTGATTCATTTTCCAAGGAAAATAAAAGAAAAGGAAGGTGGAAAGATGGGAAGGGTGCGATTTCCCAAGTGGGGTTTGCTTGTGTTGTTAACTTGTTGTTGGGTTGCTTCTGTCTCTGTTCTTGTTTTGTTGAAGGTCTTGGTGTGAATTGGGGAACCATGGCAACCCATAAGTTGCCTCCTCCCACTGTGGTTCAGATGTTGAAGGACAATGGGATTCAGAAGGTAAAGCTTTTTGATGCAGACCAGTCTACCATGAGTGTTTTGGTTGGCTTTGGTATTGATCAGCTTACTTCCATGGCCAACTAGGCAGTCTATGCTCGTGCCAAAGAATGGGTCCGGAGGAATGTAACCCCGCTACAATTTCAATGGAGGAGTTAACATCAAGTATGTCAATTTTTTTGTTTCTCCAATTGTTTAAACCTTTTGTATTGAAATACACTTTTGAATTTGCACCGCATGGTTTTTGTAAGTATAGTTTCATTGCTTAGTTAATTACACTTACACCCCTGAGGTTTATCATCTTTTCACATACACCCATGAGATTTCAATACTTACATATATACCCCTTGAGGTTTCAAAACTATTGCATATACCCCTTATAGTGAGACGAAAAATGATGAGAATCTATGATTTGTGTTGGTCTTTCTGTATCTGTAGCACAATGTTTGTATGTAGTTTATATGTTATTTAGTATTTCTGATAATTATTTGCTCCAATTTGTGAAATTTCTGGAATTTTCTTAATTTTCTTTGTTTTATTTATGATTCAGATTATTTATGTCCTACAGATGTTTTTTTTCCTATTTTTTGGTGTAACTCTCTGCTAATATTATAGGTGGTTAAGCAGTTAGAACTACTTTCGAGTTCTTGTTGGTTGAATTAATTCTGGAAATTTCTGTTAGAGAGCTTTTAGGCTTTGAGAACTTGTTCATTGGCAGTTTTAAATTGATGATACTTATGTGCACTGAATGATGTGTCTTTTAATTTTATTTCCATAAGTTTGTCGAGAATCCTATCGGGTATGTAGTTAGTTTATTTATTGATCAAGAAAATTACAGATTTCGTCCACTTATTTATAGCTAGTTCAATTTTGGTCTACAATTTTTTTTTAAGTTCTATTTTGTTCCATTAATTGTTTCACTTATTCAATAAAGGTCATTTCTGTCTATTTGGAGTGGATAGATGTTTATGTGATGAGTAAAACTATAACATGTGTCAAATGTGCCAATGTGGTCAGTTGGGGGTTAGAAGGAGTCAAAGGCTATTGTGAGGCTTATTCGAGCGAAGTTGAAAGGGTCTGATGCTAGGATTTTTGGGCATTATTTTTTATTTCTGTTGGATTTGCTGGGGTTGATCTGATTAATCAGCTTGGGGAATCGTTTTTTTGGCATTTTATGCAATGGCTCTTGAATTTCAGACATCTGGAGATGCCCCCATCTACGGTGAGTCATGTGGGTTTTGTTTTTTTAATTTATGGGTGTTAAATATTGATGGATTCTTGTAATTTTCTATTGTTTGGATGGTTGTTTGTTTGATGGGAAACTCTTCTTCTGAAAAGTTATGTCCTTTTGTAAGGTTTTGCATTCCTTTATATATTCTCCATTGTCTGCATCTTAGGGTTTTTGTGGTCTCGAATGCCTTTTTTCTTGTTTATTCCCAATTAATGGCCTGCCACTAAAAAGACTTTGAGTTTTTTTTTTATGGTTTTTTAAGTGTTTTTCTAGTTTTTTAATTGTTTTGGAACACATGGATATTGTGTGATATATGGACTCTGTAGACATGATTTATTGACTGTGCATGGGTTGTTGATGAACATTGAATTGTAGAGTGGTACTGAAGCTGTGTGGTATTAGAGCATGTGCAATGGTGGTGTCAATGTCAAGTTAATTTCAATTTATTGACTTTATAGAAGAAAAAATATTTGCAATGGAGAGTCAATGTTAAAAATTGAATTGCAATGGATGCCAAAAGACAAGATGCATGTCAAAAAATTGATATGAAAATTGTAAATTGACCTCACAAATTCCAAGAGAACAATCGGCCCTACTTGAGAAATCAGCCTCATGTGAAAGCATGTGCAATGGTAGTGTCAATGTTAAGTTAATTTAATTTATTGACTTTATGGAAGAAAAAGGGTTTGTAATAGAGAGTCAATGTTAAAAATTGAATTGCAATGGATGTCAAAAGACAAGATGCATGTCAAAAAATTGATATGAAAATTGTAAATTAACCTCACAAATTTCAAGAGAACAATCGGCCCTACTTAAGAAATCAGCCTCATGTGAAAGCATGTGCAATGGTAGTGTCAATGTTAAGTTAATTTAATTTATTGACTTTATGGAAGAAAAAGGGTTTGTAATAGAGAGTCAATGTTAAAAATTGAATTGCAATGAATGTCAAAAGTCAAGATGCATGTCAAAAAATTAATATGAAAATTGCAAATTGACCTCACAAATGCCAAGAGAATAATCGACCTAACTTAAGAAATCAGCCCCATGTGAGGAAAGACAATGAACAAGTGGCAGGCTTTGATTGACAAAAAAGCTGCCCTATGCCCCACCCTATCGACTTGCACTAGTAGATGGATGTGGCTTCCATGTGGAAGTACAATATTGGGCCATTTGAAAATAGTCATTGCATGCAGCTGCTCACTTGATTAATGTTTATAAGGTTTATTGACTTTAGGTACCAAATTATAATGTTTTTTCATTTCAACTACTAAAACATTTATGTCATTTCACTTTAGGTACTAAATTTCAATTTAGGTACCAACTTTAAAAAATATGGTTATATTAAACTGTGACTGTCTAATAGTCATAACTTTTGTATTGATTTATTTTTTTTTCAATATTTGCAAGGCTTAAACTTTAATATTTAGTCTTTGGGTTATAGGACTTCATCCCCCAAACCTAAATCAAAAGTATGAAACCTTTAAAAATTTTGATTTTTTATAAATTTTAAATAGTCACAACTGTGACTGTTCGACAATTACAACTGTAACTGTTCGACAGTCACAACTGTATAACAAACTGATTTGTGACCTAATCCAAAATGTTTTACTCTAGGTTAGTACCTAAACTAAAAAAAATTAGTGTTTTGCTACTTTATTAAAAAACTATTGATATTTGGTATTTAATCCTAATTTTCTAATGTTTATAACTAGTTAATATATATTAATATATCTAATTAATATATAACTAGACTAGGAAATTATGATTTTTATTAATATGTTTTTTATTTTATACTTTATAATTCGAAATTAGGAAATTTAAAATTAGGTGTTAATTTAAAATTATTTAAAAATATAAAATATTGGGCTCATTTGAAAGATTTAATTGAGATATTTTCAATGGTATAATCTATAAAATAATTAAATTGATAGTTTTTAATTTGTAAGAGATTATACAAAAATATTAAAAAAAAAAAACGTATAGGTATTGACTTATATAATTGACTTGAACCATTGCAGCAAAACAGTTTTATGTCAAGTCAATAATTGACACAATTGGAAAATAGGGGTCAATATGGTTGAATTGAATTGCCAATTGACACCTACCATTGCACATGCTCTGAGGAAAGAGAATGAACAAGCGGCAGGCTTGGATTAGTGAAGAAGCTGCCCCCTGCCCCACCCTGTCAACTACTACTAGGCTTGCACTAGCAGATGGTTGTGGCTTCCACGTGGAAGTACAATATTGGGCCA
Source organism: Dryas octopetala (assembly GCF_963921425.1). Lineage (NCBI taxonomy): Eukaryota > Viridiplantae > Streptophyta > Magnoliopsida > Rosales > Rosaceae > Dryas > Dryas octopetala. The sequence continues at coordinate 17,855,430 of NC_141368.1, forward strand.
TTTGAAATATAGTTGTTGCATGCAGCAGCCCACTTAATTAATATATATAACTAGTTAATATATATTAATCCATGTAATTAATATATAACTAGACTAACTAGTTAATATAAGTAGTTAAAATATATGACTGTTACCCATAATATATCCTATTGACCGTTGGACTTGGACATGGCCGCACCAATTGTCACAATTTCATCCTCTATAAATTGTGACTGTTGGTGTTTTTTTTTTTAACAATTTAATAAATCATTTATATATATATATGTCCACTCTCTCATTTTATTTCTACCAAGTTTCGTCCTCTACATTGGTGTATTTGGTCTTTAGAGGTTGTTGTAGTATTTATTTCATTTTCCTCAAATTGTCTATGTTTTTGTGTTTTTGCATCAATGGGTCCAAAGAAAGGGGGAAAAAAATTTTCTACCGAAGAAGATATAGCCATGTGTCGTGCTTATATTCAAGTCTCCAAAGATCCATTTATTGGTTTGGATTGAACTAAAACATTATTTTGGGTATGAGTCCATGAAAAGTTTATTGAGCTAACCAGCGAGGGGACGTGTAAACGCACAATCGAGGCTATCAAGTGCAAATATAGCCGAATCAAGAAGTTGGTCACATTTTATCATGCTTGTCTTAAACAGGTCAACAACCGTAGAAAAATTGAGGTCTCTCAAGCCGACTGAGTAAGATTATTATTGTTTTAATATTATCAATTATAACATATAATTTAGTAGTATTATCTTTATAAGTTATAATGTTGTAGTGTTATAATTTTTTTTTTAACATTATTATTTGTAATTATTTGTTGTAGTTTTAATACTATCATATATAATATGATTTTTTTTTTTTTTTAACATTTGTAGGTTCAAGAAGCAAGGATGTTTTTCAAGGAAAAAGAAAAAATATCATTTAAGTTTGACCATTGTTATGAGATTTTAAAAGATTTTCTCTTCGTGGGTGTCACTAATTCGCAACTATCACAACCAATGAATCAACTCGGGTCATCCAGGGAGCAAAAGACAAGCGCAGCCATGAATCAACTTACTTATGGCATACCCGCTGATTATCTGGACGATAAACTTAGAATGGACGCATCCACGACATTGATGTGTTTGAGGAAATTTTGCAAAGCTATCGTGGCCGTCTTTGGAGAATGCTACCTTCGTGCATCAACCCCCACTGATCTTGGAAAGCTACTATGAAAAGGAAAAAAGCGTACCTTCCCAGGAATGATCGGGAGTATCGATTGCATGCATTGGGTTTAGAAGAACTGTCTGACTGAAATGCATGAGCACTTTAAGGATCATTACCCAAAACCCACAATCATTTTGAAGGTTGTGGTTTCGTATGACCTTTGGATATGGCATGCGTTTTTCTGTATGCATGGAGCCAACAATGATCTGAATGCACTTGATGCTTCACTTGTCTTTGAAGATGTGTATGCCGGGTGGGCTCCTAGTGTTAACTTTATTATCAATGGGAGACAATATGAGATGACGTGCTATTTGGCAGATGGAGTCTATCCAAAGTAGACAACCTTTGTTAAAACCTTTAAGCAACCGACTAACCACAAACATGCATATTTTTCGACAATGCAATCAAGCTATTGAATGGATGTTGAACACGTATTTAAGGATTTACAAGCCCGTTTCGCTATTATTGCATAACCTGCCCGATGTTGGAATCCATACGTCATGGCAACCATCATGAAAACGTGCATCATTATGCACAATATGATTGTTGAAGACGAGCATGAGTTTGATTCAGATGAGGAAAAAGATGCATGAGACCAT